>NW_027468640.1:33051802-33059302 GCF_046254945.1 Alosa pseudoharengus
ACTTTTTTTCTTCATATTTTTGCATTAATGTCAATCGAAAGGCAAGGAAGCATGCCAGTAGAAATATTCATATCTGTGTAAATAGGATTGTTTGGAATCTGGCTGGCAATAAGAACCATGATAGTGGGATACTCTGTGGCTAAGCAATTTACAAAAAAAATTATAGTTTACATTAAAATACAGTATAATTTCGGCCCGAAGTTGGAGACCATGAAGACATTTGTTGCAATTTCAAAACCGGATTAGGCCTACTCTAGAACCGCTTATTGTACAAAGGCATGCTTTCCTCGTATTAGGTAAGGTCTGCTGTTTATTGTGCTATAGGGTTTGTCATGTTTTGAATGAAGAGTTTGTGAGATATTTCACCAAGAGTAATGGCTGTGCAGAATGCAAACATGATTAAATTTCCTTAAACTGCATGTAAGTTCAATGTTAATTTTCTCGTGAACAGCAACCTGGCGCTAATATGATTGGAAAGCATAGATTCCGCTCATTCACATGATATGCTGTGTGATATGTGATGAGTTAAAACTGGACTTGAGATTTTACTGGGGCACAGCAGTTCAGTATGGGCACATGCCCCAGTAAAAAGGTATGCATACTTATACTGTAAATTCCAACTCGTTCCTGCCTTTCCTTACCTTGGTGTACCGCTTTTTCTTAGCGTGTTCAACAGAGCCGGACAGTAACGGAGTACATTTACTTGAGTACAGTACTTGAGTACAATTTTGAGGGATCTGTACTTTACTCAAGTATCATTTTTGGGGAGTACTCATTACTTTACTCAAGTGCATTTGAGGGGCAAATATTGTACTCTTTACTCCACTACATTTCTATCTATAACCGTGAGTACTAGGGGTGTAACGGTACACAGAAGTCACGGTTCGGTTCATACCTCGGTTCGGACATCACGGTTCGGTACGAGTTCGGTACAATGGAGGGAAAAGCAAAACAAAAATGCAGAAAGCATTTTTTTTATTGTGCATGTCTCAGGCTGTACCACCTAGTGTCATACAGTCTCTTCCCTGAGCTATCTGCAACAGCCTGAAGTGTGTAAGATATAGGCTAAACAGTACAATAAGTACCCAGACTCCATCTGTAACTTGTAAACAAAATAAGACAATCAGCTATAAAACTGAAAATAGGCCTACAGCATCTCTTATTTCTGAAAGTGCAAATTACATAGAAAAATTATTTTTAAAAATCCACTTAAGCAAGACCTTCAACATCTGTGTTTAGTTGTATATGGAAGGGTCTACAATTTGCCTCAATATTTTTCATTGTGTGTAAAGTAATAATCTAGCCTACTAACTGTGAAAATATCACACTATTTTGCCTTTTTTTTTAAAACGAAATTGCTCCTTTCATTTCATAAACAGACTACAACTAGAAGTCACGTGACTTTGCCCTTTGACGTTAACTCACCGTACTAGCATGGTTTGTTTATTAGCCTGGTTAGCGTTGTCACTTTATTTTACTGTCTATGCACTTAACACTACCAGCTCCTCATGTGAGAAGTTACAAGTTACCCCAACATAAAGGTAATTACCATGCGATTTACATAGCTTTCTGTCATTACGAAATCATTTAATTTAAGCCATAGGTTTTGGCCCTATTTGTATGTGTATCCAAAGGCTGCTAAAGCGCAGGGGAAGTTTTTTTCCCCTCGTTTCAGTGATTGGTAGCCTACACCATCTGGGTGATGGCTTCGAATATGTGTCGCATTTATTCCACTCACATACCCAATAACTGCTGAACAACGCTGACACACAGTTTCATCTTATGCACTCTTTCGCCTGTACTAACGTTACTGTAACTGAAGTTCTCAAACTTGCGATCTTAAATAGACCAGCGGATCCTCTAACTCTTGTGGGTCTAACCTTAGTGCTGCTAATGACTGACGGACTCGACTGACGACCTGACAAAAAAAAACATAGGCGCCAGTCAGAGCTTCAGAGCTAAGGCGAGGCTACAGATTAGCGTTAGGTGTCGCTAAAGAACTCCCGTAACTCTCGCTACTTAACAGTAATTGCGCATGACATTAATTAATCCGCACACGAGTTTTATGTATTTTTATACCGTGTATTCTCCGTGTAAATTCATGCACCGAACCGTGACGCCCGTACCGTTTCGGTTCAATACGAATACATGAACCGTTACACCCCTAGTGAGTACCCGTTACTACTTCTAAAAAAAAAGGAAAAAAGAAAAATCTCGGAAACCCTCAATTTGTTGTTTCCCTCTCAAACGTGATTAGATTGTGCAGGTGCCACTGATTGGGACAGCCTACCAGCAATCACCTTCAGCTTTCCGCCAAAGTCAACTCCATGGTCAGATTTAGATATAACGCAGCAGGTCCATCCCGGGAATGTGCCAACCTGTGGCCCCACCTCGCCAGACTATTTCAATTTTCTGAACAAGTTAATAATAGTTTTCGCTTCAAGTGTTTCAATTACAAAATAGTATTTTGTATTTGAAATACGTATTTTAAATACATATATTAGAAATACTGCCCATCCCTGGCAACATGGTAAAAAGATGAAAATGACTTGATTTTACTTCCAATACCTTTTACATTCTCCAAGGCATTAACATTAACATTTTGCATAACTCCATGTAGGACGTTTCTGTACATAAATGTAAGCACTGTAGTGGTAATGCAATATTTAGAAAATGTAGGCTACTCTTGTACTCTTGATACTCAAGTACTTTTAAAAACAAGTACTTCAGTACTTTTACTTACTTAAGTAGACATCTGACTGTTGTACTTTTACTTGTACTTGAGTAAAATTTAGCAAAGGGTATCTGTACTTTTACTCAAGTAATGAAGCTGTGTACTCTGTCCGCCTCTGGTGTTCAATACTTTTTTCCTGTGTCATTCCACTTTAGTACACATAATACAATTATTTTATATGTGTGAATTACCTGAATTCATACTAATGTCTGGTGAAAATTCCATGCGAATAGCCTCACTGGAGGTATACTTACTGAACAAAAATGTTGACCCGTTCAATACTTATTTCCCCGCTGTAAATGCATTTCTGTGTGGAGGACCATTCTCCCTCTGTGTGCTACTTTGGAATAATTATCCCAGATGGAGATGTGTTTCACCCTCATACAAGTCTAATGTGACTTTTATTTTGAAATTCACCATTTACCAGAAGATGGCTCAGCAGTTGACTGATTCAACGGCAGTGTCTCTTAATGTTACTGTGAATTACTACTAGTAGTGCTATTGATGGTGAAAGAACTAATGGACTGAATAAGTTTAAATGAACTAAATGAAATTAAATGAAGTGCAAACAAAAATAAAATATATGCATTTTTAAAAACTTCAAACTAATGAAAACAAACAATGTGAAAAAAGGAAATGAAAGTTCCAGAAGATATGAGATGAGATTACCTGTGTCTCTGCATCTGACCGCTTGTCTGTTCATGTGATTGTGCAGCGCAGCACCGGTTCCTGGGTCCCAGCATCTCTCAGGTACGGAGCCTGAAGCTGGACAGCAGCATCTGGAGCAACGAGCTGGTGGAGGTGAGGGCAGCACACGCCTAACATGCGTCTATGGCTGTGTAGACATGGGCATATGGGTGTAGAATGTCTATGGGTGTGTAGGCATGGGCATTTGCGTGTAGAATGTCTATGGGTGTGTAGACATGGGTTAATGGATGTAGAATGTCTATGGGTGTGTAGACATGGGTTAATGGATGTAGAATGTAGAGATGAGTGTGTAGAAATGGGCATATGGGTGTAGAATGTCTATGGGTATGTAGACATGGGCATATGGGTGTAGAATGTCTATGGGTATGTAGACATGGGCATATGGGTGTAGAATGTCTATGGGTGTGTAGACATGGGCATATGGGTGTAGAATGTCTATGGGTGTGTAGACATGGGCATATGGGTGTAGAATGTCTATGGGTGTGTAGACATGGGCATATGGGTGTAGAATGTCTATGGGTGTATAGGCATGGGCATTTGCGTGTAGAATGTCTACGGGTGTATAGACATGGGTTAATGGATGTAGAATGTCTATGGGTGTGTAGACATGGGTTAATGGATGTAGAATGTAGAGATGGGTGTGTAGACATGGGCATATGGGTGTAGAATGTCTATGGGTGTGTAGAATGTCTATGGGTGTGTAGAATGTCTATGGGTGTGTAGACATGGGCATATGGGTGTAGAATGTAGAGATGGGTGTGTAGACATGGGCATATGAGTGTAGAATGTCTATGGGTGTGTAGACATGGGCATATGGGTGTAGAATGTGTCAATGAGACAGTGTAGATAGATAGATAGATACTTTATTGATCCCCAGGGGAAATTCAAGGGTGTGTAGAATGTAGAGATGGGTACATGGTACATACACGAGTATATTGGATGAAGGGTGTGTAGATGGGTATATGGGGATATTTGTAGGAATAGTGGGGGTGAGCTGTGATGAATGTAGACGAAAGGTATTTGTTAAGGAGGGTGCAGAGTGGATGTGGACTCACTCATTCACTCACTTACTTTCCCTGTGTCTTCCTCTTTTCCCTTCATCTTTCCCCTCTCTCTCTCTTCCTTTCTCTCTCACTCTCCCTGTCTCTCTCTGCCAGCTCTTTCTGGAGGTGGGGAACAAGAACGCCAACAGTTTCTGGGCGGCCACTCTGAGCCCCGAGGACGAGCTCCACATGGGTGCGTCGGCCGAGCAGCGGGCCACCTTCCACCGCAGGAAGTACCGCCAGAGGAAGTACCGGCACACACTGGAGGGCCTCAGCAGCCAGGACGACCTCAACAAGGTGAGCAGTGTGTGTGTGTGTGTGTTTGTGTGTGTGTGTGTGTGTGTGTGTGTGTGTGTGGGTGCATGTATCTGTATGTATGCATATTTGTTGGATGTGTGGAGACTCATTCGTTCATACTGTACGTTCTCCAAAAACGTAAAACATAAAACATCTTTCCACGGAGTTTCATGTATTTTTTGAGTAATCGTGTAATCGTGTAAGAAACAGGCAGACAGACAAACAAACAAACATGGTGTGTGTGTGCGTGGGGGGGGGGGCTGGGGGGGGGGGCAGGTTGATGTGTTTGTGTGTGCTGGATGTGTATGGTAGGGACCTTGTGTCTAATTCAAGTGTGTGTGTCTGTGTAAATGTGTGTGTGTGTGTGTGTGTGTGTGTGTGTGTGTGGGGGGGGGGGGGTGGTTGGGTTGGCAGCGTGTATGAGTATTTGTTGGATGTGTGGGGACCCATTCAAAAGTGACTAATCAGGTCATTCGTGGAACAGGTGCTGTTAGTTGTACATTCTCCAAAAACGGGGTCTTTCTTGACCCATAAC
This sequence comes from Alosa pseudoharengus, assembly GCF_046254945.1. Classification (NCBI taxonomy): domain Eukaryota; kingdom Metazoa; phylum Chordata; class Actinopteri; order Clupeiformes; family Clupeidae; genus Alosa; species Alosa pseudoharengus. The sequence goes on from NW_027468640.1 coordinate 33,057,120, forward strand.
ACATCTTTCCACGGAGTTTCATGAAAATTGGAATTGGTATTTTTGAGTAATGGTGTAATCCTAAGAATCAGGCAGGCAGACAAAGAAACAGACTGATAAATCACACCTAACACATTACCACCTCTGTTGAGGTAATAAAGACTTGAAAAGCGCCATACAGAAGGCCCCCTCAAGAACCATCCTCACCAGATAATGTTGATCGCTTCCTCTGTTGCCCACTGAAGACGGTATGCAGATGAGAGAATGAGCTTGTGAGACTGCGCTCCATGGATGGAGCGCTTGTGCTGCCGTCTTGCTCGCTTGGCTCCTGGCTGTTTGTTGATCTGTTTCTTGAGTGCTCCCAACGTGAGGATGCAGGACTATTCTGAGCGCCCCCTTAAAGAGAGAGAGAGAGGGGGGGGGGGGGGGTTGAGTGCGGAAGACTGATTCTACCAGAGTCAGCACTAACAGAGATCAGCCTGTTATTGTTTTGGTAAGTGGGGCAGCACAGGGAGCAGAAAAGATGGGGGGGAGAGAGAGAGTTGGAAAGGAGGGAAAGAGGGAGACATTCTTCCAGAAGTAGATTAAGAGCTGAGAGTAATATGAGAGTAATGGCAATGAGTGCTTTGTGGCATGTTTGTGTGTGTGCATGTGTGTACATGTTGTATAGTGTGGCTACACATGAGTCTTTTTACCCTTCATGGTCTGTTCCAAGTTTGTGTTGCCTCTAAGAATTGACTCTTGATTCTTGACTGTGTGTGAGAGAGAGAGAGAGAGAGAGAGAGAGAGAGAGAGAGAGAGAGAGAGAGAGAGAGAGAGAGAGAGAGAGAGAGAGAGAGAGAGAGAGAGAGAGAGAGAGAGAGAGAGACAGAGACAGAGACAGAGACAGAGACAGAGACAGAGACAGAGACAGAGACAGAGACAGAGACAGAGAGGGACAGAGCTTATCAAATCTATCTGTCTTCATTGTTCTCTTTCTTCCACTCTTCTCTGATTTGAGCCAACCTGATCTGGTATTCCCACAGATCACACACACACACACACACACACACACACACACACACACACACACACACACACACACACACACACACACACACACACACACACACACACACACACACACACACACACACACAAATCACAAAAATTCCAACCATATGCAAACTGCTCGTAAGTGGTTTGTGTATTTTCGATAATCACATGAGGATGAATCAACTTCCACTTCATAGCCTGTAGTAGAGAGTTTATATGCATAACATGCTATAGTAGTATCTGTAGGGATTACATGGTACAAATAAGATACTAAATAAGAACAAAAGTAAGCAAAGGTGTCTGGAACATCTGTGTGTGTGTGTGTGTGTGTGTGTGTGTCTGTGTCTGTGTGTGTGTGTGTTTCACCATATTTTCGTCACCTATCTGCTGATTTTGTGTGGTATTGGAGAAATGTGTTGACAGATGCTGTCCATCATGCTTGCACAGCCTACAGTATGTGTGTGTCTATGTGTGTTGGCAACTTGAGTGTGTGTGTGTGTGTGTGTGTGTGTGTGTGTGTGTGTTTATGCATGTGTGTGTGTGTTTATGCATCTATGTGTGTGTGTGTGTGTGTGTGTGTGTGTGTGTGTTTATGCATCTGTGTGTGTGTGTGTGTGTGTGTGTGTGTGTGTGTGTGTGTGTGTGTGTGTGTGTGTGTGTTTATGCATCTATGTGTGTGTGTGTGTGTGTGTGTTTATGCATCTATGTGTGTGTGTGTGTGTGTGTGTGTGTGTGTGTGTGTGTGTGTTTATGCATCTATGTGTGTGTATACACACTTAGGCCCTGTGTGCAGCAGTGGTGCTGCCGGACGTGCTGCGGACCATGGCGCTGGTGTTCAGCGGGGCGGACGTCATGTGTGCCACGGGCAACCCTGGCCACTCCACACCCTACCTGCTGGCCCAGAAGGCCGCCCAGCGACTGCAGATGGAGTTCCTCTACCACAACAAGCTCTCAGGTGGGGACCAGAGTATGAAGGTATATTGGGTGCAAAAGTGGCGAGCAGATTTAACTGCAGATTTTGCATGTGCACACTAAAGTAATAAATGTGTAACAGTAAAGTTGAAGTTGTACATATTTTTTTATATCTTGTTAACACAAAATAGGGGCTACGGGTTCACAAATCCTTTTTACAGGTACACAAATCCTATCATGTGAGTCACAACTTTCAA
>NW_027468640.1:33066802-33069302 GCF_046254945.1 Alosa pseudoharengus
AGACTTTGTCATCTCCCGCGCTCGAACGTTTGACCTTACAAAAGGTTGTTTCTTATAGGAAAGAAAAAAAATAAACAGAGAGAGCGACACTCGTAATGAAGTGATATGAATTCGTGCGGAAAGGTCGCACGGTAATGCGGGTTAATGTTGTGCTAATGCGGGCCCCGCGAACATCATGGCGGTTTGGTCCTCCGTGACTGCTGTCAACCCTGCCGACCTGCGTCCAGATTCGGAGCACTTCACGGGCACGCTCAAAATGCGATGGAACTTTATTGACCTTCAGAAGGACTATGTAAAAGATGGGAAGGGATGCTGGACGAGTAAACTGAATTAATATACAGCAGACTGTGTGTGTGTGTGTGTGTGTGTGTGTGTGTGTGTGTGTGTGTGTGTGTGTGTGTGTGTGTGTGTGTGTGTGTGTGTGTGTGTGTGTGTGTGTGTGTGTGTGTGTGTGTGTTGGGGGAGGGCGGTAATGTTACTAGACGTTTCTAGAGACTGACAGTGGCATTTCTGTGAACACACCGTCACAGACTTGGGGTCATATGGCGTCTGTGGGAGATAAATACCATTAGATCGCTTGGCCATTGTTATGCCAAGTCACTGAGACTGAACGCAGAGTACTAAATACCAGCTGTCTGTAAAAAGTTACTGATTCAGAGATACAGAGACATAGAGAGAGAGACATAGAGAGAGAGAGAGAGAGAGGGAGAGAGAGAGAGAATATTGGTATTGGAAAGGGATGCAGAATGCACAAGGCTTCTCTCTGGGGAGAGATATAGCATATATTTGTGTGTGTGCGCGTGTGTGCGTGCATGCCTTTTGTTTTGGGCTTGGCACTGTTGAAATGCCATCCCTGTCAGCTGTTTCCTGTTCGTTACCAAAGAGCCCGAGCGTGAAACCCATTTGCCATTAATTAAAGAGCCTAGAGAGGACTCACATGTTGTCACCAACGTTAGGAGCCAGCAGTGGAGAAAACAAACAAACCAACAGACACCTAAAGTAAATAAAGACAAAACAAACTTTCAAAACTTTGTTGCATATTACTTCTACCTCATCACCTCCTACCACAGTCTCTCTCTCTCTCTCTCTCTCTCTCTCTCTCTCACTCTCTCTCTCTCACTCTCTCTCTTTTACAAGCAAACTGAGAAAAGTGTCCTCAGTGAGAAATGGTTGGTGAACAAGGAGTTGATTTCTATGAATCACTGGTGAAATAGACTGATTTTGCCCCAATGTTTATCAAAGGGTTTGGCCATAAAAACTCTCTCAAAAAAAAGTCTCTCTTTTTGTTAAAGACACCACCCTGTTGTGTCATTAAAGAGGACTTCTAGCGCTCATGGTAGCATTAGCTGTTGCTATGCTGCGTGGGGGTAATGAGCATATGCATGCGCTGATTGGAGTGGGCAGGGACAGATGACAAAAGGGGGAAGTTGTGTGTTTGTGTGACTTGCCACTCAAGGCAGATGGCTGCCAGGCTTTGAAATCCTGAGCAAAGTGTGTGTGTGTGTGTGTGTGTGTGTGTGTGTGTGTGTGTGTGTGTGTGTGTGTGTGGTACTACCAACAAAGTCCAACTTAGCAACATGGTTTCTATCCGCACATGAGCCGTTTTGTCTGCAACAGGGAGCAAAGGCCGGCAAAGGGAGACGATCGCGCACATCCTTAATGGCTGTGCTGCATACAAAGGACTGTACATCGCGTGCCACGACCGTGATGTGAAGTGAAGGAGCTCCGCGACAATGCCACCTTCACTGCAATTCATCACAACGAAAAGATCAAGACAGACTGGTTCTCCCCCCCACACGAACAGTGCGCTACATTGGAAACTGCCATAAATAACTTACCAAATACACCTGACATAGTTGTACAACCAAAGCTGTTACAATAATAGAAATTGGTTGCTCTTTCGATGCTTACATGGACATCTGCTATGGAACCATGGTACAATGTTTTCAATAACTCTGGCTACTCCTGTAAAATCATTGCCCTCATTTTTGGTAGTTTAGGCCATATGCACAAGATGTGTGTACGAGGCCTGCAGATCTGTGGACTACATAAGAACAAGGCCAAGAAACTGACAAGATCTTGCTCTGTATTAGCAGTAATTGGTAGACTCTACATATGGAGGCGTAGGTGCCACCTTTACCCCAAATGTGCATAATGGACTGGGATATTGGTTGTTGTTGTACACCTTTCTATCAAATTTGGATTATGCCATGATATATGCTTACTGTATCTTCTAATCCAAATAAAGAATTTAAATGTGTGTGTGTGTGTGTGTGTGTGTGTGTGTGTGTGTGTGTGTGTGTGTGTGTGTGTGTGTGTGTGTGTGTGTGTGTGTGTGTGTGTGTGTGTGTGTGTGTGTGTGTGTGTGTGTGTGTGTGTGTCTGCGTGTGTGTGTGTGTGTCTGCGTGTGTGTGTGTGTGTGTGTGTGCCCGTACCTCAGCTTGTTAAACATGTAAATCCCTGAAACGTAGTCATGAAACAGTTGAAAGATCTCTTCTCT
>NW_027468640.1:33074302-33076802 GCF_046254945.1 Alosa pseudoharengus
CACACACACACACACACACACACACACACATCACATACACACACACACACACACACACCACATACACATATACACACACACACACACACACACACACACACACACACACACACACCACATACACACACACACCACATACACACACACACACACACACACACACACACACACACACACACACACACACACACACACACACACAGTGCATGCCCACTCACACATACTCTGACACTCTGACACCAGCATAAACAGTGCAACTTTTGCAATCTCAATGTGAAGGCTCACACAATTACAATTACTGTCTACATTAAGATGCACATGAACACACATCTGGACATACACACACATACATGCAAGTACAATGGAAATGTACAACTCGTCTTCCTTTATAAGTAGTGGACATGTAAACACATATAAACAGATATTAAAATACACCCACCCACAATGGAAGAGATGACTGAGAATTAGCACAAGCTCACCAACTTCCAACTCAGTGTGTCTTTAGATGAGGAAGAACTCACGTGTGCCTTTCTATGCCCACTTTATTGAAGTTCCTCTTTGGAATCGCCTAAAAACGTGTTGCCAAACACCAGTACTTCTGAGGGCCGACTTTCTAAGGCCTGAGCGTTGCAAGACTTTGTCTTCTTTTTTTTTTTTTTGTCTTTCCCAAGGAAAAGATTTTGGGGCGAGCTTTTTCGGAACGCTCTCACAAAGAGCCGTCGCCCGCAGCAACCTCGAGCCTGCCGAGCTTCACACAGGCCCGGCCACCTCTGGGCTCAGGTTTGCAAACGTTGCCGGTGATTGCGTTAGAGGCAGGTGGAGGGTAGAGAAAAAAGAAAATCAATGTCTTCGCCCTCGCCTTCTCTTCCTCTCAGAGCAGAAATCCGTTTAGGTGTCCCCACACCAAGGCTGCAACCCCCACCCCCCACCACCACCACCACCACCAGCGCCGCCGCTAGCACCCCCGCAGCCATGCGAGTGTAGCTCAGACCTGCCGCCAACGTTAGCAGCTTTCAGAGATGTTTCATGACGTCTTGTTTGCAGGGCCGCGCAGCCAGACGCCGACATGCACCCACACATGTAGACACATGCAAACACCCACTTCTCTCTCTCTTTGTGAGATGCTTGGGAGTATTTCTCCGTGTGTATGTGTGTGTGTGTGTGTGTGTGTGTGTGTGTGTGTGAATGATGTTGGGTCTAATTTAAAGTGAATAGGCTTGGCCCTGTAATAAACATAGGCGCTAATCATGTTTGGACCTCTGTGTTGTGTGGTGACATGAAAAGAACGAGAAGGTGTGGGTTGTGTGTGTGTGTTTGTGTCTGTGTGTGTGTGTTTGTGTTTTTGTGTCTGTGTGTGTGTGTGTGTGTGTGTGTGTGTGTGTGTCCATGTCTAATTCCCTAACCCATGGCATTGGATGCTAGAAGGGTGTGATCTACGGTCGGGCTTTATTAAAGGGGGATATGAGCAGCATGTGTATGTTTGTGTGTGTGTGTGTGTGTGTGTGTGTGTGTGTGGGCATGTGTGTACTGCCAAAGAACCTACTACACCGAGAAAATGAAAGGGTGCCAACCAACCTGGATTGACTGATTCAGTGCTTGATGCGGAGAGCGAAAGTAATGATTTGAGAGTGCCACACAAATGAGGACTGTATGGGATGAAGATAAAGAGATTGACGGCGGCGTTCATGAAGGAACGGAGGAGACGGAGAGTCATTCCTGCTTTGATGGACATGTCTGTGTGTGGCACACCTGACAGGGCCAAGCTCACATCAGGCTGTGACTGAAGCGAGATTGGCTCTTGATTAGTGATGAAGTAAACTGTCATTTGTGAATCTGCCATGCTTTTGGTACAAATAACCGTGCGCGCACTCCTAAAAGACACCCCCATTGTTCGCTCCAGCCGTGCGTAATGGGCCTGTGATTGTAGCTCCATCAGTCCACTTCACGGATTTTTGAGTCCCTTAAATGGACGCTGTAAGCGGAACATGTCCCTTTTCACGCAGTGTGAGCTGATCACTTGTGTGTCCCGTTTTTTTCCCTTAGCTTAGAGCCCAGTAAGACATCAGTTTGACCTGTGTATGTCTGTATGTCCACCGATCCACCAACAGTGGGCTTTGGTTGCTGTCCAGGGTGCTGAAGCAGCATATCATGTTGGTGGTGCTGAGGAGAATTTGTCTACCTGTGTTGAAATTGCCTTGTGCTTATTTTTAAGTGTTTACATTGCCTTGTTTAATTGGTACTAATCTACTTATTTGAAGGCTTTTTATGTACACATTCCACAGTCAAACCATTTGGATTCATATCATTAACTAAGCTCAGAGTATGTAAACAACTTCAGGCTGAGTCTGTGTTGTGCTAATGAATGCACCAATGTTTTGTCATTTGTCATTTTTTTAGGGATACGTTTATCATTTACCTGGTGAAATACAGGAGGATTTCCCTGCAAAAGCTTCGTTTTATGTCTGTCGGTGTAATGTGACCTTGCACACTGTGCTTGTCT
>NW_027468640.1:33081802-33091802 GCF_046254945.1 Alosa pseudoharengus
TGATAACTAGTCACTGTCAGACATTATAGTAGAATATGCAAGGCTAATGTAGTTTTGTGTGTGTGTGCGTGTGTGCGTGTGTGCGTGTGTGTGTGTGTGTGTGTGTGTGTGTGTGTGTGTGCCTGTGTGTGTCTCACTCACAGATGAGGAGGATGAGGAGTGTCGTGTGCAGAAGTATTCCACCTTCATCCGGAGTCTTCCTCAGATCAACCGCTCCACACTGAAGGCCCTGTTACAGCATCTTTACAGGTACACACACACACACACACTCAAGGATACAACACTCACAAACACATAAACACACGTCCTCTGGCATCTTATCGCAGACAAGGCCTGATGATGACAGACTGTCCAAGTTATGCCCATTTCAGGGTTCCCACGGGTCATGAATTTCTGGAATATCATGGAATTTTGGAAAGTCTATTCCAGACATGGAAAGTCAGGGAATTGTATCATATTTGGGGAAAAGTCATGGAATATCAGGGAGTTTTGTTGTAGCAGTTTACATTTACTTGCCAAAAATACATTCATACAAATATTTCCACACAGAATTGGAGTATATCTGGTTATTAGCTTTACTGCTTGCTTGAGTAGCCCAAATTTATTTTGCCCAACGTGGTCTAAAACGCTAACGGTCACTATTCATCTCCCGCTCTAAAGAAGATTCTTGAACACTGCGCAGCTGCACTAAAATCATTGGTAAATGAATTATATAATAAGTCATGGAAATTCAGGTTTTCTGTCAGGGAAAGTCAGGGAAAAGTCATGGAATTTTACATTTGACTTGAGAGAACACTGACATTTATACGCACGCATTTGTGACATTCATACATTTATGTACAGGCACACATCACATATTCAGCATAACTTAACATGTATGTGTCGTGTAGAGACACCTACACATTTACAAACACACTAATATACAGTATGTGTTCACTCACACACATGCACTTTTCATCTCAAACTAATGTACTCAAGAGTGAGCACTTGTGCACACAAGTAGAAGTACTGTACACATACAGTACATTTCCAAACAGGCGCTAAAATCAACAAAGAAATGTATTCATTACCATTCATACATTCAAAAGATTCATTAACACCCACATTTAGCAAAGTGCCCATTCTTATGCTTATGAATACTTATGTCTTTACCACCAAACATGCATTCATGCACACACACACACACACACACACATTCAGAAATACTCACACATACAAAGTGTGTTTATTGGGCTGAAGTCCTTGTCACGTTACCTCTCCTGTAGCTAAGCTGAGCATATTTGTGGCTCGCTTCTTAGAACATTACTGTGTCTATGTGCCTGTGTGTGTGTGTGTGTGTGTGTGTGTGTGTGTGGAAGACAAAGTGCATTTGTTTGTGTGTGTGTGTGTGTGAGTCTGCACAAATGTGTGTAAGTGTCTCTGTATGTTTCTGTTTCTGTTTCATTTGTGTATTCATATAATGTGTATGAGTGTGTGCTTGTGTGTCTCCTCGTGTGTGTAAGTGTGTGTGTTTTCATAAGTGTGCCTGCGTGTGTGTGTGTGTGTGTATTGCCTTGCCTGTGCTTCGCCCTGAGTCCCGCAGCAGATGCCTGGGAGCTCTGCTAATGACTGTGATTGTTTGAGAAGGCCATGCTAATGACTCTGATTGTTTGGAGAAGATTTAATTGGCCCATTTGGTCCATTTGGACGCGGGCCTAATTCTTCCCTCTGTAGTGCGGAAGCTGCCATTGCAGTTTTTTATTTTTATTTTTATTTCACATTATTTAGTTAGTGTTGTTTGTTTGTCTCCTTGAGTGTTGTGTGTCATCACTTTTGTGTGTGCTTGTGGAAGTGATGGGGACGCTTCTGTTCTTCTTTATAGATGCGGGTGTCTTTATACTGTAGGTGTGGGTGTTCTTTATAGATGTGAGTGTTCTTTATAGGTGTGGGTGTTCTTTATAGATGTGGGTTTTCTTCTTTATAGGTGTGGGTGTTCTTTATGGGTGTTCTTTATAGGTGTGGGTGTTCTTTATGGGTGTTCTTTATAGATGTGGGTGTTCTTTATAGATGCGGGTGTTCTTTATAGGTGTGGATGTTCTTTATAGGTGTTCTTTATAGATGCGGGTGTTCTTTATAGGTGTGGATGTTCTTTATAGGTGTTCTTTATAGACCGGTTTCACGTCCCTAACAACCGTAGTCAAGAACGAACTCGGAGGACAAGCACTAGTTGTTTACACTGACAGCGCATAGAAAACAAGCTGGCTGAACTTGATATAAGATGAAGAATAAAAACATATTGCCGAAATATTTCGGTGTAGCCGAGTCTGGATTGTTTTCATCTAGAGGTGTAGCGGATTTACCTATGAAAAAGCAACGGATTTTACGGAAGGTAGGCTAAACATGTGGCCAGTCACTGTAAAGTTAGGTTAGGCTTAAGCTAATGTTAACGTTAGGGCTTCGACTGCAGAAACCATTAGTTTAGATTTAGTGAGAACATTACCTACTCAAAGGGTACATAATGACAGGGGTGGACAATCATTTCCCCCTGAGGTCAGATGATAATTACTTTGATAAAGTAGCCTATGCTGGCTACACATTGAACGATTGACTGAAATAACGGTACAATGCACAGAATGCATTGTGCTGGATGTTAACTGACAGGACAGGAGCCTATGACGGATTAGCTATAAGCTAGGCTTCCTTATAGTAGGCCTATGCAATAACGTTACTTGCAAGCCCATGTCTTAATTTCTAAAACAAACAACTCAAATGGATTGTCAACTTTAACTTTAGGCTACCCTGCATATTGTCATTTGCATGAAATGTAGGCTAATGTTAGCCTCCGTTCTCATGGATCATAAGTCTCATTAAAATGATATGCTGAGGAATATGATAAAAAAAAACACTTTGTCAACGTCACTACCCTATGTTATTTAGCCTACATGACTTGAGTTTTTCCTCTTGAGCATGAAGATAACATTTGTGGCATAATTTCGTAGCTTCATAATGCATGCTTCGTATCCAAATGTCTAGCACCTAGGCCTGCCTACTTTATTGGCGTTTTACATTTTTTTAGCTTTGAACGGACACATCACAAAAAATGAAATGTCTCCTGTACCACACAGGGGAATTTCCCTCTGCTTTTCTCTGCCAAAAGTTAACAATTTTCAACCTCCTTGCGTCTTTCTCTCAATATATTGCTATACGGCTCTGGGTTTGCTTGTCCTCCGAGTTCGTCCTTAACAACGGTTGTTAGGGACCTGAAACCGGTCTATAGATGTGGGTGTTCTTTATACTGTAGATGCGGGTGTTCTTTATAGGTGTGGATGTTCTTTATAGGTGTGGGTGTTCTTTATAGGTGTGGATGTTCTTTATAGGTATTCTTTATAGGTGTGGGTGTTCTTTATGGGTGTGGGTGTTCTTTATGGGTGTTCTTTATAGGTGTGGGTGTTCTTTATGGGTGTTCTTTATAGGTGTGGGTGTTCTTTATAGGTGTGGATGTTCTTTATAGGTGTTCTTTATAGGTGTGGGTGTTCTTTATGGGTGTGGGTGTTCTTTATGGGTGTTCTTTATAGGTGTTGGTGTTCTTTATGGGTGTTCTTTATGGGTGTTCTTTATAGGTGTGGGTGTTCTTTATAGGTGTGGGTGTTCTTTATAGGTGTGGGTGTTCTTTATGGGTGTTCTTTATAGGTGTGGGTGTTCTTTATAGGTGTGGGTGTTCTTTATAGATGTGGGTGTTCTTTATAGGTGTGGGTGTTCTTTATAGGTGTTCTTTATAGGTGTGGGTGTTCTTTATGGGTGTGGGTGTTCTTTATGGGTGTTCTTTATAGGTGTGGGTGTTCTTTATAGGTGTGGGTGTTCTTTATAGGTGTGGGTGTTCTTTATGGGTGTTCTTTATAGGTGTGGGTGTTCTTTATAGGTGTGGGTGTTCTTTATAGATGTGGGTGTTCTTTATAGGTGTGGGTGTTCTTTATAGGTGTTCTTTATAGGTGTGGGTGTTCTTTATGGGTGTTCTTTATAGGTGTGGGTGTTCTTTATAGGTGTGGGTGTTCTTTATGGGTGTTCTTTATAGGTGTGGGTGTTCTTTATAGGTGTGGGTGTTCTTTATAGGTGTGGATGTTCTTTATAGGTGTTCTTTATAGGTGTGGGTGTTCTTTATAGGTGTTCTTTATAGGTGTGGGTGTTCTTTATGGGTGTGGGTGTTCTTTATGGGTGTTCTTTATAGGTGTGGGTGTTCTTTATAGGTGTGGGTGAATGTCTTGTTTGGAATTTGTTTGGGAAATCATGAAATTTTGCCAGCCTAATTTCTATTATTATAATTATGACTATTTCAAGTAGGTCTACATAAAGTCCTCTCTCTCTCACACTCTTGCAGACAACAGATGCCCTCTACTCTGTGCATGTACATGAATTAAAACTGTTATTTAAGTAATATGACATGAGTGAGAGTGGGGATGGTAAAGAATATCCCCACGGCTGTAATTCGGCTGTATGTACAAGGCCGAAAGGAATTACAGCCTTGGGGATATCCTTTACTAACCCCACAGCCACGAGTGTCATATTGCTTTTTGGTTGTGCTGGGATATTGCCTCTCGTGATGATTCATGGAATGCCTCTCGTCCAATCAGAAATCCATAAATAGTTGGACTGGATCTAACTGTTGTATAATCCAGGACGGTTGACCAAACAATAATCCAATATGGTAAATGGTAATGGTAAATGGACTGCATATATTCTACTCCCCTGGCCCCCGAGCACTCAAAACGCTTTACAGAGTAATGCCTCACATTCACCCATTCACACACACATTCACACACCGATGGAGGAGGCTGCCATGCAAGGCACCAAACTGTCCACTAAAGATTTTTTTTTTTTCAAAATTGGGTTGAGCTGGGTTGTCCATAGTTAGCTGCTTGTCAATATCGACAACTTGTGGATAACATTAGGCTACCAGTAATTTATTAACTCTGATGTAAATGTTTGCTCTGTCAATCCTGATGAAAAATGAAAAATATTTTCCATGACTGAAAAAGGGCTTGTCTGGAGGAGGCAAAACGGCAGCATGGACTAGAAGAGAGAACAGAAAGCAGAAAGTTAAAAACACTTGTAGGGAAATTGACCATTGATTAGATGTCCAGTTACATTGTATGCACCAGGCCCTTTATCTCTAGGCTTCAACCAGTGCTGCTGTGGCAGCTGAAGCAGCAAGCGACGGTCAGGAAGGGACAAGAGTAGAGGAGGAGGAGGAGGAGGAGGAGGGCAGTAGCTAACATGGTGCTGTGGGAGGCCCAGCTTGTGCAAGTAACAGCCGAGGTGGCAATCACAGAGATGTGAGAGATAGAGAGATGTGGCCTCATTTCTGCCAGGGTATCAGCAAGCATAGAGGCGCTTCACAGCCGTGCATAGAAGAGCCTGCTCTCTGGGAGCTCTGACGCTGGCCCCTGATCTACTGTATTATTGCGCTGCTGTGAAAAATTTGCGGTGCACCTTATAAATGATGTGCCTAAAAAGGAGCCCTGTGTGTGTGTGTGTGTGTGTGTGTGTGTGTGTGTGTGTGTGTGCGCGTGCGTACATACGTGTGCGTTCCCAAGGATCCAGAGCTGCTCCCACATAAACCAGATGAGCGCGGGGCGCCTGGCGTCCGTCCTCTCGTCCTGCCTGTTCCAGACTGAGGGTCAGCGGGAGCAGGAGTGCCGTGTGGTGGAGGACCTCATTAGCAACTACGTGCAGCTCTTCACCGTGAGTAACACACACACACACACACACACACACACACACACACACACACACACACACAAACAAACACAGATACACACACACACACACACACACACACAAACACAGATACACACTCACACAACACTCATGCTGTTCTCAAATCAGATCTGGCTGCCACACCAGCAAACAACTTACAGTCATCTAAACTACAGCAACACTGGTCTAGGATCAGATCAGATGTCAAATTAGAAAAGATTGATAATCTTAGAGAAGATATATGTACCTGCATATAATTCATTAAGCAGATTCTTTTTCCCAAATGCACAATACTGTGTATGTTCTCACACGATGCCTCATAATTGACACCCTTCTACAGTACCACTGCAGTGAAATTGACATGCTGTTCCATTTTCAAAAGCAGAAATGAAACAAGCGGTACACAGTGAATTGATAATATGACTGGTGGAATGTTGACACACGTTCTAATGTCCCGGCATGAGTTTATGCGCTGATGGTGTCGACAAAACAACAGCGACTACAACAAAGAGGACTAAACGTGGCCTCTGTAATGAAAGAACACTTGTGAAAACTTCACTCTGGGAGCTGTCTTGTTTTTTGTGTGCCCCGTGTTGTTATCGCAGCACCTGGAAGCCTGCCTCTCCAGCGGGCCTCAAGCTCTCCCCATGGAGGCGGACTTTTTGTGTGTTATTATTATTATTACGGGTGTGACGCCTCGGAACAAAATTGGCTCAATTCACAATTCGGCATAATTGTGGGGATAGGAGACAGTAGGGGGTAAGCGAGGAGGGGAGGGAGGGTGGAGAATATTATCTGCGCGGAAGTATTCTTTTTTGGGGGGGCGGGGGGGGCACAAAGCTCCCCTAATGGGATTTGACGGCTGGCACGCCTGCCGCTCGCTCGTTTGCCTGGATCGCCGCGGCAGCAGCGAGGCGCGAGGCACGAGGCGAGCATTCAGCCGCTAATCAGTTAGCAACGGCGGCATTAGCGTGACAAAGCACCGCCATCAGGCATGGGGCGGAGGAGAGTGCGGGGAACGAGAGAGGGAGAGAGACAGAGAAAAAGAAGAGAGAGAGAGATAGAGAGAGGCAGAGCAAAAGGGAAGAGAAAGAGAGATAGAGAGGCAGAGCAAAAGGGAAGAGAGAGAGAGAGAGAGGCCATAAAAATGTGTTTGTTATCATGCAGCACTGATGAAGGTACCTCCTCTTTCTCCCCCTGACACCACATCCCAGTAGGACAATGTGACTTTTTATTTCTTTTGACTTTTTTCTCTCTCTCTCTCTCTCTCTCTCTCACACTCTCTCTCTCTCGCTCTCTTCCAGTCACTTTAATTGCAAATATTTTTGGCAAATACATTTTGGCGGCATCAACATAATAGTATTTTCAAGAAGTGTGCACATAGCCCATACAGAAGTAAGACCAAGGCCTTCTGTTTTTCCTGTCTCTCTCTCTCTCTCTCTCACTCTGTCTCTCTTTCTCTCTCTCTCTGCCTCTCTTTCCCTTTCCATCACATCTGCATTGGAAAAGCAAAAGATGATGAGAACAGATTAGATGACAAACACAACAAATAAACGTGCTCTATTGTCTTCACACCCCCACACTATACTACACACACAGTTCTTTCTCTCGTGCTTTCGTTTCTCTCTCTCATCTGCTCGTTCCTGTCCACACACGCTATGTTTTGTTGTGAATGTTAGTGATGTTTATGTGGCGTATGAGAGAAGGTCACTTGCTCCCCGACCCCTGCTATAGCAGCTGTCAGATGGTCAGGAGTGGCCGTGGCGCTGTGCGTTCTGCCCTGTTTACCTCGGTGTGTGCTCTGTGTTTGCATATGTGGCCACAGGTCAATGAGGAGCAAGTCAAGCAAATGGAGAAGGAGAACAGCTTCATCACCAGGTGGAAGGACACCACGGTACGTCACCCCATCTCAACACTGCACTTTTTAAACTGTGTGTGTGTGTTTATGTGTGTGTTTATGTGTGTGTTTATGTGTGTGTGTGTGTGTGTGTGTGTGTGTGTGTGTGTGTGTGTGTGTGTGTGTGTGTGTGTGTGTGTGTGTGTGTGTGTGTGTGTGTGTGTGTGTGTGTGTGTGTGTGTGTGTTTATGTGTGTGTGTGTTTGTGTGTGTTTTTTGTAATTATGTTGGTCTCTCGTGTTCTGTTGTTCATTTGTGTGTATGTGTGTACTTTAAGCAAGTGTGTATGCGTGTGGATAACTTTAACTGCAAAACTTTCGGTGTGTGTGTGTGTGTATTTGCTTTATAATGGAGAAAGGTGTGTGTGTGTTCCTATCCTTGCATATGCTTGTATATGCGTGTGCCTGACAGAAACTGGAAGGCAGAGTTCTTCCCATCTTTTTATTCCTGTCCCCCTGTGCATGTGTGTGTGTGTGTGTGTGTGTGTGTGTTTTGGGCTGTGTGTGTATCCATCTGTAAGTGGTCTCTCGCGGGTCACAAATTCATTGGCGAGCATGGCGGTGCCCCGTACCGCTGCATGATGGCACCGATACCCGCTGAGAGGTTGGCGTGCCCGTTAACCTTGCCTGTCTGTCGGCTTCATGCCTGGGTGCAGGCGCGCCCCAGCAAAACAATTTGTTCAGATAACCTGAAACAACAAATTAATCTGCCGCATAGCGCATAGGGTAGCCACAGCCACCCCCAACTTTTAAAGGGAAAACATAAAAAAAAAAACAGTTTCAGGACTTTTCACTTTTTTGTTGTTTGTTGCAGTTGTTGTTTTTACTACTTATCAGAAAAGAGGATTGTGGATAATTGTAAGCACAGTGGAGAAAAAATCCATCTGAAATGAAGAAAAGAGAATGGGTATTGAGAAAAGGGTATTGTTTTTCGTTTTCAAACTTGTAATTGTATATTTTAATAGGGTTTATTCATTTCTGTGTGTGTGTGTGTGTGTGTATTTGGAGGGGACACACAATCAGGCTGGCATAGAAAAGAAGATTTGTGCTGAGAAACTGATATTCTGAACATAAACCTTCTTGCATATCTTCTAGAACTTTCCATTTATTCTGAATGAATGCAGGGGCATTTTTCTTTTTTTCATTAAAAAACAAGAGCAGAACTGCCTTGTGTGATTCCAGGGGAGCCACATCCAGATGGATCGATCCATACATCCGTGCGCTAACACACACACACAACCCCCGCCCCCCCAAACACACACACACACACACACACACACACACACACACACACACACACACACACACACACACACACACACACAGAGGGAGAGATACCAAGCTGGGACTGTGAATGCCTGGGCTTGAATAGGGTCCTGATTGCGTGTCGTGTGAGGGCTGTAATCAGTGTTTGGCATTTTGCACAGCGCCTCACACACATTATTCAGCTCTCCTGATACTTCCACTCAACACGGTGTCATCTCTGTCTCCCTCTGTGCGTTGGACATATAAGGTGATAGACATCATAATTTAGATTACTCCATTTTCCATTGCTGTGGTTGGCTCCTTAACAACATGGTGGTCAGACCTATAGGCTGTCAGGTTGCCATAGAGACAGACTGGAGAAGCAGCTTCTATTCACTCTCTTCCAAGCCAAAGGGAACTTTCAAGTTTTGATCAATGCTCTACAATTGTTTTACAGATAACACAACACACATCTATAAGAATCATTGGGATACTTCGTACAATATTCAGCAACGTTGAAAACCTTACACTTTTTCAAACGGTATACCCTCACGAAAGTGGGTTGGTAGAAATGTGAATGTCTAAGGCCTGATTTACTTGAGTTGTATTGGTTGTTTTCTATTGATTTGTATTGTTTTGTTGCTCTGACACGAAAATAAAAACAAGAGATGTGGAGGGAAAGATGTAAAGAAAGAAGGTAACTGATATCTGTATATCAAATTTGATATAAAAAATGGTAAGGGGTCAGATGAAGAGCAGAGCATGCAAAGTTACAAAGTGACCTTTAACAGTAGCCTGGCTAGCGCCACCACTTCTCAATGAGACGTGGTCTGGGAACCAAGCGTTCATTTTCTCATATTTGAAAAAAATGCCCAGATCCGTTTATTGGGTGCCACGGATGTCTATCAAATGCGTCTGTGCATAGCTCATCATCGTCTTGTTTTCCCCCTTGTTCTGTGATTGGTCTCCTATCTCAGGCGAAAATTTGCTCCATGGTCTCCAGGCTGCCTTAGCAGCGTGAATCAAATCGCGCGCAAGGCAGCATGGGAACACCCAGGCTACGTTAACGGAGTCATGCCATACACTTTTCATCAATTATGAAATTTGATGAAATTCCCCAAGATGCT
>NW_027468640.1:33096802-33124302 GCF_046254945.1 Alosa pseudoharengus
CCGTCTTGGTTTGTATAGAAATGGATATTAAGTGACGGTAATAGGGGGAGTTCCGATATCACACACACACACACACACACACACACACACACACACACACACACACACACACACACACCTGTACACACACTTGGCTGTGGTGTGTGTGTCCATAACGATACAGGTCATCTTCAATGAGAATTAGGATGTCGCCATGTGCCATTACAGTATGTGTCTTAGGGCTGTATTTTGGGTCACCAGCGCATGGCGTAAAGTTTGTTTTTCACCCGCGCAAAGTTAAATTCGGTATTTTGCACGTTTATTTTTTATGCATTGCATCCAGGGGTGTGCCAATTAACAACCTAGGGAGGGTCCTAGCGCGTTGTCTAAAAATCGCTATCATACACCACCTAAACCTGGTCAGAAGTCAATGGCGAGTTGTTCATATGCTATTTTAAGAGCGCATGTCAACAGTCATATTGGCAGGTGCGCACCATCCTTCTATCATTCATGAACGCACACCAGCGCACGTCCATGCAAAGCATTACAAATTGCACGATTACAATGGGAAACATAATTAGAATAAAGATATTACGAAATACTGTACATCTCATGATGAGTAGTTATTCACCATCATTTGCAAACTGGTAAGGACTGTTAAAAGTGATTAGGGGAGAGGCGAGAGACATGTGGAGCACAGCTGAAGACGCACTGTCACGAGATATAAGCAACTCCTCTGCAGGATAAATGTTGTTTTATTCAGTCATTTGAGCAACATTAGGGTAAGTGTTGCTTTTTCCAGCCTATGTTTTCGATGGTAACCCATTGTCAGTCAATAGTGAAAGTAACTGCATATAACTGTCTTGTCGTTGACTGACTCCTTGGTGAAGTTAGTTTCACTTTGCCAATGAGTTCAAATAATAGATGAGTGCAAATGCGTGAAGGCTATGCTAGGTTTTAGTAAAGCATGGTTTGTGAATGACTATTCCATACGGTCTCGCAAGCAGCCTCCTTCAAATGCGCCGTTGAATGCCAAAATACCGATGCATTTATTTGACATATCGCGCTTTGCGCCGTTAAAGGGAATGACAGATGTCAAATGATGTTACGCACCAAACACACCCATATGACTGATTAAAAGACCTAGGAACACCTTGTTACGCCATGCGCTCCACTTTTGACAACGAAACCCCTCCCAATCTGAACTGGACATCCTACTAAATTTGAATAGACTTTTGACGAGTGACGATGCACTTTAGAATGTCATGATAGGGCCCAGTATCAATCATCCTGCTTCTCTACTGTGCTAATGAGGCCTAGCCAATTGATTTACACCTTGTCTAAGATGCACACAGACAAGTGTGATCTACAAAAAAGAAAGTGGTCATTGAACTGTCATCTGCCAGCCAGCCAAAGCTCATTTCTGACAAACAGATTTGGCGTTGTTCACGAAAACCTTTAAATGCTGCCCAGCAGTTTCCCAGCAGCAACCTCTCAGCTCTGCAGCCTCAAATGGTGGGCCTGCGGGCTGATGTGTGACCCATTTAACTTCTGGGAAATTCTACAGATGCTCCTGAGCTAAATGATATCCCGTCACCCCTCTCATAGCTACGATTGCACAGCACACGAGAGACCAAGCCACTGATGGAAAGGGGAGGGGGTTGAGGGGTGTGGGGTGCTGGCGTGGCGGCTAAGTGTTTCTGCAGATATTTAGTGGCAGAGCGGGACGATGCTGAGAGATTGTCCCAGGTCCCTCTACTTGTCTCCCCCCCCATTAGAAATTAGTCATGTGTGGTAGAAGACCATTTCTCATCCCAAAGAACTAGAAATGAGATGTGATTGTGTTGATGAAGAAGCGGAAGGGTGTGTGTGTTTGTGTTTGTGTACGTGTGTGTGTGTGTGTGTGTGTCTAAGTCTATGTTTGTGCGAGTGCGCACACGTTTGGTCCGTGTTATCCTGTTCACAAATGAGAGCTTGATAATGGGTCTATTTTGCACATGACTGTGTTTTGTAATCATGTTCAGATTTGCTCAGGATAATTGCAAAATTGAAGTACATAATTATAAAAGTGATGGAAAGGGGGCAGGGAGGAAAAAAATTAGCAAATGGTTTATAATGGGATTGTGTGTGTGTGTGTGTGTGTGTGTGTGTGTGTGTGTGTGTGTGTTTCATGGCGTTCCCAGCTGACACTAAGCATTACACTGTAGTGATGTGATGCTAAGCACAGTTTTGGGACAGGGTAGTGAAGGAAGCAATAAATTAAATCCAATATCTATGCACTCATCCGTGAACATGCTTTTTCTCACTCACTATGTAAACCACTAATGGGCTTTTTCCTGTAAAAGACTCCATTTTGTCTTTACATGTAAGTTTACGTTGACATTAATGTCAATTAGTAATTACATGATTTGAATCGTTTAGCATGATAAGGTTATAACATTACATTAGAAAGGCTGAGCACTGTCATATTGTCCATATGAAGATGTTTTCTGCTTAGAGGCCACTTCATTTGTTAACAGTGGAGTGCATGTGGTTACATGTACAGCTCTATTTAAATGGTTGAGAAGAGGTAGAGAGGTAGGGTTGAGAGGAACATTGTTTTTAAATTATATAATGAATACTTTGCTTTCAAGTAATTAGTCATAATAAGCTTAATCTACTGTTTGCTTTTTATTTGGAACTCAGAGAGGCCCCTGCACTACAAAGAGAAGATTCTGGAACAGGTGTTAGAGTGGAGCTCCTTGGAAGACCCCAGCTCTGCGTTTCTGATTGTCAAGAAGTTTCCGGTTGCCAAACTCCCCCATGCCCGCGCAGGTACAGCAGTCCAGTACACACACACACACACACACACACACACACACACACACACATTCCAGTCATCACCCCTCCATCCATGAACATACAGTATCTGCAGTGTCCTCAGCAGGCGTGGCCCTAAATTGGTAGTGGTTGGTCTCCCCTTGTTATCCTATGGAGCCATAGGGACAGCTGGTCTAAAGATTAGAGGCAGGCTTGTTATTATTAGCACTCTTGGCTTGGGCCCGAAAAGTCTCAGGTTGAATTGAAGAAAACAACCTGGTTGGGTAGAATGAATGCTACACTCTGTGTAGGTCAAATGCCCAATTTCAAATTGCCCAATTTCCCCCAGGGGATTAAATAAAGTATCCTAAAAAATATGTTTTACAAGTCTACATATTCCACAGTTCTAGATCTAATATTATTTCTAGACATTGTTTTTTAACCTCGCTCACAGTGACTGGCTTCACTGAAAGGGCCCTACCTGCTTGTGATTGTAATCCGTTATCCAACAACCCCCTATTAATTGATTCTTCCAGTACCTCCACTGAATGGAACAGAAATCAATTTGTTTCTGGAACAAGCTGCTTGTGCTTAATGCCGTTGCTCTCCCCGCCCCCAGCTCTGCAAGCCATTAAGCACATCAGAAAGAGAAGACAGTAAGAAGTACCTGCACTATTAATGGCCTTTTATTGAACAGTGATATCATGTGCAGTGTGCAGCCTGTTTTTACGCCCTAAGAGAGTAATGGCTCAGGGTTTAAGCTTATCCATGTGGAATACATATCTATTAGTCTTTCCACGCCAGTGGACTGAGTTACTGCCATATCCCCTTGAGTACATTAATGCATGATGTAGATATTTATTTATATTATTGCTGGACTTTGTGCAGAGAAGCATTTCTTGTGGATGATACCGGAAAAGCTGATCAGCCTTCTTCTGTCCTTATTGATTTGTGTTTGTGTGTGTGTGTGTGTGTGTGTGTGTGTGTGTGTGTGTGTGTGTGTGTGTGTGTGTGTGTGTGTGTGTGTGTGTGTGTGTGTGTGTGTGTGTGTGTGTGCGCGTGTGTGCGTGTGTTTGTGTGCGTGTGTGTGTTTGTGTGTGTGTGTGCAAATGTGTTGGCTATCATATGTGCATTTGTGTTTATTTGTTTGGTGGATCCTTGTGTGTGTGTGTCTATATATATATATGTGTGTGTGTGTGTGTGTGTGTGTGTGTGTGTGTGTGTGTGTGTGTGTACTGTATGTGTGTGTGTATGTACCTTTTCACAGAGAAACTGAAGGACTCAATGAAAGGGGAGCAGGTGAAGTTCAAAGATGGCTCTTCCAAGCTGCTCTCCGGCAACAAGTTCCAGGACCGCTACTTAATGCTCCGAGACAAGAAGCTCGTCCTGTACAAGGACATGAAAGTGAGTCCCCACATTTCTCATTCACTCACACTCTGATAAGCACCCACTGCATTTCTATGCGCCCGAAAACCAGTGCAGCTAGGCTGCACTAATATGCTAGGCTGCACTAATATGCTAGGCTGCTAGGGAATAGAAGCTTTTGGCCACTTGAGGCCACTCCAGCCACTGCGCTGGTCCCCCCCGAAAGCCAGAGAGACTGAAAGCAGTTTTGCGCAGAATAACTCACCAACTGTTGCACCCAAGATTGCAAAAACAATAGAAAACAAAAACATTTTTGTGGTCTGTTGGTCTCAATGACAATGACATCAACCCAGCCCATAATAAATGTAATCGCTCATTTTGAAATGCAGCACCATCTAAAGAAAGATGTACTGTAAATGCAAAAATCTGGCTTTTCGCCAATATCTTTTGGCAAAAAGGTGTAGCCTCATGACATACAGTATGTCATGTAGGATCACCATGACAACCTCTTGACATATGGCAAGTTTTGTAAAATGCTACTCATAGGGGATGCTGTAATGGGTACATTTCTGTATCTCAAGACAGTTTTGAAATTGGGTATGCTTACACTTACACCTCACATCTCCATATGCACCACATTTCCTCACATCTCTTCAAGTTTAATTGGGCTTAAATGCTCAAATAACAAAAAGGCTGTCAACGGCCAAATAAAATTCAGCAGCCAAAGCAATTTTGTGACAATATCTTGTGATGTGAAGGATCAAAGTTAACGAAATTTGACCTGTTACACCAGTACTACATCCTTTAGATGTACGCTACATTTGGCCTGTTACACCAGTACTACATCCTTTAGATGTACGCTACATTTGGCCTGTTACACCAGTACTACATCCTTTAGACGTACGCTACATTTGACCTGTTACACCAGTACTACATCCTTTAGATGTATGCTACATTTGGTGAAATGGCGTCCATAGAGGACGCTGCAAGTGACATTGTCAAGTGTGACGGTCCCATCAAGACTTATATTTTCCAATATCTTGTGATGTAAAGGTTCAAAGATGACAATATTAATGCTGAATTACTGCCACAATCTCTGCACACATGTGATCACCACTTCTGGATATGCCCATGTGTGTCTGCAGTTTGTGTGTTTATGTACAGTATTTTGTAAGTCAGAGGTCATTCATTGATGGCACAGGTTATACTTCAACTGATCTTTGATCTTTTGATACTGATCTTTGCGCCTTAAAGGTTGTATCAGCGATTTCAGGGCAAAAAAAGGCCCAAACATAAATTATCACATTCATCTAATCTTTCCTAACGATCCGCTAGCTGCCTGCCCCATAAGCAGGCCGTCAAAAAACCACGTCTCTGTAGGCAGCCTAGGCTCCGAGATCTGTACACAAAAACAAATGCTACCAACAAGTGTTGGCAACCACTCAAAGGCAAAATAAAGTGTTACAACCAATAACCGACGAGATGCGCGTTTAGGAGAGTTTCAGTTGCACTGGAGGGAGTGGGAGGGAGTAGCGAGCTAGCTCTCTGTTTTGTTTACAACCTTTAAGATACAACCTTTAAGAATGATCTTGTCAGGATAAAAGCTACAATGTCATGTTTTGCCAAATGCTCTACATTCTCGTTTCAAAAGTAGGAAAAGACATTCCCTCCATTTCATAGTAGGAGAACACATGTAAAATTACCACAACAGATGGAAGAGGACTTCACAGCAGCATTTAGCCTGAGGCAATAGCTCTCTCTCTCTCTCTCACACACACACACACACAGACACACACACACACACACACACACTCACACACACACACACACAGAGAGAGAGACACACACACATCCACACACACAGACACATACACATCCACACACACATCCACACACACAGACACACACACACACACATTCACAACAAGGCCTCCTGGGTGTTTGGAGTGTGCTGCACCAGTTGAGATGTAGTTTGTAAAAGTGTGTGTGGATGTGTTAATAATTGATCTGAGGGTGGTGTGTGCGCGTTGGGTGGTGGGTGGATAGGCAAAGAGGCGAAACCACTCTGAATGAAGGCTGTTCTTTTCTTAATTAGCCTAATGTGCGCCTGCTTCAGAATCTGGCTAATTATCGCACTGGGAAGGTGGAAATTATCAGTCTTGCGGAAATTTAATTGATATTCTTGAAGAATAAATTTCTTTTATTGCTTCTTTAAACTCTGCACCGGGGGAGACTGTTCGAGGGTGTCAGGTTGGAATTGACGTGTGTGTGTTGTGTGTGTGTGTGTGTGTGTGTGTGTGTGTGTGTGTATTGTGTAGTGGTTGTGTATGCATGTCTATATATTTAGTTTCCTTCTCACCTTTAGTTTCTAACAGATTGAAAGAGCAAGCAGTGTTAAGGAATGTAATGTGTGTGTGGAGAAGGTTAAAAGTTGTCAACCACGATGAGATGAAAATAATCTTCTGCTCCCCACATGAAGCATCAGTGTCAAGACTTTTTTGTCCGATTGATCATTTTACATACTACAGATTTATGTTTTCACAGGATCATGTCAGATATAACATGTAACACTTATTCAGTTCTAATTCTTTGTAAAATCTGCTTCACTTACACTTTGTATTATGAATAACTGTCACACATTGAATGGTTGAGTGAAGCCGGTCAAAGATTAGCAAAAAAGAGGATTGTGACAACTACAGGAGAAAAATAGCTTAAACAGAACAGTAATGTATGAACAGTCCTTCATCGGACGGATTATGAAGACTATGAGGCCCAGTCAAACTTTTTTTGTGTCATGATTTACATGATGTACGTTCACATATGTTAAAGCCTGTTTTCTTGGCCAATTCAAGAATCCCTTTCAAACTACTGTATACCTTAACAACTATGATATGAATAACATTAATCTAAACATAAAGTAAACATGAGTATGTCCAACATGAATGTGTAATGTCTCACCACTGTGCCTCATAACCAGTGTTATTTTTGCCTTGTTTGTTTTAGAGCACTAAGCCAGAGAGGGAGGTGCCTTTAAAGTCAGTGAAGTGCTACCTGGGTGTGAGGAGGAAGATGAAGCCGCCAAGCAGGTACAGGCTCCAATGAAATAGGGTTGCGTTCCAGACAGTACCTAAAGAGGCTTTACCCTGAGTACTTGTGATGTCATAATGACCCAGATGGAAAGTGATTAGATGCAGACTAGGGAACGAGCACTCAAGTGAGCGCATGTGGACACGACCATTAATTCTACCAGGCAACATGGCAGCCGCCTATGCATTATAATGGCTTCAAAAGAGTGGTGGAATGCAAGTGCTATTAGTCAACATTAGTTTGGCCAAATTGAGGGACGTAATGGAATTGCTATGTGCGTTATTAAGATGGATTTTTAATTATTTGTGCATTATTGCTCCGTCCTCTTCTATGCGACTTGCTTTCTCGTTTGTTCCCTGTTCTCCCATCTTCTCCAAAGATGTATAGCACCAACGTTCCGCTCGCAGCGCATCAACGGAACGGGCCTATCAAAATGGCTGCCTACTTCCATTTATTTTACACCATAATACAATTGATTAAATGTAATCACCCCTTAACAAAAACAAATTATTGTATTTTTGTATTCTCTCACTCTTGCTAGGAAATGGGATGTATCGCTGCAGCTTTATTTTGTTTTAATAATGTTGTGTTATTGTTATTCATGGCTTCTGTCAACAAAGTTCCGTTTTTGCAGCTGGGGGGGTGGGAAACAAACAAATAAAACAATAGTGTTCCCCCAATTATCATCCTTCATAATTCTTTGTCTACATGGTTGGAATGGCACAACGTGCAAAGTTAAACGCTCCAATTTGCTTGAGTGAGAAAGCGAGAGGGATAGAGAGGTGTGGCAGGAGAAGGGGAGATGCCATAGGAGGGAATTCAGGGAAGAGTAGAGATGGATAGCACCACATGATGTGGAGATGGTGGAGGTAAGACAAAGAATGATCCCTGTAATCAGTTATATCCAACAGCATACTACATGTCGGCCTCCTTCATTGTTGTAACAAAATGAATATCACGCTTTGAAGCAGACTCTGTATTCTGGACGCTAATTCAGTACGGTTTGTAGATGCAAATGTGATTGCAACCGTTGTCTCTGAGTATGAAAATTGACAAGACATTCCACTTTACTCATTTACAAGAAAGTCAGAAGATAAGCTCAGGACTGAACTCAAATTGGTTTAGCAGTGACATCAAATTGGCATCTGTTTCTTCACTCAGAAATCTTTAGTAAATGAGATTTGTTCCATACAGTATATTCAAAAAGGTAGTACACCTTTGCTTGCCTGACCTATTTTACACACTTTAATAGGAATGTGGTATTTGTGAAATTAATTTGATTGAAGGTATTTTTTTAATAATAAATGGAGCTGGCAGAGAGCCTCGGTGTGAATGTATCAGGGATCAGGGGTGTGATTCTTCCGTTTTTTTCCACTTGAAAATGAGACCCACGCAATTCGTATAGATCCGATGAGGTTTTTTTTTTTTTTTTGGGGGGGGGGGGGGGGGGTCTGTCGATCAGAGGAAGGCTATATTTCTGCATTACATAGGCCATCATTATAACAGGCCGCTGACAATGACGACGGGTTTTGTGCTTCACATCTTTCCGAGTATCACGCCGCTTGTAGTGTATTCCGTTTACTAGGATTTCATTGAAAGTGAAAGTAGACGGGTTGATCAGCTGCGTTCTGAAGAATGCTTGATTCAAGTTCAGTGTGTGTGGCGCACTTCTCTGCAGAAGCCATGAAACGGTAAAGGTCAACAAATTGATTTAAAAAGACATCATGTATGAAGTTTTTCCCCCCCTCGTTTTGGCTTTGCATCGGGTTCGCTGTCAGGATTTTCCGATAATGAATCCCGTGATGCTGATATTGAATTTTAATTTCTGCGCGTGTAAGCTGTGCTTGAAGTTAGCTGTGACAGACCTTACAGGTTTTCAAAGCCTGTCTATCTTAGGCCTACTACATTGTTTAGTTAACACCTTGTCATTTCGCGTTTGTGCAGCGGTTCACCTCCGTGAACCTTGCGCCCCTTGTCTAAAACATATTTCAGGATGCCATCTCACCATGAGAAAAGCTTTGGCATACTTAGTAAACGTCTTACACATAACATTAAGCTGAATCTTTAGTGGAAATAGCCTACTGTAGCATTGTGCTGATAGATAAAAAGGGCTGTATTTTGGGCTCCAGCGCATGCATGGCGTAAATTTCGTTTTTCACCCGCGCAAAGTTAAATTCGGTATTTTGCACGTATATTTTTTAAGCATTGCGCCCAGGGGTGTGACAATTAACAACCTAGAGAGGGTCCAAGCGCGTTGTCTAAAAATCGCTATCATACACCACCTAAACATGGTCAGAAGTCAAGGGCGAGTTGTTCATATGCTATTTTAAGAGCGCATGTCAACAGTCATATTGGCAGGTGCGCACCATCCTTCTATAATTCATGAACGCACACCAGCGCACGTCCATGCAAAGCATTACAAATTGCACGATTACAATGGAAAACATAATTAGAATAAAGATATTACGAAATACTGTACATCTCATGATGAGTAGTTATTCACCATCATTTGCAAACTGGTAAGGACTGTTAAAAGTGATTAGGGGAGAGGCGAGAGACACGTGGAGCACAGCTGAAGACGCACTGTCACGAGATATAAGCAACTCCTCTGCAGGATAAATGTTGTTTTATTCAGTCATTTGAGCAACATTAGGGTAAGTGTTGCTTTTTCCAGCCTATGTTTTCGGTGGTAACCCATTATCAGTCAATAGTGAAAGTAACTGCATATAACTGTCTTGTCTTGACTGACTCCTTGGTGAAGTTAGTTTCACTTTGCCAATGAGTTCAAATAATAGACGAGTGCAAATGCGTGAAGGCTATGCTAGGTTTTAGTAAAGCATGGTTTGAGAATGACTATTCCATACGGTCTCGCAAGCAGCCTCCTTCAAATGCGTTGTTGAATGCCAAAATACCGATGCATTTATTTGACATATCGCGCGTTGCGCCGTTAAAGGGAATGACAGATGCCATTCTCATTGGTTTAAAATGATGTTACGTCCCAAACACACCCATATGACTGATTAAAAGACCTAGGAACACCTTGTTACGCCATGCGCTCCACTTTTGACAACGAAACTTTTGACTCCCAATGTGAACTGGACATCCTACTAAATTTGAATAGACTTTTGACGAGTGACGATGCACTTTAGAATGTCATGATAGGGCCCAAAGTCGCCAATTTAAAGGCGCAGTCCACATTTTAACCCTAGCTCTCCATTTAGTCTGCGCTTGTAAAACTAGTGTTGTAGCCGCTTAGCCTACACCATTGGTCCCCAAACTACGGCCCGCCACCTCATTTTGGGTGGCCCTCCAAAACATGTCCGTGGTATATAGCATCCGGACCGCACGGGAGTACGACAAAGTCAAACTATAACCTCCGTAATTTCCCCCATTCATTCTCTATGGCGAGTCTTAACAGTACACATGTAATACTCTTTTTGTCCACTGGTGTTTGTTTTGGCGCTGTTTTGCGTTTGCTATTGAAAACGGAATGAAATGTAGGTCTGCAAACAATGTAAGAGGCCTATGCTGACTGCATCAGTGCTAAAAGTATTCTAAAAGTTTATCAATTAATGGTTAATAACTTCTATTCAAGTCATATTTCTGGAACTTTCTGGTATGATTATTTATATTTTTTATTCACTCGTTTAAATGTTCAGAGTTCACAAAGTTCTCATCAGTGAGTGAAAGTTAGAATGGTGGTCATTTCAGATGTTTCTGCCACCACTTCATGAAACTCTCATAGTTTGAGAACTTTAAATTATTTGTAGGATATTGCTTGTTCACAACTTGAGCTGTGTATGCAAAGACACAGATTTTAGAGTTCAAAATATACTTTTGGGACTCCCTGCTAATACTTTTGGGAATGCTAAAGTCTTTTCATTAGTATTATTTCATTTGAGCTACATTTTACACTGATATGGCATGATGGCAATATAAACACAGCTAACAATGGTATTAAATTGCAATAGCCTAAGGTAGACTGCTGTTGTTCACAGCACTAAGCTATTTATGGTTACTGATATACTCTGAGTCTCTGGCCCTCTCTTAGAGCCAGGCATAGTGAGCTGGCCCTCGGAAGAAAAAGTCTGGGGACCACTGGCCTACACAATCCTGGTGCAGTAGATTAAAACAGAGCCTACCATTTATTTTAGGAGGAGAGGTGTAGGACCTACAGTGTTACTTTGCGAGGAGAGGAATCAATGTAATTTGATTATCTTTGGAACTGAAATATCAACAACCTTCAAGTTGCAACCTCTTCAATCAGCATCAAAATATCAGTAGGCCTATCACATGATTCACTATTTTGTACGTAGGCCCAGAGGACTGTTAGGGGGCAGGCTATATATTATCATCAAGTAGGAGTATAGTAAATAATTTAGTCAACATTTTAACTCAATGTTGGTTTAAGTTATAAACAAAACATGTTATAAATGGAAAAAATCCATGGTTCTACGTCACTGTTGGCAAAATGATCGTGATGGCCTATATATTTCAGCCATATTTGGTTTAGTCTTGTGTAGGTCTATAGGCTACATCTACTTTGCTCTATTATAAATTCGTTTTCTTTAGGCCTTATAGGCTGTATTGTAATATGCTATAATGTTTGAAATATATGTATCTCAATGTATCAATACTTCCCATAAAAGTCATCAGATGTCATCATTTAAAGGGTGCCCCCGGACCCCCCTAGTATTTGCCCCAAATATATTTCCTTTAAGGCCCTTTTCCAGTGCCACCCTCGCATAGGATTTGCCTCATGAATTTTATGAAGTGTAGGTGATGTAAATTTATACGATAGCCAACACTGTAGTCTGTAGTATACTAAAGTACTCGAACCATCGGGGGGGGGGGGGGTGTCACTCTGTGCTACGTATATTTTCCTTTTTTTTTACCTTTGCCAATCACACCCCTGATGTATATATCTTTGTAATATCATGGTAACACAGTGGCAAAGCCGAGTGAAATAGGCTGTTCTGTTATATTTCTAAATCGATACCAGGCCACTGTCCAACTGTAGCAAATTGCATTGTTTGAGACACTCTCTCTCTCTATCCCCCTCTTTCTCTCTCTCTTTCTCTCTCTCAAAATAGTTGGGGCTTCACAGTGTTTACGGAAAAACAGCAATGGTGAGTGCAATTCGGCGTCTCACAAATCAGATGGTCGATGACCCTTTTTACCCCTGCATTTCCTCGTAAACAGACTCAATGGAGGGGAAGGACACAGGGAGAGAGGCAGACAGGGGAAAAAATCAGATCCATTAAGTTTGGGAAATGAGTCAAGCAGCCGAAGGAAATTGTGTTGCTGTGTGTTTCTGCATATTATGGGAGGCGAAGCCAAGCACAGAAACAGCTACGGCTGCTCTTAATATCACAGAAACAGGATGTTGTCCTGGATGTTATGTAAAGTAATGCTTTTGCTGACATGGCCTCTCTTTCAGCTTACCTTACGTAATCGGCCATTTTGATTATTTACCTCATTTTTGTTGATGCGTCCATTCAGCTTTTGTTGCTCATGTCTGTTAAGAGTCATTAGTTCAGCCGTTCCCTACAAACTCATATTATTTTGATTCATATGGTTATTTGTTGTTTCCATTAGGGTGAATTCCTCTGAGTCATTGATTGAATGAAATTGACTTAATTTGTTTGTTTGTTTGTTTGTTAAGTCTCTTGGTGAGTCAAGTTTGTTTATTCATTAAATAATTATCATTGTTCATCATTGTATCTCTTTCCCTTCCCCATTCCTCCATTGCAGGTATTTCTGCTGTGACAGTAAGGAGTCTCGGCTGGACTGGGTCACCTGTATTATTCGATCAAAGGTGAGGTCAGGGTGCTGTCCTGAACGGCCGGAGTCACATCCCTTATCCCTTATCCAGGTTCACTGTGTGCTGATCCTGTAGCTCAGCTGCATGGTGGAGCAGTGGTTAGCATTGTGCTGGTGGACCGGTTCCAATCCCAAAACACTTTGGATAAAAGTTGTCTGCTAAATACCATTCACACCTTTAAATTCACCTTTAAATGGTGGAGCTAGATGCTATAAACAACAGAGGCGTTCATTAAAAAAAAAAAACTCTGGCACTACAAATCAAATTACAGCACTACACAGCAAATAGTTTGGGGTTGGAGGATTATTAGCATGTACCCTCAAGTGTAACTTAACTTGAAATGGTATCAGCCAATGTGCCTTAAACAGTTCAAATTCAAAAAAGTTTCTATTTGGAGAATTTATGACAGAGGATCCTCTGTGCAACCTCTCTGGGTGCTGTAAAGGCAAGCCAACACAATCTTAAATCCTGTAGAATGTGCTTTTCTTTCAAAGTGTTTAGACTACTGCAAAATCTTGCTCGGTTATTTTCCAGAAATCTCCTGTTTGACAGAGGATGTCCAAAGCACCGTGGGTAATTCTTTTGACGTCTTGTCGTATATGAACCAGAGTTGAACCATTGCGTCATAATCTGTCAAAAGAAATGTTGCATAAATTGATAAATATTCTATGGATTTCTGCTGTATCACAGACGTTTTTTCCCCACACATAAAAATAGGCTAACTTTGTAAACACGTTCCTTTAAAGCCTTGTGCTTGTGTGCTTGTTCAGTTCTTATACACTCAGCCTTTAAGAAACAGGCAGGGGGGAAACAGAAAAATAATGCCATCTGAAAATGCATGAGAAAAAAAATGTGCAATGAAAGAACAAGAAATGCACCCCAAGTCTCTCTCTCTCTCTTTCTTTCTCTCTCTCCCTCTCTCTTTCTCTCTCTCTATCTTGTTTTCGAGGTTGGCACTAGCATACATCACATTATCTGTGGAAAGTCTCTCGGCAGAAATAAGGTTGCAGAGACTGCTGCGATCTCGGCTTCCTCACCCTCCCTGGATGAGACTAAGTGCCCCCAGCAGCTAGAGCTGACGAAGCACACACACGTACACAGATTCATCATTCAAATATTAACACACATGCATATACATGCTCATACACATATTCTCTCTTTCACACTCGTATACACACACACACACACACACACACACACACACAATATAATGCAAGAACAGAACAAACTAAGGGAGCGGATTGATTCAGACATTGTTTTGATCTCTATACCCTCTCTGGCTAATGCTCAACTTTTATCTGCACTTTACAGATCCTCCGTGTGGCTTTTCATACATGTAGATGCTCTCCTCATATCCTGTCACACCAGACTCCGGCTCTGTTTTTTTAACAAAAAGGAAAAAAGCGAGGCAAAGACTTTTCTCCCCTAATTCTAGTCGTCTAAAGAAGTCTTCGGCAGGAGCAGACAGTGCTAGTTGCTTTGGTGTCAATGGTGGTTTTTGGCCCTCAGTACCTCAGTAGGGATTCTGCACATCTAAGCCAACATTCGGCACTTTTTGCTGTTTCTTGGACACAAGATGGGGTTAGGGGTGTAAGGTCACGCCCTGAAGTGAAGGCCCTGAGCCAGACTTTGTTCTCCTTTCCAGATGCTATCACTCGCTATATTCCAAGACACATACAGAACCATATTCTGTGATGCAGTTTCCATAGAAACAGAATAGGTAGAACAGAATAGATACAATATCTCTATCTCATTGAAAAAAGAAAAAAAAAAACAGGGTGAGGGTTACGGATGAAAAGTTAGGGTTCAGAGTTGATGGTGTTGCCAGGGCAAATATTTGTGTTCTTTGTGTTCATTTTGTTTTCATTGTTGTTTGTTTGCTGTTGTTGTTGATTTTGTTATTCTGAGCTTGAAGATCACAGGACTGGCTTGACCTACAGCATGGAAAAGGCAATCCATACCCCCCCCCCCACACACACACACACACACACACACATACACACAAACAGAAATCTAAACAAGCACAGCAGAGACATACTTTGTTTTCATACTCTGTAAGCATGAGCTGTTGCTGGTGAAGCGCAGTACCATGGACCGGTACCTATGAGCAGAGCTGTGTTGAATGAAGATGATGGTGGGAGTCTTTGATCCTTTGCTTCCAGCCTTTTGGTCAGATTTACAAGGACGCTCCACTGACCCATAGAACTGTTACAGTGAACTCCAAATCATGCCAGCAGGAGGACACCATCAGAGGCCTTCATGGAACCCATGGGTTTTGGTTGCTTGTATATGTCCAGCCTAAAAAACTTAAGCTTTTCCTTAAATTCAACGAAAGAGCCTTTCAAATCTACTCCCACAAAGCCCAACCTGAATCTCCAATCATAGCAAGCCCCTCACCCTAAGTACTGTATGACTCCAGGCCTGTTGGTTTTCATTTCATTCAACAGTGTCTGTAGACATTCAAAAAGAGTCCATGGGTACTGTGCGTTTACATGGGCAAGGCTGTGTTTTACAGTGTATGAAGCACTCTGCTGTGATGTGTCATAGCAGAATGTTCAGAAACTGCTGTACACTCAGTACTGAACACAATGTAGTGTACATTTTTTTATTTATTTTTTATTTTTTTGCTTCCACAGCATGGCAGCGACTTTTGGCCCAAAGATGACGTGGAATGGGGAGTGTCGTGCCCCTCTGGCATCCGACAGAGAGCTGTGTCGGCCGTCGGCAGAGACCCTGTCAAAACCACAAACCCACCAGAGGTGAGAGGCTCACAGAGCTTTGCGGTAGCCTCAGGGCTAACTGGTCCTGAAGAGCAGCAGCCCTCAGTCCGTCTGCTAATGAGAACAGAACGTTTAGTAGATTTTGGTATCTTATGGATT
Source organism: Alosa pseudoharengus (assembly GCF_046254945.1). Lineage (NCBI taxonomy): Eukaryota > Metazoa > Chordata > Actinopteri > Clupeiformes > Clupeidae > Alosa > Alosa pseudoharengus. The sequence goes on from NW_027468640.1 coordinate 33,112,736, forward strand.
TGATTGTGAAATCTGCTTTTTGATTATTTTTTGTGAATGCATCTTTAGATATTTAGATGTACTATTTTAATTAACAAATACAACAATTATTAAACATTATATTTACCTATAAAGGCCTGATTTACTAAAGGTTTGTGTGTATAAAAACATTTGGAGACCCTGATTTCACCTCAGTTTTATTTTTATGTCCTTGTGAAAATTATGGCCTCTAAAAAATGTGTCAAATTAACTCAACAGAGGGTACAGAGTGAGAGTTGTTAGGTGTTGAATTGAAACAATGCTGTCTAAGTAAATACAATAGTATAATAGCACAGAAGATTACGTAAATGTTGACAATAGTATTATTTTTTGTTAGACAAAGAGGAAAGCATCCCTCAACATTTATGGAGGGGACATGAAACCAAGCATTGGTCCGATGGAAACTATTCACCAGCGCAATGCTGCTCTCATAGCACAGTCACTGAAGCAGAAGGAGCTGCCTGGTGTCCCTGACGCAAGACCCAAAATGGCAGCCAAGGAAACAAACCAGGCTGACTTAACTACCAACATGGAGTTTGGTGGAAAAAGCCAGGCCGACTCTGCGCAAAAGACAACAGGTGGTGCTAAACCAAACCTGCCTGAGCTAAGAAACAAAATGGTGCCCAGTGGAGCCAAGCAACCAAACTCTAAACCTCAAATTCCAGCCGGCGGAGGCCACCACCAGCCGGTGGCCAACCAAAGACCAACCAAAATGACTGCAGCCAAGGAGAAGCAGCAAGACCCTACTAGAGCTCACTATTCTCCCAGAGCTCTATTGCCTTTGGCAGGGGGGCCCCATGGCTGTCCCCAGCAGAAGAAGGCCCTGCTGGGGACAGCAGGAGGGCAGCTACCCCCCAACCTCCTCAGTGAACTCAGCACTGTCCTCAGCAAAACAGGCCGCAGCCCAAAGGATGAGAGCTGAAGAGCAGAGGGACTGAGCCAGTGATTGAGTGATTCCGTAAACCAGTGAGGAAGTGAGATGTTGAGTGAGTGCTGTACTTTTATCAAACTGTGGAATTGTGAGAATGTGAACGTTACCGAAAGCTCTTAATATAATATGTATTTTAATAATATTATGTTATTTATAGCCCATGCTCAATTTTTATATCCGTTGTTTGTTATATCCTTTTACCTGAGATGTGTGTTAGTTGATCAAACTACATCACCACAACCCAAGAATTCTTGATGCATGTCTAAGAATGACATATAGATGCATTTTTGGATGTTAATAGAATGGTCAAGATTTTAAGGGATATTGTTTTCTGTGAGCTGTCATTATTTCTGTGTGTGTGTGTGTGTGCGCCCGCGTGTATACCTGTGTGTCTTGTATGATTCCCATGGGTGTGTTTGTAACAGCACACCAAAGAAACCTCAAGTTACACACTACGTTTAAGGCAATGCATTATCATAGAGCAAAGAAACATATATATTGTACGCACTTGTCTCACACTGAGAGTATTGCAACCAGTATGTTTTTGATGATATTCATGTTCAGGATACATTTCAGTACTTCTGGGGTTTATATACTCCAAAAATGATAATGAACAAAAACATCACTCTCCAGTCACTCTTTTCCGGTCTTCTTGACAAACAGGGAAAGTTTTATCTGCTAGGTGATATAGCTATTAGAACAAGTTAAACTCATTCCTTATTCAAACACATGTAGGCTTTAGGTCTCCATCATTTCCGTCGTCAATGTTTGTGGTTTTCACATGCTGGGAAATCCATTTGAAGATGAGACCAATTTGTTGCCTCCTCCAGTGAATGAAATTCCAATTAATCCGTTTGACTGATGGAATTTACCTTGTTGTATGACTGCCATTTTATTGCTTTCTTGTTTTTTTTACACAGGAATGATCCATTTTTGGTGTATGTGATAATTGGACATGATGGCATTAGATCAGTACATGTTAGCACAGTGAAATAAAATGCCTCTCCATAGTTTGTGTTGATTCTCTTAAATTCAATAAACACCTCCTGTTTGTGGGGACATTCTAAATTGGCACTTACTGTGGTTGTTATGTCTAAGTACAGTCTAATGTGTTTTGCTAAGAGGACTTGTCTTTATGTTTAAGTTTATGGTTCTTAGTAGATGTTTTTGTCCAAAGCGACTTACAATGACATCAATAAACATTACCGTACATTAACATTCAAATGAACAGCAGCAGGCCTTGGGCCAGTTCAAATGACTGAATTCAGGGAAGGACCAGAGTACACAAATAACTTTAATAGGAGACTTTAATAGGTACAGATGACTAACATTTCGACTCACAGCTCAGATAACATACAGAGGAGAACGTTATGATGACTGAGACTTCAGCTACTTCGTAGTTTTGTTAGAATGACTGCTTTTGAAACCAGACTGCTTAGGTCCAGGCGCGCCTGCAGGTGTACGTCCGTACGCACTGTGAGTACCATCAGGCTACTCAACAAGAGAACATTTCCTGTGTGTGTGTTTTGGCCCACCATACCTTCCCAACTATGGACAGTATCCCATTAGCTGCATGCCATCAGGCTACAATTTACAATTTTCACATTACAAAATTAACGCGCACACATTTTGTTTAAGCAGGAGAGAGAGAATACGCACGCAGGCACGCAACTAGGCTACTTGTTTTCTTTTACTCGGCTATCTATATTATCAGCACACAATGTTGAGCTAATTCACTAACTCAATACTCATCATGGATATCACAAGTTTAAACAACGAAAACAGAATGAATGGATGCAGCAAACCTAGGAGTTATTCCAGATGGGCAAGAACAAGGTGGGCAATTGCTTGTCAGAACGTTAGACTGCATTAGACAGCTGTTTAAAGCCAGACGTCACGGTAAGCTAGAACAAAACTAAAGGTAACTTTAGCCTGTATAGGGCTGTATCAAGTTGTCCAAATGAATAGGTCATTGAAGACGTTGTTGTATTATTGCATGTGAATGATGCTATGCTATGTAAACCGGGAAATGGACAAATATTGTCCACACGTGATTTTTTTTTGCGGGGGGGGATGGGTGTGCGTACCATAGCATTAATTCCTGCAGGCGCCCCTGCTTAGGTCTACTGTAGTAAGTAGTGTATAGAAAATAGAAACGCTTGAGCACCTCTTAAGAACCTTCTAAAAGGAAAGGTGAGCGACAAGGCCTATAGTTCTTCACATCAGCTGAATTGAATGTGCTTTTCTTGAGAAAAGGCTTGTTTGAAAGAAAAAGGAACTTCTCCAGACTGATTGCTAGCTCTTCCAGGGTCTCTTTTTTGCTTCATTATTCGTAGGTCCGATGGAAACTATTCACCAGCGCAATGCTGCTCTCATAGCACAGTCACTGAAGCAGAAGGAGCTGCCTGGTGTCCCTGACGCAAGACCCAAAATGGCAGCCAAGGAAACAAACCAGGCTGACTTAACTACCAACATGGAGTTTGGTGGAAAAAGCCAGGCCGACTCTGCGCAAAAGACAGTGGTGGTGCTAAACCAAATGGTGGACAGGTGGTGCTAAACCAAACCTGCCTGAGCTAAGAAACAAAATGGTGCCCAGTGGAGCCAAGCAACCAAACTCTAAACCTCAAATTCCAGCCGGCGGAGGCCACCACCAGCCGGTGGCCAAACAAAGACCAACCAAAATGACTGCAGCCAAGGACCCTACTAGAGCTCACTATTCTCCCAGAGCTCTATTGCCTTTGGCAGGGGGAGTGACCCATGGCTGTCCCCCATGGGGCAAACTTTTTCTTCATTTTTATCTTCCTTGCACACCTGAGGTCTTCACTGTGTTTTTTTGGGGGGAAGGTAATTTTGTTTCTCATATGCAGCAGTTAAACATGGATCAAACAACACCTCAGAAGCTGTGAACACATTCTGTTGACGTGGAAGTGCAATAGGGAAGTGATACATTCGCCAGCCTTTTACACTCTGGAATGTGCACGAATGTCAATATGGCACACCATGTCATGCGTAACTTTCGTTTTCAGTGTGTGTGTGTGAGAGAAACAGAGACAGCGAGAAGGAAGGAGAGAGTGAATATGCTCCCCTGACTTTGTGAAGGGAAGGTCACCATATGGTGCAGTGTGCAGGTACAAGGAAAGGAGTAATGTGATTGAGATCATTAAGGACAATTACACACACTGCTCTGACTTTGTCTCACAGAGAGGAAGGTCACATCATCTCTCGTCACATGAAGTGTAACAGTGTGCAGATGTACGACCTTGTTTCTGTCTGAAGTCTTCATGTATGGACTGAAAAGTATATTTGCCAATGCCAAATGTGCAACCTCGTTTCTGTCTAAAATCATTACGTCAGGGGCAGCCGTGGCCTACTGGTTAGCGCTTCGGACTTGTAACCGGAGGGTTGCCGGTTCGAACCCCGACCAGTAGGCACGGCTGAAGTGCCCTTGAGCAAGGCACCTAACCCCTCACTGCTCCCCGAGCGCCGCTGTTGTTGCAGGCAGCTCACTGCGCCGGGATTAGTGTGTGCGTCACCTCACTGTGTGTTCACTGTGTGCTGAGTGTGTTTCACTAATTCACGGATTGGGATAAAGGCAGAGACCAAATTTCCCTCACGGGATCAAAAGAGTATACTTACTTATACTTACTTACTGTATGTCTTGAGTGAAGAGTATCTGGAACCTTGATTCTATCTGGAGTCTGCATGTCTTCCATCAAGATAATTTTTTGCCAAATGTGAAAACTTAACAATTCAGTGAGTGAACAAATGTTTCTAGCATAAATAACAAACACTCTTTTATGTCATGACAATGTATAAACAATTTCAACAGAATATGAATAGTTGAATGTATTTAGGATCATATGTCATAACTTTTATTATGCAGTAGTTTGTGGTATTTTTTTGTTAAAAATGCACAAAAAACATCTTTACTTTGGAGATGTGCTCCAACCATTGATTAGCCACAAAAAACTCACATTAATTCCTGAAAGACAGCATACTGTACATATTCATATGTTTTTTCTTTTCATGAAATAATCCTTCATGGCCTTGACATAGCTTGTACAGTATGCATCTCTACTCTACGGCCTTCACTTCATCTCTGATAAGGATTGGGTTTTATCAACTGTAACGCAACAATGACGGGCTGTTCCTATTCATTATTCTGAAACGTCAGCTAGCACACTGCCCGTCTAAACCAGAAATACTTAGCCATGGTGTTTACCGTATATTTTGCTGGTGATGTGTCATAACACATTATAAACACCAAATGGACATGTAAAAAGTTACTGGAGTGGATCTTTTAAGACACAATTTAAAATCAGAATCAGCAATCTGCAAATATACTGCTCAAAAAATGTATGGAACACTTACAGTTTTCCACAATTGTTAAAACACATTTTTTTTAAACCTTCCACCCTTTTCTACATTCTCAAACTACATTCACAGAATGTCTGACGGTTCTTGCAAAATAAAACACTCATCTCAAAAGTTTTACTTGTGCTCAGAACCAAACAGTGTCAGAGTACCGATCCAGTGTATGATTGAAGTGTAATTTTTTTGAGCAGTATACATACCCTGCCTGTAATTGTTCTATAATGAGCCTTTCAAAAGCTTAGACAAGCTCCAAGTCAGGGATTGGGCCTTCAAGCTGCCAATCAAATGTGTGAATGCAGATAGGTGGATAGGTGGAACAGAAAGAGGGAGCTGAGCCACATTTGTATTTAATTATTTCTCCCAAATCTCTTTTCTAGCATTAGTTTGATCAGCACACCATCTCATATTGGACGTTCAGCAAGGGTTGGAAGAAAGGAGGGATGTCTTGTCTGTAGCCGGCAGCACAGTACAGCATGTTTTATAGATGATTCCCTGAGTCAGTAAATATTGAATATTCGCTGGAATCAAGTGTAAATAGACCTTTAGAATTACCCAGCAAGAAAAGAGGAGAGAGGTACAGCCGTTGGCTACAGGGCCTTGGAAATCTGATGATTCACCAAGACAATCGGCAACCTTGCAGGAATGCCACGATCAAAACAAACTTTTAATAGCTGATTCTCTTAGATAAGGCTGAGTGCATTTAAAGAGGACTTTGCTTTTTAAAAAATACTTTCTCAAATGGTGTGGAAAGAATGCAGATGCTATTAATTACATGACTTGCTTTAAGCTGTGTGCCCCCCAAAAAAGGCAGCAGTTGAAAGCCATGTTGTCGTTTGATGCTGGTTGGTGTGTGGAAGGTGTTTTTAACGACTTGGACATACACTGTGCTGCACTTCACAGCATAGTTTTAATGCTAGTATGGCTTGTTTCTACTGATGGTGAATGCGTTAAAGGTGGTTTTACACACACACACACACAAAGCGATGAAGCTTAATGGGTTTTATGTGGATATTTGTGCAGTAAAAATCAACAACCAAAAATTACCTGGTAATTTCCACAGAGGATGAGAAATTGAGCCGGTGGCTTCTAATCATGATCTACATTGAGATGCTCTATCAAACAATATAGCCCCAGTCTGTTGTGGCCTAGTCCATGATCATTCATCATTTTTTTTTCTAACAATTTCAAGTGGGTTTGTTTACCAATGAGCTTGGCTATCTCCTCGGTAACTAACTTCTCTCCAGTGCCTCGTCTCATCTCCCAAAAGACAATCAGCACACGAGGCTACAAACCCCGCTTGGATGGTGAGCTCTCCTCTCTCATCTCTCCTGCCTGCTATTGGCCATTCAAATCAGGCACAAAACAATACCATCTTTGGCCTGCTCAAACCAGCCCAAATTGCTGTTGGTTGCCTATGCATGATGACTGACCCCATTTGAGGGAGCTCGGTGACATGGCCTGCTTCCGAAAAACAGGCAGCCACAATCTTATCCGTAATGATCCTAAATTGTGAGGGTTTGTTTTGCGTGTCCAATTTGCCGTCTCCATTTTAATTCCGTGTGGTCATTTCCGAGCCAATGAGATTCCCACAATAATTTGTCTTATTTTGTGTTATTTATTATTATAGTTTATTTGCTTATTCCTGTGGATGCTCACATTTCATTGTCCAGCCCCAGAGTGTGTTTGCCCAGTGACTGAACAGAATCAAGGAGCGAGCATTGCCATCAGATTGAAATGCTGGTCTCGCAACTCCAGCTAACATAAAATATTACGCTTTGTCCACACATGAGTTAACTGTGTGTACGTTTGCATAAATGTGTCTTTTTCTTAGCTCTTATCATAAATCTTTCACAAGCCTATCATGAGAAGACTCGTGAAAACTATATAATCTCTTTATTTTATTATTTGACATATATGCTGCAGAAAATTTGCACCAAAATATCTCCCCCCTCCCCTCCCCTCCTCCCTCCATCCATCCCTTTCTTGCTATATACGTCCTTGGGGTCATTTCATCTGATGTAAATGTAATGACCCTCTGTGGTCAGGGACATTTCTGACCACAGACAGTGGGGGAAAAAAAGAGCTACTAATTACTACCCACAAAACAATAGAGGCTGATAAGATATAATTTCAGATCTGTCTAAAAGATGGAGTGGAAAAAAAAAAACATCACTATAATCTTCAGTTAAAGAGAGAGAGAGAGTGAAGAGAGAGAGATGTAACAGTGAGATAGGAAAGGAGTCTGAAAGAAGGATGATATGAAGTTATGCCTCGTGAGACTTGAAGCCAGTTGAGGAGAGGTCTGTGTGTACTGTATGTGTGTGTTTTTCCTGAGCATTTGTAAGCAAGAGCGGTAGACAGATGCTCACAACCCTTTTTCGGCACACTGCTAGTTTCCGAACCGTGAACATGGCAGGTTTTTTGTTGGTAAGCAATGGTATTCGAACTATCAAGGGGGTGCTCCGGGGTAGAAACACAGCCATTCCAACCACCACCACCATCACCTCACCCCACCCCTCTTCCTTCAATCCCTCACATCTCCTCCACTTTTCCACCTCCTCCCACTCTTCCCCACACCACCACAACCTTGACAAACCCAGGGCCTTGAGTTACACACCCCGACTCACACTCTCCTTTCTCCCGTCTCAGACGCCCAGCGGAGGACGTGTCTGAAAGGGGGGGGGGGAGAGACTAGATTTACCAGCCAGCCAGGAATCCAATCCTGCTCCCACCGCCCACCAGTCCTCCTCAGAGTGCCAACTCTTCCCCTGGCCAGACTGGCGCTGATTGAATATTTAGCATGCCTTAATTAGCCTGTTGTCTCGCTCGATGTAGCATGTATAATTAAGTAGAGACTGACACCACCGCGGCGAAATCACAGGGATCCTGCTGGGATGTCAGGCTCGGGTCTCGATTTCGCATCTCTGTGTCTGTGTGTGTGTGTGTGTGGGGGGGGGGGATGTAGTCTCTCATTGTATCAAAACAAAGTGCTTATCAGTTTACTTGTGGTTGTGTTTCAAATGTTGCCATCAATAAACATTGGTCCTGTACACAAGCCAGTGGGTATTAGTCAGACAATGTGCACTGTTCTGACTTTTTTAGAGAAATAGGGAATATGTATATATAAATGTATACTGTATGTAGATAAAAATATGTATACATATACTGTATATGTATCAGTCTGTTTTACTTTTTAAAAATGTGTTCTTCATTTTCTTCCATAGTGCCTACTGTTCTCACATTTGCTCTATGATTCTCTTTCTTCAACTCTCCCTCCATTTAGAAACACATTGAAGAAGTGAATCACCCTGCAGTAATAACTCTGTCTGTGACCGCAGATGAGAGAGACAGAGAGAAAGAGAGAGATACTAGCCTGAGTGGTATCACTCCTAAAAGAACTGGCACTGCAGCCACTAAATCAGTTATGCCCACCCCACTGAAACAATGCACACATCCTGAATTATGAGGTATCATAGTTTTTGACAAAAAGTACCCCTGCTTCCTCGCCGACAGAGGCCAAAAGGGAGTTTAAAATTCACAAAAAAACTGTGGACAGTGGAGTGCTGCATCTTGATTAATGTACTTGGCGGCGAGTGTTTTTCCCCATTTTGTCAGAGAGAGACTGTGGCGAAAGAAGGACGTCTCGGGTAATAACAACGGCACCAATCATGGCGCACTATTACAGGCTCTCCGACTGCACTCACAGAGGTATGGTGAAGTACTCCTCACACACGCAATATATCATTTCGGTAGAACTCACTGTAATGTCATTTTTTGGGACTATTTTTTATTGAGTTTACTTTTTGTCTAGTTCTTGTTCTCCTGTTCTTCTCCCTGTTCCTCCCTCTCTGCTTGTGCCTTTTTCTCTTTGTAAATATATATATATTTTTAACCATGCTTGAAATGGACTGCACCCAGGGAAATCATCTTGGGTTAAAGAATGCGAGGGGAAAACTGGTCGAACACGCTTTTAACTCATTTTTTCCTCGACACGGTGGGCCAAGCGCGTTGAGTCAAAGCCTCTGATTACTCCACCTAGCAGACCTTCCCCCTAGCCTGCATGCGGCGACGCATCCACCGCGCGCCATCCAGATGCTCAGATGAAAGTTATCAGGCCCGCTTCAAAGTGGCACTCCCCCCACCAGACTCCTCCACCTCCCTCTCCCTCCCTCTTTTTCTTTCCTTCTTCCCCTCTCTCAGCTCTGCCTGTGATCTGATTAATCAATTTCCCTCGTTACAACGAGCCCCTTCTCTCGTCTCTAATTAGCCTTAGGACGGGACGCCACTGTTTGCTCAGTCGACATGCTATTTGGGTCGCCTGGAAGAACAGGGGGAGCGTAAGTGATGCCATCGATGTAAACAGGGGCTAAGCCTGACTTTAGTGGCCAGTCCCTCGAGTGGCATGGCCAAGTCATGGTACGTTCTCAGCTATGCGCGTCTATTGATCCCATCTCCTAGTGAAACTAAGACAACAGGTGAGAAATGGAAGGATGGACGGAGACGTGTGGATGAGTAGATAAACAAATGGATGGAGTGAAAGGAAAAGAGGCAGAGAGAGAAAGAGAGAGATGGGTGGTCCCTGATTGGGTAATGGAGGACTCTCAGAGCTGGTTAAAAATTGAAGAGAGAAAGCTCCTCAGCTCGTCTGGCCTGACAGATAGCTGACTTGACACCTTAGCCTCGCTACTGTTTTTCTGGAAACAGCCATCGGGGGCCCTCTACAGTATGTGTACCCGGAGGGTTTAGGAGTCATGTCAGTTTGTCTCAAGCGTCTCCCACCACTTTCACCCCTTTGCTTCTTGCAGATGCCTAAATATTACTCTTGGTCTTCATTTGGTCAACAGATAGCTTGAACCATACATACAAATGTTACACATTTAACACATTAAAGAAATGACATGCACAAGCATTGCTTGGAGTATCACTTTCACCACACAGTCAGATATAACTTGCCTAATTGTATGCCGAGACAAAGAACATAGGCTCAAAGACAAAAGGAAAACGTAGGTAATTATATACCTTTTTAACACTGAAAGAATTAACTTCTAAGATCTAAATTTGTGAGAGTGAAATACATACAGAGCAGTGTAAACGAAAAACTCACACCTTTTTTATGAACATGCCAAGACATACCATATGTTGTAGAACTACTGTGCTTTTCGTTTCTTATGCACAGGGGCAATCACAAACCAAGCTGGTCTCAAATCAAAGCGGTGCGATTTCATGAAAAGAAGAGGGTTGATGTGAGGAGGGGAGGAGTAGATGGGTGTGCGTGCACGGCGATATGAGAGAGTGTTGTGCAGGCAGCGCCAGGTGCCTTGATGAAGTGCGGTGGCCGTGGTGGCTTAGCGATGAATGGCCCCTGTGATCCGGGCCCCGTATTCATCAGACGCCAGGGGCCCCTCTGCCGCGCCTTGTCTTAATGAGCGATGCTGTTTACTCGTCCCTCTCTCTTCTCATCCCTCCCTCCTCCTCCTTCATCCTCCCCTTTATAAGGTTGTTCCCCACAGAGGGCAAATACATGAATTAATGTTTGTGCTTGAGCCAGCAAAGGCTAAAGGAAGAGGCCTTCCTCTAGAGAGTAGGGCGACAACATGGCATTATAAAGCACTCACAACAGGTTGGCCAGTATATCAAATTTGGTTGTTGTTTATTTATTTGTTTAGTTATTTACTTTTCTTCCCGGAAAGCTAGCGTTTGCCAGAGATTGTCCCCTGGCCTCTCTGTCTTCCATGATAGGAGTGGTCATGTCTGGACTGTCCTGCTTTGCAGCGTCTTGTCATGTCCTGAGTGTGCAATGTGTGTATTCACGGTGGGACATACAGGCAAGCTGCTGCAAATGCAAAAGCTTATATGCGAAACTCATGTCTTTATTAAATATGTATCACTGTTTCTTTCTCTCACTCTCTTTTTAATGTTGGGACTGAGAGTATGTTAGACTCGTCTTAGCCGTTCAGCCAGTCTGTCAATCAGACACAGGTCCTCATGTTCCCCGTGCCGACTGTGAAGAATGTGCTGCACTGTCCACGTGCCTGTTGGGCAAATCGCTGCTGTTCCACTGTGGAGTTTGCCTTATCTGATATGGTTATGGTGACGCTAATGCCCAGTTACATGTGTGGGGGATTCCACTCGCCTCGCCACTCTCTGCTGATGGCTAATTGATAGGACTGTTTGGTAGGACTGTGTGTGTGTGTGTGTGTGTGTGTGTGTGTGTGTGTGCCTTCAGATCAGGAGGTGGTGCAGG
>NW_027468640.1:33126802-33149302 GCF_046254945.1 Alosa pseudoharengus
TTTTCAGTGAGGATAATTTAAGTAGAGCAAATGAGTTCTTCAATTTGCCTGTGAATTTCAAAAGGTTATATTCAATTTCAAGTTGACTAGGATTCAGTTCCAATCTAATGAATTCAATTTCAACATATACTATTCAAATTCGGTTTCTCAATACAATTGCTCAAATTCGGCAATTCTAATGCAAATACAACATATTCAAATTCGGTTTGAGATGACACAAGTTTTACTCCATACTACACAGACTGAAAAAAGATAGCTAGTGGTAAGAGCACATGGCATTGTTTATAATCACGGGGTGTAAATGGTCCATTTCCAAAGGTCACCACGAGTCTGTTAAAGACTCTCTTAGCTGGGGCATACCTCCCTCTTCATATGATTACCGTCTTACTACCAATTATTGTGCAATGCCTTTATCTGTTTTAGATCAAATGAAAATTAATTCATTGCATTCATGTAATGTTAAATGTAATAATCAATATTATTCTTATTGTGTATTGTCCTGGGAAGGACAGATTAAAACATCTGCTGTTCCCTCGGTCTTACAAGGCTATGCACTTTGTATATTTGTTATTTGGATCGGAGCACATCATGAAAATGAAAAAAAAGAAGCCTTCACAGTATGACACCACCAACAATATTGCCAAACGATGCCAGTTGGCATGTTTGCAAGCGTTGATTAGAGCCAGCTGAGCTGTTGGTGTTTTTTGAGATTTGTGCTTTTTAGCTGGCTAATTTTACACCACACCTCCAAAAGGCTGCTTGAACACATCCAGACCCTTTGTCTGAATCCCCGGCACATAGTATAGTGTCTAGGGCCATTTCCTTGCTAGTCTAAGCATTCATGCAAGTCCTAACTTGCATTTACAAGCCAATGGCATTTACAGAGAAACCTTTTTAATCATCCGTAAAGATCACATACCTTGCTGCCTTGGAAGATTACTTGTAAAAACCTCTTTTAACATATGATCTGTAAGATTAAAATATACAAGGTCAAACAGTCACATTTTCCCTGAAGTTCTTTAAAGCAGATGAATAAGTTGAATGAATAGGATGTTTTTTGACAACAACTTCGCTATCAATGCATCATTTTCTTCTCCAAGTTGTTATCAGAACAAATTGCTTAATAGAAGTTTGGTGTATACCTACACCTAGTCATTTTAATCTGATCTGAGTGAAATATATTAAATATATCTAGACATTTCTGTTCTACTTAAAATAGCTTGATGTTTTAGAACTCCCCATATTAGAAAACACACCCATCCCTACATCGAGAATGCATCAATGGCAAACTATCAATAAAAATTGCTACATAAGACTTTAACAGCAAGCGGGTTTAAAGCTTATAATGTTTCAAGCCTATTTGCCCTGATAATATACTGTAATTGTTTCCAGACAGACATGTAGCTCATCATTATATGGAGCCATTCTAATCTTACTTTAAGCACCTTGTGATGGCCTCTGATCCCAGTTGTCCATCATCCGTGTGCTGTAATTGCCAATTGACTTGTCAAAGAGGAAGTGCACATGTAGTAATTGTTTGGCGCTTACAGGGAGACGCAGTTGACATTGCACTGGGGGGAGGACCGACAAACATCCGTGGGGTGAGAAAAACGGCCTCCATGACATTTCGAGTGTGTTACTGAAGAGTCAACAACCATTTTTAGGAACATGAAATAATTGCGGTTCTCAAAACAACATGCACACTTACACGCATGCACACGCACACACACACAAACACACAAACACAGACAAAATAAATAGGTTGAAGCAAAACAACAGGCACGCCGCACACTTGTCTAAGCTTGCGAGCCGGCTGACGCATTAATCGCCGCCAAAGATTTTTTTTTTTACACCGTCACTTGTTCTGTTGTCAACAATCCTCTTTGGCTGCTACTATTTTGACCCTTTGATGCACCATTTCTTGTCCTCAAACTGCCACAGACACTTCCTAGCAAAGATTCTGCGCCGCACTCCCCTTTCGACATTCAATTACATTAGATTCCATTCTTCTCAATACAACTCTGCACACCAGCATTGCACTATGCCGCCGTGTAAATCACGATTCAGTTATATTTGGTCGACGCAGCTCCATAAAATCCATTGTTCATCCAGTGTTTGCCAGTTAAAAACGTTGGCTATTTCTGTTTGTTATGCACTTCATTGAAATGTGCTGTAGGCCTAGGCTACAATTTGTACACTTGTGCATATTTCTCAATATGAAAAGTTTCTTATTTTCAACTGAACTCAAAGATAATGGATATAGGCTATTTAGAGTATTTTCTGTTTGTTATGCACTTTATAATGTGTGTACATTTTGTGCATGCACTTCTGCTGTAGCATTTATTTCAGTTTATCAGCTATATTTCTGAAGAATACATTGTGTTGTCTCAGGTCTGCTGCACATCTTTTGAAATTTGATTTGAAATAATCAAATAGACCTATGTTTTAAAGTTAATTAAGTTAATAAAGTTGTTTTGCTTTCATTTGAATCCCAATCCAGATACACTGGTAATAATGGCTTTATATTGTTAATATGGACTTCTGTAAAGTTCAGAAATTCAAAATAATAGAATTTTAATCATGTGATAAAATATGCCATTAATCTTGATTAACTATAGAAATTCATCGATTAATCACAATTTAAAATTAATCATTTGACAGCTCTAGTTTTTTTTTCTTTTTCAAAAATATTGCCAAAAAGACATTACAGAAATTCTTTGAGCTATTTGTAAAAAAAATAACACATTGGGCCCTAATTTCACTGATGGCCAAAGAGCCAAGTCATTCAATGAGTAAAGTGTCTCGTGCATGAACTATCATTTGTCAGAGCAACTGATTCATCCATGTTTGAGCTTGTGGTCTTGCTCCTCGTATTGAATGAGCAAATAGAATAAATACTGTTATTAAATAATTCAGACTTTGCACTTGTACCTGCCTTTTCAATTAGGGCCCATTTTCTCTATGTGTCCCAGTTGTGCTACTTGTGCGTCTCTTTTTCTCTTTGTCCTCATGTAGTTTTATGTCCTCAGTATGCACACAAAAGGGGGATGTGTGTAAAAAGGGTTTTGTTTACGGTAACATAAAGAACCAGGTATGTGTTGTGCATCCTCAGTTTGTGTGGTGGGTCTGTGGAGGAGCACTAAATGTGATCTTCACCACGAGTTATTCAGTGCCTCGCCGCATCTCGAGATGGAAGGATGTAGCCTTGCAGGCAATTATTTCAGAAGTCCCTTTCAGTTCTCAAGCTCCACAAAGACAAACAGCCAAACACACACACACACACACACACACACACACACACAAAGACACACACACACATGCATGCGCACACACACACACACACACACACACACGCACACGCACACACACACGCACACGCACACACACACGCACACACACACACTGTAAGGTCTATATTGTTGTAGCTGGGGAGATGCATCAGCCATTTTGTGTGCTCTTCTTTTCATCATTCCAAGTCAGAAGGGGCTACATTCTGGTGTCTTCTCAAAAATAATCACTCTGCCAAACACACTAGCAGGCTCGGGTGTGAGTTCTGAAAGGAGACAAAGGTAGTGTGCATAATAGAATGTACACCAAAGGCAGCACTTTTTGAGAAAGAGGGTCTATGTGTGTGTGTGAGTGTGTGTGTGTGTGTGTGTGTGTGTGTGTGTGTGTGTCTCTCTCTCTCTCTCTCTCTCTCTGTGAGTATGTGACAGAGAGAAAGAGAGAGATTGTTTGTTTATGTTGTGTGTGTGTGTGTGTGTTGTGTGTGAGCATGTGCTATGAAGGCACTTTGTGCCCATAATGATATCCTTAGGATCCGGGGAGATGTTGACCCAAATTTCTTTTGACGTGAGCTTCACAGCTGTCACTTAGACACTTCCCCGGCTCTCTCCCTCTCTTGCCACACACACACACACACGCACACACACACACACTTGCCCACACTCCATCATCCTCTCTTTCTCCATCTCTCAATAGGTCTTTCACAGGCAGCACAGATAGTGCACACATACATGCACACCCATTTTTCCCTCATCCTCACACCAAACAAACAGCCCCCTCCTCCCCCCTGTCCCATTCATTTGCCATCCCTTCTGTCTTTCCCCCCCTTATTGATAAATAAACGCTGCTGATTAACCACACAGTTGAAAACTTTTCAACTTTCAAAGTACAGACGGTAATTAAAGCTGTTTGAAATTGAAAAAAAAAAGGAGGGGGGGGGGTGGCACACTCTTTTTTCTCTCTTTTGTTGACAAAAAAGCTTGCACATGAAAGACTGACAGAAACATCTGGATCTTTTGAGACAGGGTCTCGGATGAAAGGGATGCCTGCCAAAGCACGTGCCGAATGGTATTACGCCGGATCTGTTTTATGAAAACACACGGTCGTCGGCGAATGGCGTGTTTAGAGTGCCTCTCGCTGCGCGGGCGCGTGCCCGCTTTGTCATGCTCGCCCACCCACCCGCACGGAATAGCAGTTTCACTGAAGTGGGAGAGAAAGAGAGCGCCTGGGTGTGGGGGCTAAAGCAGACCTTTATTTGGTAATGGAGGATGCTGGGAGTGTGGTGCATAAGACCATAAGCCATGAATAACTATTAGACTAGCTGAACTGAGGAGATATCATCCACATGATCCCTGAGCAGTTGTGCACTTGTTCCCCTGCTCCTTTCCACATATTATACTCTCCGGTTTATGTGCAAATGCCTGCTAGTGTTAAACTATCCTGCTAGTTTCTGTGATTTTGCAGTTGAGAGATGGAGGCGCACCTACTGTATGTTTGTGAAGAGATTGCACGTATGTGCACATAGCATGTGGAAAAATACCAGCACTCCCTTGGACGTAAACTATGGTTTTGTTTTTTATATGTTACATAATGACACTGAAAGAGGCTGTCTACATCAGGTCCCATAGCCCCTTCCTAAACTGAGACCAAGGACGCCACCACCTCTTGAAGGTTTACAACAAACTTCTGTCACCTGACCCTCCACACCCTGCCGAGTCACCTGTGGTCATGTGACTACTTCTCCATCACAGTGAATAAGCGTCACAGTTGCAACACGAAAGCTTGAGGTGCTTCATATTCTATGCAGTGAGTATTGGTCTAAATGCATTTTCCTATGATAAAATGACACTGTCTCCTACAAAGTTATGATCTCTTCCAGTACATAATAACACATGTTATTATGACCGCCGCGCAACGAAGCGGCGGTCATATAGGTTTAGTCAGATTTTTATTTATTTTCTTTTTTTTCTTTTTCGCATGTCCAAATTTCCGTCAAGGATTCCCGGGACACTGTAAGACCGGGGTACACGAAACTTGGTGGGCATGTAACCCCACATGGATAGCATGGAACCATCGTTTTTCGTTTTGATCTGTAGCCCCCTGCTGGACTGGACGGTTAGGGCAGACACAGAGGGTAGGGCAGACACAGTTTTCTGTGAATATCTCGAGAACCGTAGGGTTTAGGAGGTCCATTTTCTTTTGTATGTTGATCTCAAAGGGCCATGTCAACCCATTCCATAACCACTCATTTCATGTATAGCGCCACCTAGTTAAACACAAAAAAGTAAAAATGAGGTGTTGTAATCGCAGGTATCTGTGACCTAACATAGTCAAAACTGCACGGAATTGGAAGTGTAGGATCATTATGACACAATCTGAATGCACGCCAAATTTCGTGGAATTCCGTTCATGGGGGGCTACACAATAAATTAATTTATGTTACTATACACCAACTGGCCTGTAGGTGGCCGGAGACAGTTTTCGGTGAATATCTCGAGAACCGTAGGGCCTAGGAGGTCCACCTTTTTTTTGTATGTTGGTCTTAAGGGGACATGTCAACCTATCCCATTACCACTTATTTCATGTATAGCGCCACCTAGTTAAAAATTAAAAAGCAAAAAATTAGGTGTTTTCATCACAATATCTCTGGCTGACATGGTCAAAACTGCACGAAATTGAAAGTGTAGGATCATTATGACACCCTCCGAATGCATGCCAAGTTTCGTGAACTTTCGTTCATAGGGGGGCCTTACAATAAAATAATTTATGTGTACATTTAGTGACCATACACCAACAAGGATTCCCGGGACACTGAAAGACCGGGGTACACGAAACTTGGTGGGCATGTAACCCCACATGGATAGCATGGAACCATCGCTTTTCGTTTTGATCTGTAGCCCCCCCGCTGGACTGGACCCCCCGAAAGGAGGGTAGGGCAGACACAGTTTTCTGTGAATATCTTGAGAACCATAGGGCCTAGGATGACCAATTTTTTCCGTATGTTTGCCTCCAGGGGTCATCTTAACCCATTCCATGTGCACACATGTGCATAAACAGATACACACGCACACACATACATTCACAGTAATCCTACGTATGACACATACTCACACAGTAGACATATGTATGCATGCATGCACATGCACAAACACAGGCACATACGCAGGCACACACACAAGCACACACACACACACACACACACACACACACACACACACACACACACACATAAACATAAACATGTAAACGCACACATGCACACAAGAATTTCTCAGAATTATGAACAGGCAAGATGGGGGTGGGGTTGTATAAAATGAATTTTACATGTGAAATCTATGAACTAATCATGTTTTGGTACTTGTTGTCTAGCAGATACCAGTGAGAATTGAGTATGGATAATGCAATTTAGTGAGACAGTTAGAATCATATAGGCCTTTCAGCGTGATTTATTTTTGTGGAAAAAATGTGCTGGACTGGGCGGCGGTCATATTTTGTACCGCTCTGCGGTACATCTAGTTTAATGAGGAAGTACTGTGATTGCACGGTCTTGAGGCAGTGCACTTAAAGGAGAATTCCGGTGTGATTTTGACCTAAAGTGTGTTGAAACATGATACCGAGTGTGAATGTATGTCTCATAGCCCATCTCGGCTTGTCCCTTGGACTCCAAAATCTGGCGCTAGTTAGCCGATGCTACCAACAGCTTTTTCAATGGTGGTGCTTCGGCATCGGGCTAGCCATGCAAATAAATCACTGTTTTACACCATTTACGAGGCTCAATGTATCTCCACACTTCATTGGTAGACTACCGTAGGTCCTGACATTTAAAACGAGACATTGAGAACTTTGAAAAAGCACTGGTAGTTTACTTACAAGACGATTTATACAGACAGTATCTTCACGAAGTTTAGCGTTTGCAGCCATCTTGAATTTAGTCACGATAAGTCGAGCGACGAGTAAGAATGAACAGGTATGATAAGGGATCAGATTCCAAAAATAATTCAGTGGAAATGCATGGATTCCAGTTTCTTCCAGTAGCAGCAACTGGAATCCATGCATTTCCACGGAATTATTTTTGGAATCTGATCCCTTATCATACCTGTTCATTCTAACTCGTCGCTCGACTTATCGTGACTAAATTCAAGATGGCTTCAAATGCTAAACTTCGTGAAGATACTGTCTGTATAAATCATCTTGTAAGTAAACTACCAGTGCTTTTTCAAAGTTCTCAATGTCTCGTTTTAAATGGCAGGGCCTTCGGTAGTCTACCAATGAAGTGTGGAGATACATTGAGCCTCGTAAACGGTGTAAAACAGTGATTTATTTGCATGGCTAGCCCGATGCCGAAGCACCACCACCATTGAAAAAAGCTGTTGGTAGCATCGGCTAACTAGCGCCACATTTTGGAGTGCAGGGGACAAGCCGAGATGGGCTATGAGACATACGTTCACACTCGGTATGATGTTTCAACACACTTTAGGTCAATATCACACCGGAATTCTCCTTTAATTGCGTGCTAATCTGTTGTGTTTGTTCTAATTCAGGATAGAAACAAATAAACTTCACTGACTCGGCCTTACTGTGGAAACCTCAACAGAGGCTCATCGCACACACGTTTCAGACTTAAGACAGGAAATATATGCACATATTTGGGTAAACCTCATTTCAGTGATAAATGCATGTCCTCAGAGAACTCTCTCTCTCTCTGTCAGTGTTTCTCTCTCTCTTGCCATGTTTCTTTCTCTCTCTTTTCTCTCTCTGTCTCCATGTTTCCCTCCTTCTCGCTCTGTCTGGCCTAAGGCTGGGCAAACAGTCTCTTGAGGGGGTGCTGGGATGCTAGCCAAAGCTCACCTGAGTGCACTTGGCTCATAAGAGACCCGCAGCAATCCCCGGAGAGCCTGAGTGCCTGCTACTGCACAGTATAAGAAAACTCTGTATTTACCATTCTGAGGTCACATTTTCATTTGCCATTCTGCATGGAGGGGGGTGGGGGTGGGGGTGGGGGGGGATTCAGAGACATGTGGAAATTGCGCACGGGGCCTTAACTGGCGTTCACGCTTATGCGCAAAGTTGGTTCCCTCGGCTGATTTGAAAGCCCATTACCCTGCTTCACGTCCTGCATACCACAGTCCCCCCCCCCCCCCCCCCCCTCTCATTGTTCCACGCGAGCCTGAGCAAGCTAATTGCCATGCTGAATGGGACCTCTGGTAATAGCGCCACGTTTAGCAATGCATAGAGCTTTCCTAAGGATGCCTCCGTGTAGAAGTTCTATCATTCCTTCCCCCTAACAAATAAGATAGAGGTCGCGGTCCACAGGGATGAGCGATTATCTCGGCGCTGTTGAATATTCAGCTCGATGCTATCAGTTAATATACATTTTTAACCAAAACAGTGTGCCTTTCTCTCTCCCCCTGTGCAATGTCAGAATACTGTTTGTCTTAGTGAGAATCATGCCGTATCAACAATGAAAGCAGTCAAACAGCGAGCAAATTTGGGTCCCTGATAACCACAGGGAGTTTGAATGTACCACTTGTGTGTGTTTGCTTTCAATGAGTAACTTTTAATCAGTGTTTTTGTTTATGTGTCGTCGTGGTCTTTGTGAAGTTTCACAAGTTTTTTTGTTTTGTTTATTATTATACTGGTTTCTACTCAACTTCATCACTGCCTTCGGTTTCTCCTTCATGCTTGGCACACCAGTGTTCTGGCCCTCTCCACGTCTCCTCTGCTGTCATGGGGAGCACATCAGGTTCCACATGGTGTCATTTTACCCCGTTGAAACCGCCTATTAGCAAATGAGTCACTCCCGAAATGCCAAGTCCAGGTCAGCTTTTTTAACTCTCAATGAAAGCTTTCATCATGCACATCGCTCTCAAGAAAATGGTGTGAAAGGTCAAAACAATTGTGCACTACCTGGTCTTTATATAGAGTGCCACATTTACTGATGCAATACGAATAATATGAAAAAGCATACCTTCTTATCTTCACTTAACCATAGCTGTGGACCTTCGTGTGCTTGTGGATTCAATGGGAAAGAACATCAGTTTTTTTTTTTACTTTACAATTAAAAAAAAAAAACGAATTTATAGACTTGTAAAAATAAAAGTACAAATCCCAATGCCTTACACTAATAACTGCCAGCTGACACGATGACCGCCCCAAAAGCAATGGGTGGCTATGCTATGGCAGATGGGAAAGGAGCTGTTTTGTAAGTAGCTGTCCATGGTCCTGAAACTGGCTGCAGCTGTGTTTGAAGTTCATTCAGTAGATACAATTGGCCTCCAGTGAGTGGGCAACACAAGGGACGTAACAGCAGTCTGTAACCCAACATGGCAGATATAGTCACCAGGGCCGCGTGCGCATCACTGTGTGGTGCTCGCAAAGACACTGGGAACACAGAAACCATGACTCTCTTCCTCTCTCCCTACCTCTCTCTATCTCTCTCTCCCTCCCTTCCTCTCTCTCTCTCTCTCTCTCTCTCTCTTTCTCTCTCTATCTGTCTCTATTCTTTTCCCTTTCTCTAGCTCTCTCTCCAGCATGAAAGGATGTAGAAAAGAGCACATATGCGCACACAGCCAGTCCTGTGAGGAATGCTCCTCTGCCGGAGACAGGAAGTAATCATGGGAGTAATAGTAATCATGGCTTGAGCTGTGGGAGGTGCTTGCCAAAGCTGGAAGCACGCAGCTCAGAGGAAGTGGTGAATGAAGACACCGTAAAAAAAAAAAAATTGCCGTGATTATAACAGCGGGTGACCTACTGAGTGTACAAAATGCAATTCCCTGGCGACGGAAATAAAGTTGCGGTCGAAATGAAATGGGGAATGAATGATGATCAGTGATGTGTTAGAATCTCTCTCTCCAACATACACATCAAATCACTTTTCCTTTTCTGTCCATTTGGCTATTGATCAGTGAGAGAAAATGTTGTTCCTTTGAATAGAATGTATTCTTTTATCTCTTACACAGGCACTGGAACTAGTGACACATACACACACACACACACACACACACACACACACACACAGAGAGAGAGAGAGAGAGAGAGAGAGAGAGAGAGAGAGAGTGAATGCCTGCTCTAACTTTATTGTTTTTCTTTTCAACTCCAGAACTCCAGAGACCAGACTGAATATAGGTCTCTAATGAGATACTTGTGAATGCCAAGGCTCACACATGCAATATGCATTTGGAAACACACACACACACACACACACACACACACACACACACACACACACACACACACACACACACACACACACACACACACACACACACAGTAACGGAGAGAGAGAGAGATGGAGAAAAGAACGTAGAAAAGGCTGCACTTTGTATGAATTAATAATCAGCCATAGAACACTTGCCATTGGATGCATGATCTTACAGTGTAACTATGAGTAGTGAACACCATGGTGGAAACACCACGAAAACTGCCTCAATAATAAACAGGAAAACACTTCTCCCACAATAAATATATTGCATGTTCCTAATTTCCAGGTATCTTCTCCTCATATTTCTCCTTTAGGCCTGCATGTATTCATTTGACATAAGTCCTAAAGCCATGTAAAGGTTCTCTGTCGTTTAGCGGTTTCTGTTAAGAAGGCAGGTCAGTGTTGGTTGGAGGGGACAGAAATGGACACAGAAATACAGTGTTGGTTGGAGGGGACAGAAATGGACACAGAAATACAGTGTTGGTTGGAGGGGACAGGAGTGGACACAGAAATAGAAGGTAGAATCTAATCTACAGTGCTTGACTAAGTGGAGGAGGGCTTTTCTGCATATGTGCATGGGTTGGTTCTCAGAAGAGATGGTCATTAGGCTTGAGGGAAGTGACATGAGGGTGTGTGTATTGATATTTGTCAACGTTTTCTGTGTGTGTGTGTGTGTGTGTGTGTGTGTGTGTGTGTGTGTGTAAATTGCTGTCACATGACAATACACACACACACACACACACACACACACACACTGGAAGCCACTTGAAATAACTCAGACACCTACTCTCAGGCATACAAACCCCAACCAACACATGGAACACACATCTACTGCATGAAAAGAATGTATGTGCAAACACACACATGGCAAAAAGCAGCTCTAACAATGTCACTCTCTAATCCTCTCCAGTCTCTCTCTTACTCTGTGGAGAGTTACAGCGTGTGAGAGTGTGTGTGTGTGTGTGTGTGTGTGTCTGTGTGTGCCTGTGTGTGCGTTTCTGTGTGTTAGAAAATCCATTCAATCCAAGTCAAATCCAGTCAAATAACAACCATTTAATGATCCGCATGATCCTATTTTATATTAATATTAGCAGTTAAAATGTATATGTTATATGTTATATTTAAAGCAGGCTCAGCTTTAAGCTATAAGAAGACCTTAGTGAGAAACAGATGGAGAGTTTGCTATATACAACCCCAAATCAGAAAAAGGGACGTTGTGTAAATCTCGAAATCTCGAAAATCCATATTTAGCTGCAAAAAGGACGTAGACAACATAAAGCAGGCTCAGCTTTAAGCTATAAGAAGACCTTAGTGAGAAACAGATGGAGAGTTTGCTATATACAACCTCAAATCAGAAAAAAAGTTGGGACGTTGTGTAAATCTCGAAAACCCATATTTAGCTGCAAAAAGGACCTAGACAACATATAAAATTTAGTTTTTTGAAACATGTGTCTGGCATCAAATTTAAAATGAACATATTTTCCATGAAATAGTCAAATATGTCATTTTCAATATTTGATATGTTGTCTGTGTCATTTTTGCCGCTAAATATGAGTTAACGAGATTTGCAGATTATTACATTTTGTTTTTATTCACATTGTACACAGTGTCCCAACTTTTTCTGATTTGAGGTTGTACAGTATATAGTATTCCATGTACTCCGAATTTATACTTTATGTTCTGCTTTGGCAATGCAAAAAAAATCAATAGAGTAATCAACAATAGAGTATGTAGCATTTTTCATGCCAATAAAGCTCACTTCTATATACATTATAATTGAGAGAGAACATAGGAGAGACCCACTGAATACTAGACAATCCAGCTCATGTCACTGTGGCTTGTGTTTGTGGCATGAGAGAGAGGTGTGAGTCTGCCTTACTGGACAGGGCTGGACTGATGGGGCAGGACAGGGTGTCATGGAACACTCCTGATAACAAGGCAGAAGGACTCCACATGTGCACTGAGCACTGGGACTCTGGATTGAGGTGGGGGGTGGGGTTGGGTGGGGTTGGGTTGTGGAGGGAGTGGAGTGGAGGTTTGTCACTGTCTCCTAACATCATGGACCTGTTAGAAAGAATACAGGTGAAAAAGGAGAGATAGAGAGAGAGAGAGGACAAGATAGGAAAAAGAGACAGTGTGAGTGGGGGAGGGTGTAGTGGAAGAGATCAGCGATGGAGTGATCAGGGTAGAGTGGAAGAAAGAGAGAGAGTCAGAGAGGTAGAGGGAAACAAAGAAAGATTCAACAAGACAATAAAGTGAGGGAGTGAGAGAAAGAAAAAGAGAGAGAGACAAAGAGTTGCTGAGGCTGCACTTCTCAGGTTTAAGCAGCAGATCTGGCAGCTGAGTGGAGCTTCACACACACCAAGTTTAAGCCTGTTACAAAGTCAAGCCTGTCTCTGAGAACACGCCACTCTGGCCTCCTCTCCACACACACACACACACACACACACACACACACACACACACACACACACACACACACACACACAGCAGTATTGAGGAGGAGGAAGAAGAAGAGAAAAGGAGAAATATATTTGTGAAAATGCAAATATCAATTATTCATATGTCATACAAAAGAAATATCCTGCACGCGAGGTTTGTGTGGGTGTGTGTGTGTGTGTGTGTGTGTGTGTGTGTGTGTGTGTGTGTGTGTGTGTGTGTGTGTGTGTGAGAGAGAGAGAGAGAGAGAAAATAAAACAGTGAATGAATGACAGAGAGAAAATACGGTGATTCTACAGAGGGCATGGTGTCAGTGAGGTATTATGTGTGTCTCTCTCTCTCTATCTCTCTCTCTCTCTCTCTCTCTCACACACACACACACACACACACACACACACACACACACAAGCACTCACAAACACAGAGTGGAGAGAGATGTTTTCCTTAACATCAATAACATCATGTCTTGGTGTGTGTGTGTGTGTGTGTGTGTGTGTGTGTGTGTGTGTGTGTGTGTGTGTGGGTGGGTGGAGGGGCCAGGATATATAACTCTTTTGACAACATTAGAGAAGGACTCACTCTATGAGCTTCTATGCAGTGCTGACCTCCAGCATAGCATTGTCTTGGCCTTATTTTGGTGTCATGGAGGCTAGGACATAAGAAAGATTACACTGAGATGAGCCTTGACAGTGAAAGAGAGCTATATGACTTTTTTTGAAGATGTTTACTGTTTATGTAAACTATGTTTGTGTGGCAGTTTTGTAAGGCTCCTTCTATGTAACAAGTTTAGCTACACTTTCTCATGGCCATATCTTTTACAAATCAGAAATGACAGAGAACAATATTTTCTTTATTTTCATTACTTTGCGAGTCACAGGCCTTGGTGGCATTGATTGTTCTGTTTGTGGAGCCTTGAGCATTTTATCTGAGAGGGACTTAGAGGCCCTTCTTCCCTGCTGTCCTCCATTAACAACTCTCGCCTCTCAGTTGGAAGGGAGTGGACATTGGAATCAGGCTTATTGTAGTCCTTTTGTCCATCTGTCAGTCTGTGTGTCCATTAACATAACATCAAAAGTAGTGGTCCGATACATATACTTATATATGTATATACTTACGTATACTTATACTTTATACAAGGCATTTTTAGATACGGTCACCATTTTTCTGTCCTCCTATAAGATTATCTGGATTCTCCTGAGAATGGAGATGCTGGAATTTGGTTTCACTTTGGTTGATACTATATGACAGTGACGAGGGTCTTCAGTAGCCTGACTGCTCTTGTTTAACATGCAACTCAGTTTGTCAGATTACTGGCACTAATCTATTACTGTCGTGAGTTCTCAGTTCAGTTCAGTAACTTTATTATCCCAAAGGGCAACTTATCTTGCAGACAGGTAGTTTACAGATACAACAATACAGTATAGAAGACTGACAAGCAGTGACAACTGGACAGGACACAACAGACAGTACAAGATGAGATCACCACACAACAGGACAGGACAACAGACAGTACAAGATGAGATCACCACACAACAGGACAGGACAACAGACAGTAGAAGTTGAGATCACCACACAACAGGACAGGACAACAGACAGTACAAGATGAGATCACCACACACCAAGACAGGACAACAGACAGTACAAGATGCAATTGCCATCCAATGTATCTGCTGTGAGGTCAGCCATATACTGTGTGTGCACATTTAGCAATGTGCTAATTGTATTATTGCACTTACAAAACGAAGGGTGTAGATGTGAAGCTATCAGATGTGATGCCTCTGTTTCCTGTGTATTAATGGGTGACGATATGAAAATATTGATGTGAAGAATATATTATATACTGTACAGGTATGTATATTTATGTGGAGAATATATTATATACTGTACAGGTATGTACCGTATATTGTGTATGGAGAATATATTATATACTATACAGGTATGTACATTTATGTAGGCTACTGTATATACACATCACATGATGTTTCATCCCTCTCTCTTCTCGTCTGTTAAAAAGCCTGTACTCTTTCATCTTCATTCTGTCTTTCATTCTTTTTTTGGCCCGGAACTTTACACCTCTATTTCTACCTCTAACTCTATATCTCTGTGTCTACACAAGCACACTTCCATAGCACACTGTGCAAATTACGTACTGTATGAAACTGGTAGTTTCATGTCGAATCAACTGTCACCATGTGGCAAAATCCTCCTACTCTCCATCCTTATCTCTCTCTCTCTCTCTTGCTGCCTCCCTCTCCTTCGCCCTGCTCAGTTGATCCCTGGCGACCGTCTCCCGGGCGACCGCTCGTTCTAATCTGTCAATTAAGCCTATCAGTGCATCTCCAACCGGCAACGTCGGAGTGCATGTCAACACGCGACTCCAGACTCCAAACTCCCTACGGCTCTCCTCCACTCCATACCCCCCCCCCCCCCCCGGCGCTGTCCCCTGCTCCCTCCCTCTCACACCCCTCCAGGCGAGAGCTCCTCCAGCCCATCCATCTTAATCTCCCCCGGCTTTTCCCCTACTCCTCTCTCGCCTCTCTCTCTCCGTCTTGATCCATCGCTCGGAGCGTTTCCAAACACAGCCTCTGCCTTTTGGGCTCTGCTGGGATGCGGTTCAGAATAGCAGAGTACCCCCCCCCCCCCACACACACACACACCTCTCTATGACACACTCACACCGATACACACACACACACACACACACACACACACACACACACACACACACACACACACACATACACACACAGCACACACAAACACAAACACACACACAGGGCATACCATTGTATATCCATGAACTGTCACCTACAACATCGCACATCACACAATGAAAAAATGACGACATAGCAGTCGAGTTACAACTACGTGTGGCCCACCCATAGCTTTTGATGCGTAGCTACAACTACGAGAATGACTGCCGTGGTGACTGTTGAGTAAATACCAGTTGGAGGGATGCATACTGTCTGTCTGTCTGTCTGCATGTACGGTAATAACAGGTAGTGCAGAAGGGTGAGTGAGGGAGGGGGTGGGGGGTGGATTTGGGCGCTGGGCAAATGGCCTGGAAAATACCCCGAGCCAGTCAGTGGCCATGCTGCGCGTCTATCAGAGGGGCAAGCATGCAGAATATCAACACCACTGAGGAGAGGAACACACATATGCACACAGATGAGTTAATTTACAGAGAGGGAGAGAGAGAGAGAGAGAGATATATATGGGTGAAAGAGGGGAGGGAAAGTAGAGCATGAAGAGGAGGAAGTAGAAGAGAGATGGTGAATAGATGGAGTATGGAAGTAAAAGTAACTACAGAGAGAGAGAAAAAGAGACTAAAGGGGAGAAAGATAAAGAAGAGAGATGAAGGGATAGAAAGAGAGAATCAGAAAAGAATAGATAGATGAGACACATATGGAGAAATAGATGGGGGAAAAGGGGGAGCAGAGGCAGGAGGAAGGGAGGAAGAGAGAGAGTGAAAGGGTCCATTTGCCATACCTGCAGCTACACAAATACAAAGTGTTGGCACCAAGATGGAGGAATGAGAGAAGAGAGGGAGAGACAGAGGGATGGTGAAAGAGAAGAAAGACAAAGGGAGAAGTTGGAGAGGCCATTGTTCAAGACAACTGATGTGAATGTTGGCAAATGCATCAGTCAGTGGCAGCAGTCACCAGTATGTGATGGAGAGACTAGAAATAAAGAAAGAGACGTGGGCCCATGAGGTGGTGTGGTCAGGTACACATTACACCTGCAAGAAGGAAAGAGAGAATGAAGAGAAAAAGTAAGGAATGAAAGATGAAGACAAGACCCACCAGGAGCAGCAGGTAAGAGAAGAACTTTTCTTTCAAAGTCTCTAAGCAGGCCGGAGGTCTCCTAGGGCTTCCACAGGAACATCCAGAAGGTGAAAAAAATGTAACGTACAAAAAGAAAAACAAAAAAAGCAAATTAATACTTCTAGCAGAGAAAAAGGCTGTAAAGTCTGCAGATTTATTTGTTGATGGATGTGAAAAGCACCAGATTCTTTTGTTCTTTACTTCTCTCCCTCTCCTTTCTTCAGTTCTTCTGACATTCATTCATGTCTCACTCCAAACACACTCACTCCACACACACATACATACACACTCATGGACCCACACACAGGAACACACACACAGAGACAGACTGACACACACACACACACACATACACACATACACACACACACACTCACACACACTCACACACACACACACACACACACACACACACACACACACACACACACACACACACACACACACGGAGAATGGCATCTTGGCATCTTGAGTGACACTGCAGAGAGTAAACCCGTATGCATGCACTGCATGGGCAAGTGCATGGGGTGTTATGTACTGTAAATATGTAGCGTCGCGCACACACACACACATGTGCAGACATAAACACACACACACACAGAGACAGAGGCGCACACACATATGCAGGGTGCGATTTGTGTAAAAACAAGAGGGGGGGATGATTTTGATTAAGTTTGTAACCCCCCCCCCCCCCCCAAAAAAAAAAAAAATGAACGAACGATTCATAGCCTAGTAATGTCATGGCTAATAATACCCTATATTATTTTTGCCACCTTTGTAACATTTTAGTTTTAGTTTACCGTGGTGTAGTATGACTTTAAACAGCGAGTGTGCTTGGTATGATGATCAGCTCCTCTAATGCAGGGTAGGACTACGTTTTGACAAGCATACAAATTCACCTTGTTCTTGCCCCATCTGAAATGACTTCTCTTCTTTTGCTGCCTCCATCCTTTCTGTATTTGTTGTGTAAAAAACGTTGTATATTATGGCACTGAAGTCTTAAGTTAGTGAATTGGCTAACAGTGTTAGTTGGTAACCAAATAGCCTACACATTGCGCTACACGCTGCGTAGGCGACGTGCATTCTCTCTCCTGCTGATTTGCGTTCAGTAGCCAAGTGCGTAATATTGCAAAAGTTGAAAAACTAAATGTGTTTATTGTAGCCTACAGAAAATAAATAGCCTATCATACTGTCAGTTAATTGCCTACAGTGCAGTGAAGAGTTTGGAGAGTAAAGTTATAGGGCAACTTGAAGTTTTATGAAAATAATTTACGAACCAGAACATAAAGACCATGAAGCTTCTATTTCTTGCAACATTCGTTTTTGCAGTAGGTACAGATTATTTCTAAAAGTTATTTGTCTACTACTGGCTGATTTATCAAACGAGTGCTTTCTCGTTCGTCCTCCGCAAACTACAGGTGTTTCGGTAGAGAGCCATTGAATAAGCGATGCCAAGCAATTTCTGTAACACTTTTTGTGACATTCAGCAAATATCTCCTCATTTAATGTAAGTTCCTTCGGACAATAGGCCTACGTTCTACTCTACGTGCAGTTGTCCTCCATCTCAGTTGCATCAGTTTTCTAATTTTGAAGGTTCTAAAACATTATTATGCTTCACTGAATCCTTCTCGTTTTCTTTCATTTGTCCAGCTAACTTTTCCATTGAACCTAGCCATTTATGATGGATTACACACTCAACATTCTGAAATGTCCTGCACGATCAAGGCCAAATTAAGTTATCACGCAGCCACTGTGTCAGCAGCATCAGTGCTGACGGTGACGGTGCGTTTCTGATGTCAGATTATTATGTAGGCTAGCCTACTAGACTGTTCTCACGTTGCAGCGCTTTACTTATATGAAGTAGCATTAATCAATATGAGGGGCAGAGGGGGGATAAATGTTGTCCCCCCCGACGATAAAAATAATTTAGCAGAGGTAGGGATAGGAAAACCAGAGGGTGGGAAATCCTCACCATCCCCCCCTACAAATCGCACCCTGCACATATGTGCAGACATAAACACACACACAGAGACTTGGGCGAAAGTTCTGTCACATCTGCAGATTAATGTGCCTTCATTACATTTAGCTTAAACATCCCTCGATCCCTCCAAGAACAATAATGGAGATAATAATTGAAACAGTGATAATAATATTCAAAAAGATTGGCAGAGAAATGCTGTCTGTTTGCTGTGCCGTGTGTGAAGAGCTCATTCATATTTCAGACGTCTCCACACAAGCAGGGCCGCAGTGCTCCTGCTCAGCACCCAAACTGCTGGCTTATTGAGGGGGAAAGCAGGGCGAGACAGACCAACCACAGAGCTAGCTTTTCTTTCGCTTACTGCTTTAAAAGTATAAGTGCAAGTCTGTCTGTCCGCTTTCGCTCTGTCTGTCCTGCACAACACGCGCGCGCACACACACACACAGACACACACACACACACACACACACATGCAAACACCCACACACACACACACACACACACACATGTATAGTGCTTTACATTGTCAGATTAATCTTACTATGTCTCTATGTAATGTAATTTGTATAAAATTGCCTTTCTCCCCCTCCCTCACGCTTCCAATTGCACTGTGCTTAGAATTAAGCACAGTGCAATTTCGGGGGGAAAAAAGCCTAAAAATGGCCATCCCATATGAAGTTAAAAAGTCATGTCATTTGATTATGTATTTCAGATAATATCAATATCATTGCAATTGTGTTGTTTTGATTGAGTAAAGATAAATCAAACAACAATACTCAATTGCAGTTTGTTACAGTTTTGAAAATTACTTGAAAAACAAATTGTAAAAAAAATGATTTCTCAAAATTAATTAAAATGGAGGATATAGCATTTTGGACCCAAACTCTTCAAATATAGAATTAGGGCCCGTCCCAATACCTCCCCTACCCCTAGATTTTTGCCCTAACCCTCGTTTTTGCGCGTGCACGTGTAGGGCTAGGGTGTCCCATTACTTTAGGGAGCAAGGGGAAGTGCTATTTTCCCCTTAAAATCAACCCTCAAAATATAGCCAGGACCGATGCAGGCTTAAAACGAAGTGGGAGATAAAATTACCCAGGATTACCCATATATTTTCGCAAATAAGCATATTAAAATTTCAAAATATGTTGGAATATGTTAGTTTGAGGCACATCTGATGGACTGTTGAGTTTTGAACACTAATGTTAGAAAATATCTCACGAAGCTATCTGACGATGTTCATGATATCTGCTGAGTGCTTTGAGAGAGTCTGCCCATCAAATAACGTTATATATTTGATCTGGGTAGTTTCGTCAATATTTAGGATGTGTGTTCTGGCGTTCACATCAACACGAATATCTTTGTTGATTAACCAGACGTAGATAAACCAGCACAACCCACACAACAATGACCGCTGGAACGGGCATGTTCCTGAATGAAAATAGTAGCAGGCTACTACCGGTAGACACGTCGGCACTGCGCGTGACGTAGGTGAGCACGTTCGCTACGCTAATATGCATATAGTGGTGTCCCAATTCATAGGGAAAGATCTTCACCCCACTTCCCTTTCGAGGGGGCTTTAATGTTGAGGGCAATCAAAACCAAGTGGAAGTTTTAAGGGGAGAGAAATGGGATGGGCCCTTAGAGTAAGGAACGAGTTAGCCTGCAGGTAAGAGAGAACTAGGTTTAATTGACAGGTATAGTTATGGAGTATAGGAATGTTATTGTAAGGTTTTTTTTATACATGCAAATAGTTTGTTTACTAAATCTTACGTGATCTTACATGTTTCTCAAAATACAAATTTGAGGGGTTATGTTAAATACTATACCATAAGAACAGCCTGCAACCAAACATAGGAAGAGAGGCAAAAGAGCTCCGATGCCAAATAAGGAATCATCAACTCATTCAGGGTTGCTAATGGATGCCAAGTTGCAGAATTGTGAGAGGTGAGAGGAGGAGACAGTCTGTGTTCAACAGCAACATCCCAGCCCTGGGAGGGGCCGAGAGAGAGAGAGAGAGAGAGAGAGAGAGAGAGAGAGAGAGAGAGAGAGAGAGAGAGAAGGGCGACAAAGACATAGTGAGACAACGTGATCCAGACAGTCGTCAGCATGGAAGAGAGAAAATAGACAGCGCGATGAACAGATTTGTTGAGAGAGATTGTGTGCGTGCATGTGTGTGTGTGTGAGGGAGAGAGACAGGGAGTCAGAGAGGTGTGACCGTGACTGCAGTGTGTGCTGTGCTGGTCACAGCTGGTCTACCTGCTGCTGTAAATCGTGTGTGTCAGTTGGCTGCTGCTGAAGCGTTCACTCTTCACACCGCCTCTGCTGAGTCTCCTCTGCTGGGAGTAATCTCTCCTCTCTTTCTCTCTTTCTTTCTTTCTTTCTTTCAGTCTGTCTTTCTCTCTCTCTATCTCCTGCTTATGATGTCTGTTTCTCTCTTCTTTCTCCTCCCGTTCTCTCTTTCTAATGTAAGCATAAGGATGTTACAGGATGTCTGTATTGGATGTTCACATGCATTATGTGTTTCAGGGATGATGCAATGTAAAGGTTTGATCAATTGTTCATTCGTTCTCTTGTTCTATCAACAAGTATAAAATCTCTTTATCCGCTCCATCTCTGTCTCTCTCTCTTTCTCCTCTCACTTCTCCCTTCCTCTATTTCTTTCATTCCCTCAATCTCTCTCTCTCTCTCTCTCTCTCTCTTACTCTCTGTTGGTGTGTTGGTTACACAAAATAACATAAAAAGGACAACAAAATGTAAGTTTTAAGGCAAAATTGTATAATGTATTGAAAAAGAACAAAAATGATAAAGCTACTAAATGAGTGCTTGTGTGGATGCAATGAATATGTCAGTATGTTAGATATATGGGGGAGACAAGAGAGAGAGAGAGAGAGAGAGAGAGAGAGAGAGTGAGAGAGAGAGAGATAGTGAAATAAAGACATAAAGGGAGAGAGAGAGAGAAATGAAAGCAATGTGGTACTACAAGGAGAAAATGAAAATAAGTGCCTGTTAGACAGAAGAAAAGTGCCTAAAAGGGAACTCCCTTTTATATGCACGCCCCAATGTAAGGGCACTCAATCCTGTAATCAGCCTAACCAGGCCCAGCCCTGACCCTGCACTGCCAGGAGAGGACCTGAGGAGGACACATGGGATTGTAACACCCTCTCTCTTTCTCTCTCTCTCTCTCTCTCTCTCTCTCTCTCTCTCTCTCTCTCACACACACACACACACACACACAAACTCTCTCTCTCTCTCTCTCACACACACACACACACACACACACAAACTCTCTCTCTCTCTCTCTCTCTCTCTCTCTCACACACACACACACACACTCTCTCTCTCTTTTCAACACATCCACTTGGTCGGCTCTTCCTCGTCTAATGAAGCATTCACTCTTCATCACCCTCTCTATCCCTCCCTCCCTCCCTCCCTCCCTCTCTCTCTCCCTCTTTGACTCTGTTTTCCTCCCATCCCACACTCATTGCTTCCCTCCATCTCTCTCTGTCTCTCTGTCCCTCTCTCCCTGTCTACAACTTGTGATTTAAGTTTTAAAAAAAAAAACCAAAAAAACATACAGAAAACCAGAGAAACAGATAAAGGATAAAAGAAAGAGGAAGAAAACAAGAGCAAGTGAGAGAAAGAGAGTGAAGAAAAGCATCAGAGAGAGAAAGAGAGGGATGGATGGAGCAAGAGAGGGAGAGAGAGAGAGAGAGAGAGAGAGAGAGAGAGAGAGGTGGCGGGGGATTTGATGCTCTTCTCCAGGCCAGTGGCTC
>NW_027468640.1:33159302-33161802 GCF_046254945.1 Alosa pseudoharengus
GTAGGACACATGTTTATCAAAGACACTTCCACAACCCTGTGTGCTGGCGGCGTAGCTCAGCCACAGGTGATGTGCTGGAACTATGGAGAGCGGATGATGGCGTCAGAGGATCATGAGCTCTGGCAGGTGCCACTGTTTGTCTGACTAACCCCCCCCCCCCACACACCACCAACCCCTCCTCACCCATACATTGAAAGCTCTCACTTCTCCTCCTGTGTTGAAGCAAGAGCTTTAGTTGACTCAGAGGAATGCCTCGACAAACTTCTTTCATTGGATCGTGGATATGAAAGAAGTTCATATTCAAGTTCATATTCGAGTTACCACACGCCACGGGATTAAAAATGAAGAACACAGAGAGGCACTTTCTTCTTTTCTTTTTTTGCGCTTTCTTTTCTTTAGCTGCATCCATACAGTGTGACGCCTCCTCTATTAGTTGCGGAGCTGTCTCTCCGAATCACGTCTTAATGGACCGCGCTGCAACGTGAAGAGAAAAGTTCTCCCCAACACTTTGACAGTTTACCAGGAAGACACATCTTGTGGAAATTGAGTGGCAGTGTGGTGTGAGAAGGACGAAAAGTGTGTGTGTGTGTGTGTGTGTGTGTATGTATGTGTGTGTGTGTGTGTGTGTGTGTGTGTGTGTGTGTGTATGTGTGTCAGTATCTGTGTTTGGGAAGAGTTGCAGAATAGGTTTTTGAAACTTTCCAAGTTTCTCTCTGCTAAAGAAATGAGTATTGGTTGAATGACAAACTGACTCTATATCCAATCCTCACAAAGGACTGAAGTTCTCACAAAGGTACAAAGTCCCTCTCACAAAAAGAGTTCCTTTCCTTGGACACCTGAGAGATTAAACGAGAATGGTTCTCTTTTAATGATCTCACAGGTGGAGGACTTACAAAGAAATAAATCTCCCGGAGATGGAAATACGGATGTGAGCAGATATATATATTGGCACGAATAGGGACACATCTATAGCCAGATTTTGCAGGTATGAGTTGTTTCAACTATTCCATTGTCTTGCCCGACCAGATCATTATTTTCCTTATGTCAAAGGAAATGAAAGAAGCGATCATACTCCGTCTGTTAACATGATCTGATCTGATAAGTTGATCAGAGCCGATTGAATAGTTTTAGAATCATTTAATTGGGCTACCAATATACAATGTGTATATGATCACACTTATTTAAGACAAATAGACATACACCATTTAATCTAAATCATTTTTTTTTGTAATTAAAGATTGCTGAAATGTTGAATGAACATGCATTGCTCTTACAAGGTAATTGGAAACCATGCATATCAAGTTACTACAAAGTAATTACCTTGATGAACTGAGATAATTGAATTACATTACATTAATATTTATGTACGTTTTATCTAAGCCGAGAAAGTACAGTGAAGGCCTGTATCATATGCTCTGAATTAAATGAGGGCTGTTAAATGAGTGCTAAATGAGTTTGTTTTGGTGATTTTTCGGCGATTCTTCTTTGATATTGTAATTGCTTAAAGTTGAGTTTCTCTGTTCAATTCAATGTTTTATTAGCAATGTTTTATTAGCATTAATAGGTACAGTGTTGTCGAAGCATAACAATAAAACAGCATATTTACTCTCAATCGCATTCTCTCTCTCTGTCTCTCTCTCTCTCTATCTGTCTCTCTCTCACACACACACACACACACACATACATACACTCTTTTTTTCCTCTTTCTCTCCCTCTCTCTCTCACACACACACACACACGCCAACGGAGTAGTCAGTCCTTCTCCTAATAGCAGAGGCGATTCTAGAGTCTGTGGGGGCCCCAAGCAAAAATTCCAAGGGGGCCCTACTGACAAGTGTTATCACCATTATGTTATACCACCATTAGGTTATTATGTTAAATAATAAAAATACAAAAAGCGTATTATAAAAAATCTTATATTTTGACATGTATCTCACCACTGCAAGCTGGACTTGCCTTACATGTATGTGTAGAGCAAACTGTCCTGAATCTGGCAATATCATTGCCATGGTCGTGGAGGGATTGGCTTAGCAATTTACAGACATATGTGGTGTGCGCCTTACAGAAATAAATGGCATTTTTTTATTTAGTGATGAAAAATTACCTTTCTGCGCTCCATATCTGTGACACGAACTGATCTGACCTGACTTGACCCGAGTTTGCGTGTTAGCCTGTGTGTGCCTGCCTATAGGGTGTATGCACTCATAGATTCTCTACAACAACTTTTTACTGCATTGCCATGAACAAAGTAGAGGCAAAAAAGGGGTTTCTTTGTTGAACAAATTGGGATGCAATGTGAGCCTTGAATTGGATGCCATGCAGGAATTTGCTAGGATCTCAAAACCGGATTATGAACATGCTTTGCCATAGAGAAACAAACACAGATAGCATTGGATTATAAACATGCTTTGCCAAAAAAACGTGGGGTAAGTCCAGCTATATGAAGTTGTTATTTTGCTGTCACTTCGTCTGTTTTATAACCCAGAAGGATGTACTTGGT
>NW_027468640.1:33166802-33311802 GCF_046254945.1 Alosa pseudoharengus
TCTCACTAGATTCCACCATAATAGAACACCCGTGTGTGTGCATGTGCGTGTGTCTGTGTGTGTGTGTGTGTATGTGTGTGTGAGAGAGAGAGACAGAGAAACAAGAAACAGAGAGTGTGTGTGTGTGTTCATGTGTGTATATAAGAGTGTGTGAGTATGTGTGTGTACTACACTCCCAAGAGCCCAAGAGCATACAGGAGACAAAACAAGAGTTTCCTATTTTAAAAATAATGCCACCCTCACCGGGCTACCTGCCCTCCTTATCACCTCCTTATCACACACAGACACAGACACACACACACACACACTAATAAACGAACAGAATGAATAGATGACTAAAATGGAAATAAATGGACAAATGAATGGACAATATGGCTATAAATGAATGGACCATAAGTCAGTACTGTGGCAGCAGCACATGCCATCATTTCCCACTCCCTCCCTTTCTCTCTCTCTATCCCTCTCTCTCTCTCTCTCTCTCTCCCTCTCTCTTTCATTGTTCTGCAGTGCTGTTAATATTCATCCTATTCACATGTGTCAGGGCAGCTCCTCTCTGTAGGGGCTAAGGGGGAGCACTCTCAGATGAGTTCCCCACCATTTGAAGAATAGAGCCATCGCCAAGAAAAGGATGAGAGCAATGCAGATTCCAGCTCAAAGGACCGGCACGCTGACGGAGCAGTCGGGGTGCAGCTCTCTCTCTTCCTCTCTCTCTCTCTCTCTCTCTCTCTTAAACTCTTTCTCACCAATAAGTAATAATAAAGGGTAAGATCCTCCCTCTGGCCTGTTCAGGTGAGAAGTGGGTTGGTGATTGAAATGGCCGTAAGCCGACATGCTCCTGCCTTTCACCCCAATTCCTGCCCAGACTGGGCCTGAGCACTTGGAGAGAGAGAGTGTGTGTGTGTGTGTGTGTGTGTGTGTGTGTGTGTGTGTGTATGCGCTGGACAAACAGACACAAGATGGAGGGGAAAAGAGGAAGAAGCCAAACAAAGTGCTTTGATCACAGCCTGAATACATGTTTCAGCTTTCATCCTCGGACGCCGGCAATCGATTTCATGGCAGCCATAACCTTCAATAACATTGAACTTTCCCAGAACCTCCGAGGAGGGGAGAGACAGGAGGAATCCAAAAAGGCATCTGCCTGACATTTTTATTCCCATTTTTTCCCCCTCAGTGCTCCCCCCTCTCTCCTCTCCTCCTCCTCCTCCTCCTCTACCTTCATTCCATCTCCTCTGTCTCTCCCTATCCCTCCAGCTCGCTCCTCTCATCCTGTCTTTCTGCCCACGGGGCAGAGCAGAAATGGTAATTCTCCTCCGAGGAGCGCTGAAATTCTGCTTGCCTCAGTGACTCCTGGCTCGGCCGCGGCTCTGGATATGATCCACAATGCTCTGGTGGCCAGAGGGCCTCGGGTGCCATTTGCATGCCACTCAAGGCAGCGGCCCCTGGACAGGCTCTATTAGAGCGCAGGGGACGGTGCGGCGTGTTGGTGATGCAGACGTACAGGTGTCGTTTTCTGCGCTCTTTTGCCCCCACTTCTCTCTCCTTCCCCCCTCAAGCTTTCCATCTCTCTCTCTCTCTCTCTCTCTTTTTTTGTGCACGCTGTTTTTCATGTTCTTTTTCGGCGCTAATGGCCGCCTGCTCAACGAGCTGTGAAGGACGAGCGAACCTTTGGCCGAGACAAATCGCTTCAGAACTGGCCGCCCCCCGCCCCTTGCTCCCACGGTAACGAGAGAGCCATCGGAGAGGCTGGAGTGTGTGTGTGTGTGTGTGTGTGTGTGTGTGTGAAACAAGAGGCAGTGAAGTGAGCCGCGGCGGCCCACAGTAATCCTCCCATGCTTTGCCACTTTCCAATTACGCCAGGGAGACAAAAAGTGTGTGTGTGTGTGTGTGTCTCCCTGTGACCTTTCGGGCCAGCTGATAAAAGCACATAGCCATAAAAGCATGGCTGGGGATGGGGATTATAGGCCACTGTTGATGTATGACACACGGCGGACTAACAGCCAGTCACTGGAACAGCTATAGGACAGACACTAAACAAGGAGAACAGATCACCAAGTCCAGACCCAATACTGTGGCTCCTACACTGCCGCTCCTCACACCCAACAGAGCTTTCACTACACAGACTATGAAGAGTTATTGAATTGACACGACTCAACACATTACATTTGGCTTCTTTGATGAGTTCAGAACTGTTGTGCCTCTGCTGCTCCAGGCTGGCTGAGTCTTTTTGTGCTGTAATTCGTCCATATCTGGTGCATGTTATGGTCTACAGTTTGTGGAGATTAGACCAAACCAAGTAGGGCAGCGCAGGGCCGCCCCCCTGAAGGATTGCTTATTATCAGCGGTGACAGGGCATAAATATGTCCATATAAAACCTAATGGCTTCATTTCCCTCTGTGGGCCTGATACGGTGGAGGAGACGCGGGGGAGTGCTGGGATGCTGGCGTGGGTAGGAGGAGCCTTGGTTGGAAGGGTGGTGGCCATTTTTTTAAATTTTGAGATTTTTGTCCTTTTTTTTTACGATGCAATGTTCTGGTGGTTAACTGTCTCCCCAAACAGCCAATCAGATTTAGCTGTCAGGACAGCCAAGGGTAAAGCATAGGCACTGAAAGATGGAGTGAGAAAGAGAAAAAGAGAGAGAGAAAGAGAGAGAGAGAATGTCCAAAGAGAGTTTCCTTTCTTCCTGCGTTCACCAGACATTGGCATATTACTATACATCAAAACCCATCTCTGCTTATGGATCTTGCACATACTATATACAGAAAAACTGAGAGAGACAGAGAAAATGGGAGAGAGAAAGAGGGAGAGAAGGAGAGAAAGTTCCGGGCAAAGGTCAGAGTCATGAAGATTAATCAGTGAGGAGAGAAATTGTGTGCACATTGGATATGCAGCCATGTATGTGTGTGAGCATATGTGTGTGTATGTGTGTACGTGTGTGGACATATGTGTGTGTGTGTGTGAGCATTATGGTGTGTCTATGTGCTCACTTTCCATTATATGGAATAACCTTCACCAACCTTCATCACTGTTTGCTGAGCGAACGCTGTGTATGTTTATGCATAAATCGCCCCAGCTCTGCAATAGCAATGCATTTGTGTTCTGTGTTAAGGCGGTTAATAGCCACTCTGACACATTAGCGGGCAAAATGTAATGTCAATGTTTGCCTTCTTAATGGCCACGGCAAGGCAAAGAAATAAGTGTAA
The DNA here is from genome assembly GCF_046254945.1 of Alosa pseudoharengus. NCBI lineage: Eukaryota > Metazoa > Chordata > Actinopteri > Clupeiformes > Clupeidae > Alosa > Alosa pseudoharengus. The sequence goes on from NW_027468640.1 coordinate 33,170,003, forward strand.
CCACATGCTTCTAATTGCAAATGACTTATCACCAGTGTTGTTTCAGCGCTTCAAGGCCAACAGAATTTGAAAGATGTGGGCGATGACATGCAAAAACACACACACACACACACACACACAGATTCACACACATACACACACACAGACACGCACACACAGACACACACACACACACACAGACACACACACACACACACAGACACACATACACACACACACACACTGCTTGGGGTGGTGTGTGAACCTCTGTGAAATGACCGGGGTTCAATATTAATTCCTCCTTTTGATTTGGCTGTGTGAAACTCACGCTTGTCAATGTGAAGAGAGATTAAAAGATCCTTTCAGCCGAGCGCTGAGTGAGCTATGCCTGGGACTCCCGGAGGGGGGACTGCACTGACACACACACAAACCCACACACACACACACTCAGACACACACACACACACACACTCAGACACACACACACACACAGACTCTCTCTTCATGTCTCTCTCTCTCTCTCTGTGTCTGTATCTCACATACATATAAACACTCTCGTGCAAATACACAAACACTGTTCTCTCTCACACCACAAACACTATTCATAAACATCATCACACATTGTAAAAACAAATGGCATGCACACATTCATGCACACTCAACACACACACACACACATGCATATATTTACATGTTTACACAAATGCATGTGTCACACATTCCATTTAAGTTTCATTATATATGTGATAACAGCATCTGTGTACGTATGCATGTGTGGTGTGTGTGTGTGTGTGTGTGCGTTTATGCTTTCATTTATGTGTGTGTCTATTGAGGTGTGTGTATGTTCAGGGTCACTGGGAAAGCACTGAGCTTGTCGCAGCCCTCCCCAGAACGTGGCTTTGGGACCGCCGAGCAAATAAAATGTTAATGGAATGTTAATGAAATGGATAATTGCGAATTCCGAGCGGCGGGCCGTGCCGAAAAAGCTCTCGGGCAACGGCAGCAACAACAGCGGCAGCCTCCAACGCCACTGCCGCTATCAACTTTATCAGTGCAGTGTGTTACGGTGTGGTGCAGTGTGGTGCGGTGCGGTGTGGTGTGGTGCGGTCGGGGTGTTGAGGGATGGGTCGTGTTGGAGGAGGGAGAGCACAACCTCAGCAGTCACCACACTGACTGAGAAAGCACTAACGCATTAGATTCATTTAGGGGATGGATGAGGGGGTGAGCAACAAAAGGAGGGGGAGAAAGACAAGAAAAAAAGAGCCCCTTGGTTGCCCCAGATGTTTTGACCCCGCTAAGCCAGGTGATCCCCCCCCTCCCTCTCTCTCTTTCAGAGCCAGGCGAGCAGTGCATGGAGGGGCTGCAGGGACACAGAGGAGAGAGAGAGAGAGAGAGAGAGGGAGAAGGAGAGGGAGAGAGAGAGGGAGAGAGAGAGGGAGGGAGAGGGAGAGAGGGAGGGAGAGAGAGAGGGAGAGAGAGAGAGAGAGGGAGAGAGGGAGGGAGAGAGAGAGAGAGGGAGGGAGAGAGAGAGAGGGAGAGAGAGAGAGGGAGGGAGGGAGAGTGCTGACTTCGTTCTGTGGCGCTCTGTTCCGCCATGCTGGACACTGCTTTTGTAAAGGGAACAAGCTGTGCGGTATGTCACTGTGGAGTTTCTACAGCATCCTTGGGGCGCATGTTGTTGTTGCTGAATGTGTGTGCGGTGTGTGTGTGTGTGTGAGAGAGAAAGGTGGGATGTGTTTTGTATTCCTGCGAAGTGCTGTCAGTGTGATCGCTGATACTGTCTGAGGTCTGAAAGACGCTCATATTTCTCCAAAAAGCTGGCCTTTAGTGCTCAAGAGCACACACACACACACACACACACACTCACACACACACATACACTTGTGTGTCTCCTTCAGTGTGGGCCCTTGCTTTAGTCAAGGTTGAGCTGATGTTCTTTGCTGGGTGGCATGGGAGAGGCTGCAGGACAGCTGATGATGCATCTCTCTGCACACACACACACACACACACACACACAGGCCTTCTACAGCCCATATTCTGGGTCACAAATAGCTGCTTCTTCCAGCAGCACTGGTCCCATGTGGTTCTGGCCAGTCTGAGGCCTTCATTTCGGACTATACTGAAAAGACAGACAGACACACACACAGACGCACCCACACACACACACACACACACATATTCTAGTAGTGTGAGGCTTTCTGACCACACTGAACACACACACACACACCACAAAGTTGGTGGGAGCGACTGAAGCAGCAATGCATCTTGTGTAACAGAAGGGAGAGGTGACTAATGGGATGACATGCTCTTTGTTCTAGCGGGTTGTACCCGTCTGCCTCACCTCCTTCTCTCTCTCTCTCTCTCTCTCTCTCTGCCCCTCAGCCGAGCGAAGCACTGGCAAATTCAGAAAGCCTATTTAAACTGCAAAACGAGTAAAGGCACTGCAGGACAACCTCTACCCCCTCCAACATACACTCTCCACTCACACACACACATACACACACACACACCACCCACCACCCTCGTGTCAGTAAATGAATGCAGTTATCTTAACAGATGCGGGACGAAAGCGCTCGGCAGCCAGTCTGTGAACGACTTCAGGGGTTGGCGCCGGGGTGACCTTGGAAGCGGGTGTGCTCGATCAACGCCACTCAACCTCATTCTCCGCCATGTAGATGGAGTGGGGAGATTCGCGGGGGGAATAATTTCACATCTGTCTTCCTGTGTTATAAGATTACACTATCCACTTAATGCTGCGACCTTAAGTGTTAGTGGGGGTGTTGGAGGAGCTTAGAAGCGAGGACATTTGTATTTGTGTATGTGCTTGTGTGCGTGTGTGTGTGTGTGTTTCACAGTGTTTATCTTTTTCCCCTCTCTCTTCCCTCTCCCTTACTGTATGTTTCTGTGTCCTGAGTTCAGATAAGCTATTAGAGACGCCGACGGCCTTTTTTGAAGATGCTCTTTTAGGAGTTTTGACTGAATGTTCATTTCACGAGTGGGGCACATTGGACATACACTGGCCCTGCACCAGTCACATCAGACTCTTCCAGACACACACACACACAAACTTGTCTTACTTCACATCTGAGGGATGATGCAAATTTTAATCCAAATGTATTTTCGCTGAGGGGGGTTTAGACTTTGACTGAGTCTAGCCATATCAGTGTATTAGTTCTGTCAGATGTCATGAACATGTGTGTGTGTGTGTGTGTATGTGCGTGTGTGTGTATGTGTGTGAGCATGTGTGTGTGTGTGTGTGAGGTCATTTCAGTATTTGAGGTAAAGCTTGGGGTAGATGTGGATGGTGGTGGGCGGTGCGTCCGATGGAAATGGACTCATTATGCCACACCGGCCCTTTTCTTACACTGACACCCCCTCTCATCCCCCTATCATCTCCTGATAGACAGGCCTCATTCTCACCAGGAAATGAATAATCCCACCCCAGCGAGAATCCAATCAGAGAAAATAAAAGAAGTTTTAACCTACTTACGGGCTTGTCGGCTAGACGTAATAGGAATATGATTTAAGGAGTAATTTGCCGTGTTTGAAATCGGCATTCATTTTAATTTTCTTTTGCCTGGCCCGCGCCTGGACTTTATGGTGCTAATTACGTCCATTACTCTGTCATTTAGCTCCGAGCCACACAGCGGATCCCTCCGGCGCAATAGAGAATTTCCTCGTTTTGCTTAGTAATGAGGAAAGTTGTTCCATCTCCAGGCCTCTTTACACCCGACCGGCCAACCCCCCTCACCACCCATCTACACTCTAATTTGCTTTTTAGATGATGCATTGGAGTGGGCCAGGAGAAAAGCGGATGTGATTAAATGAGAAAGGGAGCGTAAGAGAAAGTGAGAAAGAAAAGAGAGGGAGAGAAAGAGAGAGAGAGAGAGAATGAAGAGAGTGAATGAGCGAGGGGAAAGTTGAAGGTGAGAAGAACGTTCGTGACAGTGAGAGGGAGGCGGAGGAGGCTCAGGGAGAGGAAGTGAAGAGAAGAGGGGAAAAAATGAGATTCTCTGAAGAAGAGCTAAAGAAGCCGCTGGAGCAGAAAGAACAGAGGAAGTTTTTTGGAAGAAAAAAATGGACAAGAGGAGAGTAAAAGAGTGTGTGAGAAAAGGACACCGAAAGTGAGAGAGAGAGAGAGAAAGGGAGAGGAAAGAGAGAGAAAGGAGGATGAAGTGAGTTCTGCATATGTTCCGCGGCGATAAGCTGTGCTCCATCCATATTCTTCTTAATGAGAACGTCTTGCGGAACCATCCGGGGTGTTGTGGGACCCCTTTGCCGCAAAAAAAAGATAGAGAGAAAGAAAGATGAAAAAAAAAAAACAGAAACCGGGGGACGGGGACACTCGGCAGTGCATCGCTTCATCGTGTTTAATTGCTGTCTCGTACATGCAGGTCCCTCTAGGCCTTGGCCACGTTCTAGTAGCAGCACTCAGGACCTTTCCCTCCTCCTTCTTCCTCACACTCCTCCTCTTCCTCGTGTTGTCCTTGTTTTTCCTTCTGGTTCATTCTGTTCGGATCGCTGCCTTTCTTTCACTCGTGGAAGCTACTCTCAGACGTCATTGTCAAGCACGACATTTAAAAAGAAACACACACACACACACACACACACTGACACTGGGTCTGTTGGTGTAGGGCTTCTGAATAGACAGTTGATTAGCTTGTGGGAGAAACGGGAAGTTTCTGTGAATAGAAAAATCTGCATCTGCTGCTGTAGGGAGGACAATAAAAGAGAGAGAGAGGGGGAGTCAGAAAGAAATAGAAAGAAAGGGAGTGAATCAAGAGAGAGAGAGGGAGGGAGTCAGAAAGAAATAGAAAGAAAGGGAGTGCATCAAGAGAGAGAGAGAGGGAGTCAGAAAGAAATAGAAAGAAAGGGAGAGTCAGGAAAGAGAGAGAGAGAGAGAAGTCATTTTTAAAGCAAATACGAATACGGCGATGTGTCCATCAGCTCAACATAAAGTAGTCGCCACACTAAATCCTTTCGTACTGGAGAAGTAGCACACCCTTTAGCCATGTAGCCATCCCTTATCACTGATCTAAATGTGTGAGGGGCATAATGTGTGCTGCCGTCCACTCTTCCTCTTCATGTCAGCCGTGAAGAACGAGGCTTTCTGACCAGCCCGTGTGTGTCTTTATGACCCCTTCATCACACCTGTAAATATGACACACACACGCGTGACAGCAGCATCCCACCTCTTTATGGCCCACACTCACGTGGTTCATAAAAATAAATATATATGTATATCTGTATGTGTGTGTGTGTGTGTGTGTGTGTGTGTGTGTGTGAGAGAGAGAGAGAGGGAGAGAGCGAGTATGTGTGTGTGTGTGGTGTGAGAGAGAGAGAGAGGGAGAGAGCGAGTATGTGTGTGTGTGTGGTGTGAGAGAGAGAGAGAGGGAGAGAGCGAGTATGTGTGTGTGTGTGGTGTGAGAGAGAGAGAGAGGGAGAGAGCGAGTATGTGTGTGTGTGTGGTGTGAGAGAGAGAAAAAGGAGAGCGGGACTATGCCTTGGGTGTGTGAATCTGTGTGTGTGTGTGTGTGTGTGTCTGTGTGTGTGAGTGCGCATGTGTCTATGTGGAGTGTGTGTGTTGACCAATCCAAAAAAGAAAAGCGTGAAATGTGGCTGTGGCGGAGCCAGCGGGCCTGCAGCCTGGCGATGCTCTGGTCCGTTAGTGCTTCTCGGCCGCTGGCACGGCGCGGTGGTTGGGCAGCAGCAGTGTGACTGGCACCCTGGTGAAAGCAAAGCCCAGACGGGTCCTGCAGTGCCTCATACAGATGTTGAACCCGTAAACAAGGGTGTATCTCATGCCTGGCACCATAGAAACAGCAGTGGCAGACTGTTGTGTGTGTGTGGGAGGGGGGGATTGGATGAACATGGCACCCTGGTCTGCAATCATGATGCCATGAGGGAAGTGAGAGAGAGAGAGAGAGAGAGAGAGAGAGTGTGAGAGAGAGTGTGTGTGAGAGATAGAGAGTGAGAGAGAGAGAGTGTGAGAGAGAGTGAGCAAGTAAGGGGTGTAAAGTGTGTTGGCACCTTGGCATCCCCAGAGCGCCGACAGGGAAGCTCAACAAAAGCCAACCTTGGCAGGCGAGCAGACAGGCAGTGCCGGGGCGAGAAGTTTAGAGGGCAAGCTGTAAAGAGCAGGGGGTATGCTATGTCCTTGTGGGGTATTTACACTTGTTATAGCTTCAAGAGAACATACTGCAATTTTTTTTGTGATATAGAGACCCCCATCCACCCACCAACCATATGGACATATGCTAAACCTTATGAATATATACTAAACCATATGGACATACTAAACCATATGGACATATACTAAACCTTATGAATATATACTAAACCATATGGACATATACTAAACCTTATGAATATATACTCAACCATATGGATATATATTAAACCTTATGAATATATACTCAACCATATGGACATATACTAAACCTTATGAATATATACTAAACCTTATGAATACATACTAAACCATATGGACATTATGGACATGGACAACCATATGGCCCTTTGACATGCTAGCAGTGTTTTTCAAACAAAGCTACCAGTGGAACATAAAACAATTCTTCCCATCATATATTGTAATCACTTACATACATTTACCATGATTCTTGACAGTCCTTCAGCAATATAGACCTCTGCCCATCACAATTCAATACAGTTGTTTACCATCTATAAAAGAAAGACATAAACAACTTATATTAAACTTGCAATCCCAAGCAGTAAAAGCTTTTTGAATGCTCCCAGAATGGGAAACCGTAATACTGTTTACAGGTCACATTAGGGTGTTGATGGGCAGTGTTGTAGCCAAGGCTGTTGCAGGAAGTGTTCCCTCCATTGGCTCGGGTGGTGCCTGGTGGAGAGGGCTTATCAAATGAGTGGGGTCACTTGTGCCAGCCTCATGTCGGCATGAAACAAAATGGATGGCCGTGGAGCGACACCACTCTGTCCTGGTCGGCCCTCTAGGAAAGATAGGCACACGGCTGCCAAAATCCACTTCTGAAGCTGCTGCCCCTTTAGAAAGCCATGTAGAGATTTAGTCTAGCAGAAATAGAACAAGACAGGCCTGTTTCAGTTCTCCAACCTCCATTTTGTGTTTAAAATGGGATGGCGAAGGCAGATGAGAAATGGGGTTAATTGGTCGTCTGCGCTGGCTTTTCTTCATGGCTTCCTTCCATCCCATCTCAACATCTCTGCTTGCCCGTGGAACACATTCATTTGACAGGATTCTGTTTCGAGTTGTGAGACTCGTGTTCCACCTCTCAGTGAGTAAGTAACTTTCTTCAAATGAGCGTATGTGCTCATTTTTAGACACTGTAGAGCTTCATGTCTTCAAGGCAAATGACCATTAGTTTCAATTACTCTGGACACCGCGCTGTCATAGACGTTTCCTACGTGCCGTAGCGGTACCCTCAGGCGTCATGTCTCTGTGTCTGCACATGTAGATGTGCGGTGGTGCGCTGGCTGTTGGTGGAAGTCTGTTGGGTGTGAGAGTGAGTTTAATTGTGTGTGTGTGTGTGTGTGTGTGATGAGGTATGCACCCAGCTCACTGTGGGAGCGCGCTGATGAAGAAAAAGGGCAGCTTTACGGGGGTTTGTGCTCGGTGCTGATTTACGCCCGTCGTGTTTGATACCTGATCCCTTTGTTGAAATTGCTGCGGCTCCCGCGCTCGCTGAACCATTAAATCCCAGCCACCCCGGCGCTACCGCTAACCACTAACCACCCGCCTGCCCTCCAGTCCGCCCTCCCTCCTTCTCGCCGTAAAATGAAAAAGCGCTAAATGAATGAGGAGAGGAATTCCCGAGGCAGCAAGGTGCATCGCTGGGTACGTATCTCCTGTCTCTCTCTCTCTCTTTCTCATGCCCACACACACACACACATTATCTCTCTCTCTCGTGCCCACACACACACATTCTCTCTCTCTCTCTTTCTCTCTCTTCCTATCCCTCCTTGTGTCTCTCCTGCTCTTCTCCGTCTCTAAACTCCATGATTAATGAACGGCTTCATCAGCCACTCACGCGTGAGCTCGATTCGAAATCTGCCCCTGCCCCCTGCTAAAAGACCCCCCCCCCACACACACACACACTCCCCCCTCTGCTCTCTGAATCAGCTGAGTTAGTCACTAACCTCCTGGCCTCCTGTACTACTTCCCCATACTGCCAGGCTGAGTCCCTTTATCTTCCCTGAGTCCAAATGATGTCATTATTAATTTGACGTTATGTTGGCTCTTTCTTTTTTTAACGTGCAACAGCTTGACCTGGGATTAGCATAATTCAATTCAGAACGGGTGTGGCACGACCGGTTTAGCATAATGATCACCTCTTCTAATGTGGATGTTATATGATAAAAACTGGGCAAAGGCTTTTGTCACTTTTAATCAGCTATGTTTTGCCATTTACCTTCCTCAGAATGTTTCTGAGGTGTTTATGACATTTTTGCTTTGCATGTCAAAGCTAAATAAGGCAATATGGATATTCCTTAGGCTGCACTTTGGCTGCCTGAGAGTAGAATGCTTGATATGTCCACCCATCCATGTGTGGAATATGGAAGTGTGTTGCATGGCTTTGCTGGTTTGAAGAGGGAAACAAAATCTAACTACTTAACATGCCAAAACATTACAAACAGCACAGGTGGCACTGATAAAAGGCTTACAACTGTGCCAACCAATGCCATTTTTTATATAGTTGGTGCTGTGACGGTGCGGTGCTTTTTAGACTTCATAATGCATTGTGTAGGCAGCTAGTACAACAGGTGTGTTTACTGGTTCTTGGCTTGATCATATACCATGAAAATGTATATGAGGATGATACACATGCTTATAAAAACGAATTGCTAGGTAACTAATTACTAGTTGCCTGGTATTTATTTAAGATATGCATTTTGAAAGGTTTGTCAAAGAACAACAAAGGGACATCTTACGAACTGCAGCTTTTAGGCCGTAAAGAAACATGGACCCTTTTCCCCTCATAACACGGGCTCTGGCACTGTTCGCTTTCTGTCACCCTGCATTAATTTGACACCTGAACTAGACGAGGAGGGATGAGAGGCGCCCGGCCTGCCAAGAGCATAAGCTGGCCAATGAGGCGTAAAAAAAGCAGGAAGCCGCCGTCAAAACGACCCGGTTCTGGGCCTGACCCTCCCAGGACCTTTCCGGGCGAGAGAACAACACCGACAACACAGTGCGACCAGGACACCACGGCACCACACGTACGGAGAGGGAAGATGGAAAGAGAGAGAGAGAGAGAGAGAGAGAGAGAAAGAAAGAGAGTGAGAAAATGATAGAGGAGTGCGGTAAATGGAGGAGAGAACTGAGTGGGAGAGAGGACACGGCATTGCATGTTGCACGGATTGAAAAAAAGGAGGGAGAGAGAGAAAAAAAAAGAACACAAAAGGAGAGGGGGAAGTAAGAGGAGGAGAAAGAGATGGAGACAGAGAAAGAGAGAGAGAGAGCGCGGGTGGAATGAAATCACGCAAATTGCAGGGTAGCAGCTCCTCCAGACGCGTGGCGAAGCGCCGGTCGTGATCCCCACTCTGGCAATTAACCGGCGAGAGGCAAACGATTTCCTTTGAGTGCAGTGTTTAGCTAAACCAGCTGATCGGTGCGCATGTTTGTCTCAGGGCGACAGTTAAATGGCAGGTTATGATGCAGGGGGATCATGAGAGTCGATCACTTGAGTGCGCGCAAATCAGGAAAAAGTCACTGGTCTGTAACTACGTTAAAGTGAGGTGATGAAGGGGAATCGAGACGCTTTGTGGCAGAGGGACGGCTGTTCTCTGATTTGATGGGGACTCCAATGAACTGACCAAGACGTCCCAATGGAAACGATAAGAGGGAGACAGGTACTGTAGGGAGGAGTCTGAATGGGTAGACCGGAAGGGGGAAATCATGTTGCATACAAACCTCGGGTTTGTGGTGGAACGCAAACACATGAAATGTGAATAAGTACCTACACACAAGAACACACACACACGCGCGCGCGCGTGCGAAGTTCAGTTCTGTTCGTGTTGAGCCAAGGCGAGATGCGACACGCCAAGCACAGCAAGCACTGCAGAGTGCTTGTAAAGATGCTTTGAAGCACAGCCGGGGAGACAAAAGACTGTCCTTCTCCTCCTCCTGCGTCTCTTCTCCCAACAAAGAAAAAGGAAAAGTGAAAAAGGAAAAAAGGGAAGAAAACCCAGGTAGGTCTAAACAATGACGGCGTGTCCTTGAGTAATAAATATGTAATACCTAGAGGTGCAGCCTGGAGACACGGCCCTGTTTGATTGGCTTTGGGCATAAATCATTCATCGTGCCTTCCATCAATAATTAATATTCTCCCAAAGCTGTAGTCCTCTATGTAAATAATGTCATACGTACGAAGGTTACGATTGTAAAAGCTGCACTGACAGCACTTTCCCAACTTCTGATTGTGCGCTCACGGCGCAACATTTCCAGTCCTCTTCCTTTATCCCCTCTCCTCCTCCTCCTCTCTCTCTCTCTCATCCCTCTCCACCTCCCTCCATTTCTCTAGGGCTTATGTTTTTTTAAACAGGTCTTTAACGTGTATGCTTGATCAGGTTTGGATTATGAACGAGTCCGCCAGCGCCGATTATGCTGCTCTGAGCCTTCCTGTTGTGCTCAACGCCAGCTTCTACCTTTTATTTGCAGTTCCATGTTATTTCTTTCCTACCCCCACCCCCCACCCACCTTCCTACCCCCACCCCCCCTTCCTACCCCCACCCAACTGCCTCCACACAGGGCTTGCCGGCTCCTACGGAGGATGATGAATCTGGTTAGTTCTCACAATGGCACCCGGCACAATGGCCTCGGACATCGGTACAAGCCAATTTCTTTCACAAAAGCTCGCGGTCAGCAAAACTTCCCACGGAATTAATCTTTTCAGGCCTCCGAAGACAAGCAGCCCCCGCTCGCCTGTACATTTGTACAGCAACTCCCCGCGCCGCCACCCCTGCGCACACAAAGGGTTGAATTCAAATTGGAGCCAGCGTGCATAATGGGCTGTTTACAAAAGAAGCGACGCAGGCATAACAGCCTCACAGACGACAGGACACCTGTTTCTCAGCAAGGACGCACATGGGGGGAGGAACGAGGGAGCGCTTCTGCCACACGATCTGGTGTGTGTGTGTTTGTGTCTGTGTGGGTATGTGTGTGTGGGTATGTAGTTGGGTTAATGGTCACTTATGTCTGTGATTAGGGACTGTTGGGTTGATGGGCATGGTAATGACAGGCAATGGCCAATCAATCATGGGTCATTACCAGGGTTCTAAATTCACTTTTTTGATCACCAGCCAGTGTGGTTGGTAACTTTCTAAAGTTACTAGCCAATCAGAATTTCTACTAGCCAATTTTTTTCCGGTGAAAATAAGAGAATTATGAGTTTATGAGATGAGTGTCACTGAATGCATTTGATCTTTATTAACATTGTTGGCATGGATACTATCTATATCTATTTCTCTGTCGATATCCTCATCCCCTGCTCCATTCCTCTTCTCACCTCCATAAGTCTGTCCCAACCACCGCTGCATTTAGTTTAATCTTAACTTAATAAAAAGTAGATATCTATTATGATCAACAATGACAAGCCAGATGGAAGCTGCTACTCATTTATCTCCCAACCCTTATCACGTGTGCTCAGACGCGTTCTCAATTAAATGCAGTAGCATAGGGCCTATACGTTCAATTTGGATCTTTATAGAGAGGACCCGAAAAGTATCATCTTTATGTAGGGTTGGGCACCGAAACACGGTTCTAATAAGGCACCGATGTCGACGCAAACGGTAGTAACTGCATCGAATAACAACGTGGATTTCTGTGCCTCATTTCGGTGCTTAAATAGCGTTTAAAAAAAAATTAAAAAAAATAATATACGAGGCATCCCTGCATGTCATGCGCCATCTCTAACGTCTTGCTCTGATAGCAACATCCAGATACAGTTAGCTAATATATGATAAACACTGGATGTATAAACCAGAGGGGTGCACCACATAGGTGAGTGGACCGTGTTTGACAGCTTGCGTGAGCCCAAGTAGCTTACTTTAAAGCGATATCGCGAGCTCCTGTTAAAATCTAGCAGTGGGCCTAACTACACACAAGCAAAAGGCTATGAAACAACATCAACAGTAGGCAAGCTTATACGTTACACAATATCCTTGCTAATGCGCTAACTGACATTTTTTTTAAATGTTATCAGCAAAGTTGTAAGGTGAAAACTTTATTTCACGGTGTGTTAAACAACATACATAATGGCATGATATTAATCTTTCATGTGCTTGAGGCCCATATAGCATCACAATGAATATGAAGATCATGTTAAAAACATAATGTAGGTTACATACCCAGATGTCACTGAGCTGTCAAAGAGGCTACGAACCATCTCCGTACGTTATCGCTCAGCTGACTGGTGTTAGCGCATAGCCATAGTTGCTGTTAAAATGCCTAGGCTAGCGCTGGGAATCTAAACACTTTAACACCGACATGTAGCGTAACATGTTCAAAACTACTGAGTGTTATGGGTTAAGACATGACATTTTCATGAAGCATTTGGGAACACACTGAATTTACCTGGAAAGTAGAGTCCCTGGAGAGTAGTTGGATTAGCTTGCTTGCAAATGTCGTTGTCCATGACCTGGCAGTTTTATGGCAAGCGGTTTCAAAGGTGTGTAAGAATTGAGGTATTAGCATGCTAAATTACTAGCTACAGCCCGACAGGTGTCATAATACCAGTTTCTGCCATGGGAGGCGTTATGTGGGCAACATAACTGCCAGCCAAACTGCAATACACGAATAACTCGCACAGCTTGAGGGCATACTTGAACCAAAGAGTATACACCTGTCGGGCTGTGGCTAGTAATTTAGCATGCTAGTTCAGGTTGATATCTCTGCAGCACTATACCTTGTCATTTTTTTAATGACATCAAGAATTCTTCTCATTCTTTTGATGTGTGTAGCTCTTTTTTTTTTGGATATTTTTACCTCAATTCTTACACATGGCACCTTTAACATACCTTATGGCAAACAGCCTACCCTGGGTAATATAAACTTGAAAGCAGAGCTTACCATTGTGTGTGCATGCATGGCAAGCTTAACATTTAAATGTATTATTCGTAGGAACAATGAGATATTGATAGTAAATTGAATAACAGTTCAATTTCATTTTCAAATTTGTCTTATCAATAAAAAAAAAAAAGCAATTCATGCTTTAGACCATTTTAATTTAAAACATTTTAAAAACAAAGTACCGCACCGTTTTGGCACCGGCACCGTTTTAAAAGTATCGATTTAGCACCGGTATCGGATAAAACCCAAACGAAAAACAGTTTGCAGTCCAGCTGGGCCTACTATTTATTGGCTAAATTCCCTCCTCTGTCTCTACGCACAGTGGTGGTGGTGATCACTGATCAGGCAACTTTTTAAAACTGATAATTTTCGCCTACAGTATACAAGCTCCTCACGTTCCTCTCCATCTTCAGCTATAGACAGGGTTGGGTCAGATTACTTTGAAATGTAATCCATTACTGACTACAAATTACATGGTATTTTTTGTAATCAGTAACGTAATCAGGATTACCAAAAACATGTAACGTAATCTGATTACTTTAGGATTACTTTTAGATTACTGCAATAAATATGTCCCTTAAGTAAAAGACACCACCACTGAATTGATGAAAGAATTCTCATTCTATTTTTCTGTTTATTATTTCATTACATCTAAGAAATCTCTTTGCTCTGAGTAAAGCATTCCTGTGTGAATTAACTGATCTTTTCCTCCAAAAATCTTAATGTAGCCCCTTGTTTTAGTGTTACCATTTACTTTAAGTTCACCAGGTCCCATTGTCTGAAAAACACCCAAAACTAATACATTTCTATAGCTATTCTCCACTTTGGGGGTGGTATTTTGGTGGTAGAAATTTTCCCCAAAATTGATCAGGGGGGCCGTTTATACGAGAACGATTGCGAAGGAAGACGACAAAATATTTTATCATAAGTGCCTTTCGTTTACACGGCGACCCGCCATCGGGGCTTGAAGACGCAAAAATCTGAAGACTCCTTCCAGAGTGTAGCGTTTTGAAGACGAACCGGGTTGCGTCTCCGTCTAAACGGCTAAACCAAAGATCCTTGATTACCTGTCAAATTAGAATGTCTGCGCGTGACGTACCGGGGTTCTATCACACCACCACCCAGCGGTCTGGAATGCATATCCAATCGAATATCACATACTCTTGCGTCTTCATATAAACAAAGATTTCCCCCTGAGAATGCTCGTCTAAACGCGAATAAAAAAAATGAAGACGAGACTGCGTCTTCTCTTTTCATCGTCACCGTATAAACGTAGCCTTAGTCATCATGGATGTGATCATGGATCACTATTCTCCAAACATGCACAACTCAGCTTAACCTTTATAAGGGCACACCTGGACAATGAATTTAGCTTTCGCTGGATTTTTTTGACCCAGGGACATGGCCTGAGATTGAATGACACCATGTCCATTTCAATTGTGGGGGTGAGAAAATGATTCCTTTGGGATGTTTTTCAACCAGGGGGACCTGGTGACTTTCTCAAAGTAAACTTTCTCAACACTAAAACAAGAGGCTACATTAAGATTAGGAGGAAAAAATCAGGCAGTGTGCCGAGAGACCTGCCCCAATAGTAAATAAGTTAGTGAGTAAGTGAGTACTCTTTTGATCCCGTGAGGGAAATTTGGTCTCCCAATCCGCGAATTAGTGAAGCACAGTGAACACACAGTGAGGTGAAGCACACAATGAGCACACAGTGAGGTGAAGCACACACCAACCCGGAGCAGTGAGCTGTCTGCTACAATGGCGTTCTGGGATCAATGAGGGTGAGAGAGAGAGTGGGTGAGAGTGTGTCTGTGTTAGACTAAGGGCCCGTCCCAATACCTCCCCTACCCCTAGATTTTTGCCCTAACCCTCGTTTTTGTGCGTGCACGTGTAGGGCTAGGGTGTCCCATTACTTTAGGGAAAAAAGGGGAAGTGCTATTTTCCCCTTAAAATCAACCCTCAAAATATAGCCAGGACCGATGCAGGCTTAAAACGAAGTGGGAGATGAAATTACCCAGGATACCGTGCGAGTTAAGCGAGCCAGCCAAATTTTTCATATTTTTTTGCAAATAAGCATATTAAAATTTCGAAATATGTTGGAATATGTTAGTTTGAGGCACATCTGATGGACTGTTGAGTTTTGAACACTAATATTAGAAAATATCTCACGAAGCTATCTGACGATGTTCATGATATCTGCTGAGTGTTTTGAGAGAGTCTGCCCATCAAATAACGTTATATATCTGATCTGGGTAGTTTCGTCAATAGGATGTGTGTTCTGGCGTTCACATGAACACAAATATCTTTGTTGATTAACCAGACGTAGATAAACCAGCACAGCCCACACAACAATGACCACTGGAACGGGCATGTTCCTGAATGAAAATAGTAGCAGGCTACTACCGGTAGACACGTTGGCACTGCGCGTGACGTAGGTGAGCACGTTCGCTACGCTAATTTGCATATAGTGGTGTCCCAATTCATAGGGAAAGATCTTCACCCCACTTCCCTTGTCGAGGGGGCTTTAATGTTGAGGGCAATCAAAACCAAGTGGAAGTTTTAAGGGGAGAGAAATGGGACGGGCCCTAAGACTAAGCAAAAGAAGGAGATCCCTAAGACCAGACACATGTGAGAGTTCTTCGGGTGAGTTTTCGGCTGAAGCGGCATCACATTCCAAAGGGCTGTCATCTTAAAAAAAAAAGGCAGCAAAGGCAGCAAGCTTTAGCACCTTGCACAGATGAATCTTTTAAAGTTTGTTTTTGTGCATCAGTGATGCGTCGGAGCAGACAGGACTTGTGCAACTGGAAGGAACTCTACTTTCAGTTTTTGGCTTTTTGTTTTTTGCTCAGCTATCTTTTGCTGAATGTGCACCTCCTCTCCTCTCCTCTCTCTCTCTCTCTCTCTGCTTTTTCAGCCTCGGTTCTGCGCCGCGAGCTGCTCCAAAAAAAGGCCGCTCTGCTTCGCCCGGCCACTGCTAAGTCAGGCTTCCTGGGAATTTGTGCTCCACTTCGGGCTACTTCCTGTTTCGAGGTGACGCCTCACTCCCCTAAGCTCAGCAGAGGACTAGCAGTGACCTTTCACCCCTCCAAGTTTCACGTCTATTTCTTACTAACTTCCTTTCTATAAACTTTAATCTTCTTTAATCTTTTTTTTTTTATTTCGCTGCAGGTCTCCAAGGTAGAAACCCAGAACATTCCACCAATAAAAACCTCTCAAGGCCAAAAAAAGAGAGAAAAATCCCAACATCCCTCCATTTTTCTCTCTTGGCAACTTTTCTGGCCTGCATGTTATGTCATTATTTCTTAATGTGCTTTGGCTTTCCAGGGCGTGAAGCTCAGGCACACGTTGAACTACAGCAGACAACATTTTTCTCCAGCGTATTAGTCGGTGGTGCCTGTGGTGAGCAGCTATCACTTGGCGGCATGCCTCTTGCTCAGGGCAGGACCTGCCTCTGTGGGTCTAGGGAGATGCTGCAGTGTGTGATGACTTGATGCAGCTGGAAGAGTATGTGATGGTGTGTGTGTGTGTGTGTGTGTATGTGTGGGGTGGAGGTTGCAGTGGTCTTCCACGGGAGTAGCTTTGTCATGTTAATGTGGGGGTGTGTGGCGGCCCTACAAATAGGATTTACTGTACAGGGTCCCCGGCCCCCGGAATGAAATTGCAGTCTCATAAAATGTACTTTTAAAGAAATTGGAGCATGAGGGAAGGGAGGCAGAGAGAGAAAGAGAGAGGCAGAGAGAGAGATAGAGGGAGGGGGGAAATGCGGTGCACCGTAAATTAAACTTCCTGTCGAGCAGGGGATGAGATGGAGGGAGGGAGAAAGGGAATGAGTGAGTCAGAGTCAGAAAGAGAGAGTGAGGGAGAGAGACAGTGAGAGGATGAGAGAAAGAGAAGGAGAGAGAGAATAATATGAGGGCGGCTGTTGGAGGCAGATGCCGCAGGAAGGGAGCATTGTATCTCCTGTGATGGAAAACCATTCACTTATGTCTGCTATATGAGATTGTAATGGTGTCTGTGTAAAAGTGTGTGTGTGTGTGGTGTGTGTGTGTGTGTGTGTGTGGGTGTGAGTGAGAGAGAGAGAGAGAGAGAGAGAGAGAGAGAGAGAGTGTGTGTGTGTTTGTGTGTGTCTATGTTTGTCTGCAAATCTTTGTTTGTGTGTGTGTGTGTCACAAGCCAAAATGCATTGTTGACAAATAGCCCTGTTTGCCAACAACGTTTGATTTGCCGATGCTGATCATTGCTTACACATCACACATCATAATACGATCTTCATAGACAAACAACATGACCGCAAACAACAAGCCTGAATCCAGAATAAACACCATCAACAACAGTGCTTTCTTATCCAACCTGAGGGGACTCTGTCCTACTATTCGTCTACAAAGGTATTGCAATTTACTAAAGGTACTCTACTAAACCACATACAGTTCACCTTATAGCATATACTTAAGCAATATAGCACAAGTGAGAGTAAGGTTGGTAAAGGGTATACCCATGGCTGTGGTTTGGCCTTAGGCACAAGGCCGGAAGCCGTGTTAAAGGTGCTCTAAGCGATGTCACACGTTTTTTTAGGCTAAAACATTTTTTGTCACTTACAGCAAACATCACCTCATCTTCCGCTAGCTGCCTGTGTCCTGAATACACTGTAAAAAAAACTCGATCTCTGTGGACAACCCAGGCTCCAAAAATGGCGACAAAAACAACCTGGGCCAGCTGGCCCATAAAAACACAACAAACTGTTCCAACAAATCACTAACGAGATGCACGTTTAGGAGAGTTTCAATTGCACGGGAGGGAGGGGGATGGAGTAGCGATTTTGTTTGAATGTTAACAGAAGTGACGTTACCCAGCATTGCTTAGTGTGCCTTTAAGTGAGAGAGTCTATATGTGCCCCATAATTTGTATGTACTTGCTTTTTCTCATGTTACATATTAATTCACTACTCCATTTACTAAATTTTCTCACTCAATAACTCTCGAATGTGACTATGATGAAATCTCTGCTCTCCCGTTTTGAATGAAAGGAATGTTCGCGTCGGACAATTCAATTCGAAATGAGGAGCGATTACTAGCAATTAAGAGTCAAGAATGGGGACATCCTGGGATATTGCCACTCATGGAATTGCCTCATGTCTAATGAGATATGAATGAATAGTTCAACTGGACCCAATTATTAAATTAAGTGGGATATACGGCACTGGTGCTTCGTGATGCGATGCATGCATGCTTCTCAACAGGTATGGGCAGCACACTATTTAACATGCAACGAATTTGTAAATACCCATTTATACTGTACACTCGACATGGTCATTCAATTTAACACATGCATTTTAACACATGGATCTACTATGGGTGGTGGTGTCAGCAGCTAACATCTGGTCAAGATCGGCATAATTCAGTGTTTATATTTGTGGAGAAGACAAAAAAAACAAAATATGGAACAAATATTTCACAGGTATGGCCTGACACCCATCCCTCTTTCACGCCTGTACACACACTCACGCATGCACACACACACACACACACACACACCTCCTCCTGGTGAGCGAAAGCCTATTTGTGGCATGGCACTGAGCTTGGGGAGCTGCGCTGAAATATGAAGTTGATTTAGAGCCGAAATCTCAACCTCCTCCCTCACCCCTCGTCACCACACCGCACTGTTGCAGGGGCTGTTCAGGGGCAATTCTCCACACATCACATTCTTCAAGCCTACAGGGCCCACTGCCTCTCAGCTGCCCTCACTACCCCCACACCTACTCCTGTTAACCCCTCCTCTCACATTACGCCCCATTTAAAAGCCCTGGCCGTCTTCCCTTTATTACAGAGCCACTTAATGTCCATCTCACACAACCCCCCACTGACCCCACCTCATCTCACCTCCACCACCACCCGTCCCACTGTGTCGTGGGTGCTGTGAAGGGTCTCATTCCACTGGGTCCACAGGCACATTCCACACCATCACTGGACTCCCAGCAAGGCCCCAGGAGACTATTTACCAGCCTAGGCTCAGTCTCATGAGTGTGGCGGTCAGGGCTGTTATGTGCTTAGAGGAAGTGCTAATGCTAATGTGGGATGGAGTGGAGCTGAATGGGTGCCACCGCTGGGAGTGGAATCGCCACTTTGGAATGTTAACGGGTTCCAATACACACACACACAGACACACACACACACACACACACTTCACCCCTCTTTGATTCTCGTCGTAGCTTTGAGGATCAAACCCAAGGAGCCTGATTTGAGCCTGAACAGTGCGCGAACACACTCGCGCACTTTTCCCCGCCACTTTTCCACGCAAAAAGTTCCTGTCAACGTCCGCCAAGAAACGCTACCACCGCCTATTATCTCAACGCACTCCACAAAATACCCCGCTGTTGCCCCAAACCCAACCGTTAACACCTCACCCAGCTTTCATCGTAATCTGCAAAGAGCCAAATCAAAGGCGTCTGTTTTTGTCACTCCAGCGCTCCAGAAAGCCGAACTGTAAAGACTCAACACCTTCGCTTGCCTTGTTTGTTTGTTACAGATTTTTTTTTTTTCCGCACATGTTTGTTTACATTGCACCTGACCCAAAAATAACAGAACGTAGAACTAATTGTCATAAACAAATTGTCATAAACAAGTTGCCACCGCGCTTTTGGCGTCTTTGGGCCTGTGGAGCTTGGGGTACGCTCACCATCTCACAGTCTATAGAGGCACCAGTGGGCTTTGCGACAGCGACTATCAAGATTTAGTCACAAAGCAGCAGGGCATTGGTGCACTGTACACAGACAAGCAATATGTGAACGTGTTCGACAAATGTTACTGTAAACAACTCTCGTTGAAATAGGAGCCCAAGTAAAAAACTGCATCTTCACTGACTCGATGGCGGTGGTGATAGGGTGGGGGGGGGGGGGGGTGGCCGACACCTGCCATCGTCTTCACCACCGTGATGGACGGACACAAGAAGTTGACAAGGTCGACACCGGAGGGGAATGATGACAGGCTTTTCTTTTCCTTTCTTCCTTCCGTCTTCTTTTTCCCCCCTGAAGGATCTGGAATCTCTTGAGGAGAATCCGAATCTGCCGAAGCACGAAGGGCAATCTCTGATGATGGCGCGACTTCAGAGGGACCTGAGACGTGCACAAAAGATCCTCCGTCAACTTAACCCCCCCACCCCCACCGCTCGTTCTGAAGTAGCAGAGTAGAAGTATGACAAGGTGTGGGGTGGGGGTAAGACTGTTCAGAGAAAGGACACTTTTTGAAGATGAGAACTTCAGATATAGTTTCAAAGTCCCCCCCCCCACCCCCCATCCACCACAAAATCACCAACCCAACTCACCCCCTTTCCCCTTAAGTTTTGAAATCCTGTCACAGTTGATGTGCTGACTGAGGCCTTGCGCTGCATTTCTCTTTCTCTCTCTCTCTCTCTCTCTCTCTCCCTCCCTCCCTCTCTCACTCACTCTATCTCTGTCATTTTCTTTAAGTCCATGCCACACTGCTAAAGTCAGCAGAGCTTTCTAACAAGCCATTTCTCTCTCGTTCTCTCTCTTCACTTCGCTGTCTTCGGTCCCTGCTCTGTGGAACTGTCGGAGAGGCTCTTTGTCACTTTGCTCTCTCCGCGGCCCTCCGCTCAATCAATTTGCTCGTTCTTATTCCCTACCAATCTTCGCTCTTGGAAAAGTACCTCAGCAAACTTCCTCTCCCTCTCTGTCTCTCTCTCTCTCTCTCTCCCTCCATGGCCGCTCACTGTCTGCATTGTCTCTCACCTTCTCCAAGGCTTTCCTTTTCTTCTGTCACTCTCTCTCAGGCCCTACTCTTTCATCCACTTTCATCCAAGTGTGCTCCTCTGCTCCTATGTCACTTCCCTCTTTAATCCCCCCTTCCTAACTAACTTCACTGTCTCCATTTCTGCTGGACTTTATTTCCACATTTATTTCCTCTCTCTCTCCCTCTCTCTCTCTCTCACTTTGTGTGTCTGTGGGTCTGTTTCTCCTTTACTCCATCATACTGCATTTTGGCACTTTTCTCTTTTTACAATTACCCCATGTATTTTCTCTCACCCACTCTCTCTCTCTCTCTCTCTCTCTCTTGCTATTTCATGCATCATTTCCCTGTTTAATTGCAGCTGGCTGGGAAAGTGCTATGCAGTCGCTGGTAGTTTGCTGCCTTCCTCCCTGTCTCCTGAAGCCAGCGCTATTCAATTAGCTCTTGCTAGCGAGTCTAGTCACGGGTGGCATAGGATGGACTGGGGAGGCTGTGGGTAGCTGAAGGGAGGATGTGTGTGTGTGTATGTTTGTGTGTTTGTGTGTGTGTGTGTGTGTGTGTGTGTGGTAAGGGGGTTGTATGGGTGGGTGTGCTGGACCTCCTGTCCCTGTGCTGGGGGTGCCAATCCTCTACATCACACCACAAGGCAGCATGCCAGGACAGGCCGGCCGTGCCAATCCACTTCAGGAAGGCTCACGCACACACACATGCGCGCACGCACACACACACGCACACACACACACACACACACACACACACACACACACACACACACACATTCATGCGTAAACACTGACATTAGCACACACATACACACACACATACACCTACACAAACAACACACATATACACACCCACATATTTTCCACCCACCCCCTTCAGAATGCTATCTTGCACAAAAACCTGTGCTCAGTGTGACCATAAAAACTATTCTGGATTATGGAGATTACAGAGAAACAGTGTGGCTGCTCAGAAAAATAAATAAATAAATAAAAATATATAAATTAAAAAAAGCAAACAAAACACAACAGCCATTCCAATAAATAACGTCCAAACGGCCATTTTGTTGACTGAGCCTTTAGCTGATAGATCCTCGGAGCGCCACAGGGGGGCTTTTGTCTTCCAAAGAGGATGAGGGCCGCTCTTATGACAAACAACGCGCTTTTGGAGAGTTTGGCTGCAACAGAGTCAGAAGGGCTTTGAAGATTGCTATTCTAATACACACATCAGCAATGTGGGAGAGAGAGAGAGAGTAAAAAAAGAGAGAGAAAGAGTGTGTGTGTGAGAGAGAGAGAGAGCACAGTTGCTTTCAGAGAGATACGGTACTCAAGTGCATCATTGTCTTGTCTCTGGTAAGTCTATTATACTCAGTTGGCAGGGAAACCCATCATTTGGGCGTTTGTTGCCATAGAGACGTCGCATGCGGTAGCCAGGGAAGCTCACGGAGCAATCGCCGCTTGCTCTGTTAATATAGGCGTCCCCTAGCAGCTGGGCACATCTCATAAGTTACAGACGAGGGACGATACATCCACATCCTCAAAAACAGATTTCCTATCATGACTGAGGAGACACACACACAGTCCATGAATTTATTTGTTTACTCACTATGGCTTACTTAGTCTCAGGGGAAGGTTTCTTTTTGGTCACTCACACCACTAATAACACCAGCAATACTTCATTGAATACGTTAGCTGACCGACTTCATGACTGAGGGCCACTCTTTAGAATCTGTGGTCACTAGTCTGACTAGAACCCAGAGGTGACAGCAGTGAGAGAAGCAGGAAAGATAGATAAAGTTGTGCCTGATGTGAAAGAATGAGAGAAAATGAGGGGGAGAAAGAAAGAATGACAGAGAGAGAGAGAAGGAGAGAAGGGGCAAAGTTGGGGAACTTTGAAAGAGAGTGAGAGACAGAGAGTAAAGCAGTGACACGGGGCCGAAGGAGATTAGGAAAAGATCCAGTGGGGTGTAGGAGAAGAGGATTACTCCCCAAGCCAACATCTTAGCACTCTTCTGCTTACATACACATGCACACACACACACACACACACACACACACACACACACACACACACACTTGTCTGCAAAAACACACGTCTTAAACGTACACACAGTCTTATAACCACATACACACACACACACACACAAACAAACGCAAACAAACACACACATACACACACACACACAAAAATACGTCTTAAACATACTTTACACACAGTCTTATAACCACATACTCACACACACAAACAAACAAACACACACACACACATACACACACGTCTTAAACATACACACAGTCTTATAACCACATACACACATACACGCACACCCACCCACCCACCCACACACACACGTCTGCAAAAACACACATCTTACAGTTTTGGCCCATTGCTTACACACTTAAATTGAATGCTTAGACCAAAACTGCAGTACCTTACTGTAACTTCTTGCAGCAAACTTTAAACATGTGTAACCATAGCGTAAAAACACATTATCTGCTTTCCACTTTGTTTGCAATTCTGCAATACACTTACTGTGAAACATTTCACACGATTCCTTACATTAGACACTTTGTTCAAATGTGAAATCTTCTGTTATCACTGAGAAAACACTTCTATTCAAAATGCAAGTTATTGTGTATCTGTTCAAGTGTGTACTTTTACATTGAGTACCCGTGTACAGTTCTGTATTTGCCCCTTTACAGTACTATTAAAGAATTGGGCCAATGAAAAGTATATATATATACAGTATGACGACCAACCACATACCTGCATGCCTATTTTGCAAGCAATGGAAGGGGCATGCAGAGACATTGAGGGTGCATATGACACACAAGGTGATATTTTCCCCATTGCCTAGCCCAAAAGGACATCACCTGCGATGTCGACGAGGACTTGTGGCCAGATCTAAACAGAAGGCAGGGTCCATAAAGCCCCAACCCACCCACCCCTCCACACACACAAGAAAAAATATGTGCTTTTTCAATACTCAATTTCTTGAGTATTTTTTTTTCTTTTTACTTTTGTTTTGTTGCTACAGTTTTTATTTGTTTAGAGTATCACTTACAGTATTGTATTGATAAGTGTGATTCTACTTTTCTTTATTTCTGTAAGAATGTTTGTTTTTTGTAAAAACATGTGTTGCAAAAAATGTCAGTTGATTACTGCAGAAATTCTACTTTTGAGTTTCACAGAAGACTGAGTCCGACAAAATGACAATAAAAATAGAAACACAAAGACTGTAAAACACATCAGTGTGCTGCTGCTGATTTGAAAGAGTTATTCAAAGGGTGCATGTGTGTATGGTTTTGTTGCAATAATTACACTTTTAGAAAGGATTGTTGAGTTTTGATTGTAGTCTTTTATTTTGACATAGATGTGAGTTGTTTATCTCCAAGTGCTGTCTTATTTGGCTGTGTGTAGAGTTTTGACATAATGAGCCAAATTCTGCAGGAAGTGTGTAACCAAGAGACATAAACTGTAAACATACAGTATGTGACATACACACAGTCTTATAATCACACACACACACACACACACACACACACACACACACACACACACACACACATGCACACATTTCTCTTCTCACACGTACATTGTGCCGAGATGCCCTGAGTAATTATCGACTGGCTGGCAATGCATGGCCGCTGCTCCCACCGTTCATTAGGAGTGCTGGGGAAGTGCCGTCCCCTCCGGGCCCCTCATCCCAGTCCTTATCACTGCACAGGCCACTTGATGGGCTTAAATGAACCCTATTAACAAACAAAAGTGCACCAGGCGCTCCGAGATTAAGTTCAGAACCGCCAAAGACGTGATGGGGAGGAAGGGAGAGCTGTGTGTGTGTGTGTGTGTGTGTGCTTGTTTATGGTGTTGTGTTGTCTGTGTGTGTGTATGTGTTGTGTTTATCTCTGTGTGTACATGTGTTTAGAAGTGTCTGTGTGTGTGTGTTTGTGTGTGTGTGTGCGTGTGCGTGTGTGTTTGACAGACTGATTGAGTAAGTGAGTGTGAGGGACATGTTTATTCATTTCCTCTCGTAACTTCCAATCCCCTCCAGTGGTGAGGAGTTGGACTTGTGATTTGTTTGCCGCGTCTGAAGATAAGCACACGCCGCTGTTCTGAGGCAAGGGAGCAGTGCTCTGTGCATTGTGTGCTCTTTGCACTGTGGTCTGTGCGTGCTTGTGTGTGTGTGTGTGTGTGTGTGTGTGTGTGTGTGTGTGTGTGTGTGTGTCTCTGAGTGAGAGAGTGAGAAAGTACATTTTCACTTTGCATTCATCCTTGTGTGTTCTGCAATTATTATAGTTATCATTACAAGACTTTAAACTGGGTCTGCAGGGCATTCTGCAGACAGTGTTTCTGTTGTTTACCTGCATACTGTATGTGTATGTGTGTCTGTGTTTGTATTAGTGAATCATAGTCTGTCTCTGGTGTGTGTGTGTGTGTGTGTGTGCCTGCTTCTGTGTGTGTATGTATGTGTGTGTGACTGTGTGTGTGTCTGTGTGTGCGTGCGTGCCTGCGTGCGTGTGTGTACAGTACGTGTGTGTGTGTGTGAGCGTGCGTGTGTTTGTGTCTGGTGCAGTTGGCTCAGCTTATACTCTTTGCTGGCTGTGCAGAGGTCAGATGAAGGTGAGCAGCTTGCCTCTAATCCACTGGCATCCGCCGCTCTTTGAAGAGCATTACCGTTAGACCTCTTCCTGGGTCCTGAGCCTCCGACTCCCACTCTTTCCTCTCTCTCTTTCTCTCTCTTCATTCTCTCTCTCTTTCTCTCTCTCTTTCTCTCTGTCTCTGTGCTGCCAGGGAGGACGTGACTCCCCGCTTCAGGATGCCTCTTCCCCCATGGTGACTCCTGTCAGTAAAGCTGGAGTCCTACTGCGTTTCGGGGGAAAGGATGGGGGCACACATCCTCATGTCCCTTTCTCTGCATCTCTTTCTTTTCTTTATTTCCCTTTTCCTCCTCTCTTCTTTCTCTCTGAATCTCTCTCTTTCTGCCCTGTGCTCAGTGATGGGTTCATCTCTGCTACCCCCCCCCCCCCCCACACACACACACACACACGCACACACACACACACTTCCTGATTGGTGGCATCCCACCGTTTACACGGTGAGCCGTGTCAGTATCCACGCGCGCGCGTGTGTGTGTGCGTGCGTGCGTGTGTGTGTGTGTGTGTGTGTGTGTGTGTGAGAGGGGGCCCACAGAGGCCTTGTGCGTGGGTGAGCTGAGGTGAGCTGAGCGGTGCTTTCGCAGCGGGTGCCTGTCAAATTGTCACCGTGCCCATCACAAGTAGGGCGACCTTTTCGCCGACGGGCGCTGTGCTCTGCTGGGGGGGTTGGTGCAGGTCCCGCCCGTGTCATCGAGCCTACCTGGTGAGGATATGTGTGACTATCTCTCTCTCTCTCTGTGTGTGTGTGTGTCTGTGTGTGTGTGTGTGTGTGGTTGTGTGTGTGTCAGAGGGAAGAGTGTGCATGGCTGGAGCTGTGCAGACTTTGGCGGCCCTTTTGATACTCCTCCTCAATGGCGGGAAATGAAAAAGCTCAAGCAAAGTTGCCCTCCCACGCGGCTAATCATATCACTCACACACGCCGCAGTCTGCCGGCGCCCAGCAGCATTCATATTCATTAAACACTCTGGGGAGAGACGGAGAGAGGAGAGAGGAGAAGGAGAGAGAGAGAGAGAGGGAGAGGTAGAAAAGAAAGGCAGAGAGAGGGACAGAGAGAGAAGTGAAAGAGACAGACTGTCTCGCAGAGTTGCCGTGGAGTTTTAAGTTGTCACTCAAAGACATTTTCTCCGCTGCTCAGTATGCCAATTACAGTAACATTATTTGGAGCTAAATGACAGTTTAATCCCGTCATTTCCCTGGTCTCAGTTCTGGATTGCTTACAAGCCACTTCAGCACTGCTTACAGCCAGATTAACCCCCTAAAGATGCCACGTACAAGAACAGGCTGAATATTAACTCTGCACACCCCCCCCTCCCCTACCAATCACACGCTTGCTCAAAGTCTCCTCTTTCATCGTTTCACGCTTCCAACCCACCTTCCCCGATTTCTCTCTCTTCCCGTCTTCCTTGTGGGGTCTCTCACACTTCTTCATTCTGACCCCATTATCCCCCTCTTCCCAGCGTATGTCTCTCTCTCTCACTCTCTCTTCCCAGCGTATCTCTCTCTCTCTCACTCTCTCTTCCCAGCGTATCTCTCTCACTCTCTCTTCCCAGCGTATCTCTCTCACTCTCTTCCCAGCGTATGTATCTCTCTCTCTCACTCTCTCTTCCCAGCGTATCTCTCTCACTCTCTTCCCAGCGTATCTCTCTCTCTCTTCCCAGCGTATGTCTCTCTCTCTCACTCTCTCTTCCCAGCGTATCTCTCTCTCTCTCTTCCCAGCGTATCTATCTTTCTTTCTCTCTCTCTCTCTCTTCCCAGCATATCTCTCTTTCTCTCTCTCTCTCTCTCTGGAGCTTTTGGGAGAAGGGGGGATGCAGCGCTGTTCCTTCACACCTGAGCTCTGGGTGTGAGTGATAGATGTTTGAACAGCGGCTGACTTCTGTACGTGCGGAGGCCCACATGTGAGGGGGGGTGGGGGGTCGTGCTGAGGGGTGCAGGATAGGAGTCCATTTTTCACCAGCAAAGGGTGAGGTGATTGATGTGCTCCACACCCATTAGGTCTGGCTTTCAGGAGTGTGTGTGTGTGTGTGTGTGTGTGTGAGTTAGAGAGAAATAGAGAGATTGTGTCTCTGTGTGTGTCAGTCTGTGTGAAAGTGCGTGTGTGTGTGGGAGAGAGAGAGAGTGTTAGTCTTCTTTCTCTGTCTGTCTGTCTCTCTTTCACACACACTCAATGTGTGTGTGTGTTATTTAACCCACTCACATGGTGGAGACATTTGAGGGAGGCCTGCGGCCACTCACACCAGGAGTATTAGATGTGCAAACCAAACCATGCAACTTTAACGGCACAATGTCATAGGGGAACATGTGTATGCTAGCAACATAACCAGTGTGGGGAAACTAGTGCACTAATGTTTGTGTGTGCTTGTGTACATATGCGTGTATGTGTCTTAGAAGTCAGGCTCATGATCTCAATGTTTTAACCACCCTAATCTAGTAAATAGCTAACCCGCGGAGGCACTACCTGCATATACTTGGATTTGAAAAAGTGTTGGTGATTGACGTGATCTTGAGTGAGAGGGAGAAAATCAAACTTTAGCTAAAGTTTGCTCTAGCAAGAAATGAATCCTGACAATTTCTCTGCCTTTGGCAAGATAATCAAGCAACCTTACTTGCATTATCACTTTTGAGCTAAGAGAAACCTGACACCTAAGGTAGTCCAAACTTTAACAATAAAATTACAGTTAGATCCCCCCCCCCCCCCGACCCTCCTCGATTGCGGAACGTTCTTCTCCATAACTGCCTCCCACACTGTGGCCATTGATCAGCTTTTATGGCCTCACATTCAGCGGGATCATAACGCGGCCCGTAAACAAGATTTGGGTGCGCGCTGCGCCGCTCTGCCCACATGTTTCATTCCTGCCGGTGCCGCAGTTTAGCGCGGGCAGGTGACGAAGCATCTGACGGACGATAATGGGCAACATGCAAGAGTGCTCTGGTGGTGGTCGGGTCTTACTGCACGGAGGGGGCCCACTCGTGAAATGACGAGGCCCACGTCCATCTGGTGGAGCTGGGGCCTCGTGAACTCCCCTGGATGGGCGCCACTTTTTCTTCTCTGTTTTTTTTTTTTTTTGTGTGTTTTCTTTTTTTTTTTGCAGCGCCACACGCTTATTCAGCATAACGCACCACGGGCCACTACCCACTCAGCACCTGGCTCCCCCCATGTCTCTGGGAGGTAATGAATTTTTATTACTTGTGTCAGGGTGGGGGATTTTTTGGAGGGGCGGTGGTGGTTGGGTGAGAGCGTCGGTATGCAAATTGACCTCTTTTTTTTTTTTTTGGTCCTTTTTTTTCTTGGGGGGTTTCTTTGCTCACCTCACAGTTCTGAAAAAAAAGCTGAGTGTCACATTATTGATTCCCTCCCGTTCTTTGGCGTCGCTTGTGTACTTGGCCGAGAAAAGTCGTGTCTCTCGGTTGATGTTTATCTAAAGTGAGAGAACTCCAGGGGAACCGGAGGAGCCCTATTAGTGCCCGTAGGCACCACTCTTCCCTTTGTTTTACCTCGCCTCTCTCTCTCGCCTCTTTTGGGGCTCTCTGTGAACATGGAATATACTGTTAAGGATCAGCATATAAGTGACTGCTCAAAATAATGAGTGCCCAGCTCTTTCGTAAGTAAGCTATGCCCTGGAGGCTATACTGTGGGCTTAGGTCTGTGTTAGGGCAAAATTGCCACTGCGTGGAGTAAGCCGTGGGCATGTTTGTCTTAATAACCTTGCCTTTATACGCTATGGATACAGCAATGCTGAGAGGACATTGTTTGTGAAGTGCTGCTGAATAAAAAATGTGTTTACAAACTGGTGCCATGATAACAATTCTGCTGGATCTCGGCAATGCTACAACAAAGATGCATGTGAAGAAGAACAAGTCTTGTGTAAAAGAAGTTGCATGATTAAATATTGTTTGTTCAAAATCAATAATTATGCGAGGAGCTCAGAGATTGTCTTGGTGACTACTGTTACAGCCAAAATGGATCTTAAAAAAGGCTTACAGCGGGGCTTCACCAGATGCACAACTGAACCGTTCCATTCACTGAGCGTGTGCTGCAACAAGAAGCTTCCACTGTAATCTATGGAACTGAGAACACCAGATGAGGTAGTGGGGCACACATTAAAAAAAGTAAGATTAGTCTTCTAAAATCATTTTTACGCTCCACAAACGGGAAGCTTGAGCTCCCGGTGCAGCCCAGCTGTTCATTGTTAAGTCATAGGCTTATTCAGTAAGTGCTCTCATAGTGCGTCCTTTGTTGTGAAATTGATAGGTGATTTCCATGATCAGTGGCTCAAAATCCATACAATACACCTAAAAGTCATGATTAAGCTTGCTTGGACACTCCAGAGCGGCTTGCTTTGTGGGAAATATACAAGAATTATACAAGGCTATTACTGAAAAATGGTACGTCATACAAACTCTGTAAGGTGATTTCCATGATCAATAGCCACCCAAAAAACCTATAACATACATCAAGATCAAGATTTCGGGAAGCAAAATCTGTTGTGCAGTTTTTTTATATAAAAAAAATAATTTTATGATTGCTCCATTGTGTTTCTATACTGGGCAGGTAGTAGGACCATTCATGTTTCCAGCCTGCTTTCCAGGTCCCCATTATCTGTTTCATATCAAAACATTCTCCTCAGGGTACTCTGCTGTGCTTTGTGTTTTTACTCTGCAGTGAGTCAAACACCTCCTCACCAGGCCGCACTAGCACCCATATGCTACATGGGGAGACCAGTGCCATTGGCTGGCAGAGTTCCAGACCCGGTTCAGCTTGTGTGTGTGTGTGTGTGTGTGTGTGTGTGTGTGTGTGTGTGTGTGTGTGTGTGCGTGCGTGTGTGTGTGCATGTTCAACACATGGAAATTGCAACCCTGCTGTGTCCAAATCTTGGTGCGTCCGGATGGATGGTGTTTGCTCAACAAGCAGCAACAGCTAACGACTGGTTCAAGGATCTGCCTGCCGATTGATGAGGCCTGATGAGGGTGTTTGTGCAAACAGCACGGAAGGGGTTGGTTCCATCCTGACACACATGCCCTCATGAATAAAGACACACACACACACACACACACACACACACACGCACAGAAACAGAAACACACAGTTGACTTTAGATGTGGGTTTCAGCTTGATTGTGTTTGTGCAAACGATACGGAAGGGGTTGGTTCCTGACACACATCCACTCATGAATAAAGACACACACACACACACACACACACACACACACACACACACACACACAGACTCCTACCCTCCACCATCCTTTGTATTATTGCTGTTGAAGGCCTAAAGCAGAGATTGTTTTTTAGTTGAAGTCCAAGCAGTCACCTTGTGCTGTCCTATTGTCAGAAGATGAGTCTGAGGACTTTGAGGCCTTTTCTTTCTTTTTCTTGTTATAACTCCACTTCCACTCTTGCCATTAAAAAAAAAAATGGAATGTTTGGCACTGACCACTTGGTTCCATTACAGGACAAGTAAAGGACGAGAGGAGGAACATCGAGATGTGAAATGGATTTTCAGTGGGGTGAAATGAACGACAGGATTCCAGACATGGACAGGGCTTAGAGAACAGGAGTGAGAGTGTGAGACAGAGAGAGAGAGAGAGAGAGAGAGAGAGAATACAAGGATGAAGGAAAGGAAGAAAAATTGGGCCTATGTAAGAGAATAAGACAGAGATAGAGAGAAAAGAGAGGGAGAGAGAGAGAGAGAGCTGGAGGGAGAGAACAAGTAGCTGTCGGAGAGCCAGTGTCACCATTGATAAAATCTCTCGGTCTGAAGGTCAACCAGGGGCAGCTTTGTTCCATCGTTGAGCTGGATGAGAAAAGCGGCACAGAAAAAAAAACACTCATGGAATCGCCCTCTTCTACTGCTGGGTCAAAATCTTTTATTTCATTTATCCATTTGGTTCTTGGAGATGGTTAAATTCCTATCATCCAAAGACACAAAGACAAAACCTCTGACAGAATTGCCTGATACTGCTGATGGTTTCCAGCCCAAAAACCCTTCAAACAACACGTCATCAAATAGCCCAGATTTGATCAATACTTAGTTCAGTATGCCACGACTACCTACTGTACAAGCAACACACACCAGCAGCCAAAGCATACATTTTATAATCTTTTTTTTTTTTACAAAATTCAAGTGTAGATACACTGATAACAGATAACTACAGTATGACACTGAATATACACAACAGGAAATTTCTACAATGATAAGAAATAATAGACAGCATCTGAAAAAAATCTATATTAACAGCAGCAGACAACCAGCACTATGGTGGTATAGTCCAAAGTAAGGGCTAATCTGACAGTGCTTTATAGTACTCCAGTAATGATCAGTCAAAAGCCTTTACAGTGATTGACTCATCATTTGGTTAATCATACACTCATGTGTGTCACTGTAATTACTTAATCATACATACATGTGTGTCACTGTAATTAGGTGATGAAATCACGCCTGTCATCACAACTCTTTTTTCTAAAGTAGGACTGGTTATGCTATATTATCAACCAAAAAAATCAAGCCACTGGAGAGGACTACAACCCTTACGTTCACTACTTTTCAGACAGTCTTAAGTTTCTACCACTGAAATTATAACTGAAGATGAGAGATAGTTAGGATATCATTGAACAGAATGCTGCTTGATTCTTTTGGGTCCCCGTTCCCCCGTTACGCTACCAAAACGACTTATATTTCTGCAGGAAGGAACACATTCCTGCCTTGATGCTCTGTTTAATAAACTCTGGGCCAGAGAATATGTGTAATTAATATAATTCACCTCATTTAATATCAGGTGTCTCTCGTAATGAATGCTTGTGTTTGAAGGGGTACTTCATTAGTAGGAGTGAGTCCACCATTTGCAGCGCTTTGATGTGACTTCACACAACAGGGCCGGACAGGGACAGCTAATGAAGTCTTGCAAACGATCGCCGAGTTTGCCAAATGTCAGCCCTCGCTTTGACCGCAGACCCCTTCAACCCCTTTGATGTGATGATCGCAGCCAAAAAAAGTTCTGCTCCCTCAACATTGAGCAACTTGCAGGAGCCCATGTAGTTTTTATCGGCGACAACAGCTAAACTTTCATCGGTGGCGTTGTGCGAACACACACCCAGTGCTGTGCCCTTCTGCAGTCGGACAAGTCAGCTCTCTTTTAATGCATCCGTTTACTCTAGTTGTTTTTGCTAGAGTTGCTCTTCGCTTTTCATTGACTTTTCTCTTTTATTTGACATAGGGATGAGTCTCCTTAAAATATCTGTTATTTCGGAATCAGGAACCACGGCTTCTCCCATTCTTGTGTGCAGGCCCGGATCTAGGCTGCTCAGATTGGGGGGGCAAATAGAAATTTGGGGTGGACACAATGAATACCCCCGCCCTCCGACATACACACACAACATTTAGACTACGCAATAAAACCACTCAGTTTCACCTACAAATGCCTTACTTTTCACCTTAAAACCCTTATTTAATAGCAAACATGACATATTACATAGAACTGTTAATCATAGAACTGATTTTATTATTTACAGATATCTAGGCTATATTTAACATTTTGTATTTGGCCTGTTATGAAATCATGGATTGAACAATTTAAACACACTGTGAAACTTGAAGCCCAAAGTTGGAGACATGCATTTAGACATTGCTGCAAATGTAAAAACGGATTACTCTGGAATGGCTAAATGTACAGGGGAATGCTTTACACCTTTGTATTCGGTAAGGTCTGCTGTTTCTTCTGATATGGTTGATATTGGCTGATATTGGCTGTTTCTTCTGATATGGTTTGTCATGTGTTCAGGACAAATTTGTGAAGTATTCCATCGAGATGAATGGAATGGGCGCAGAATGTAACATGAATAAATTAAGAGTAAGGCTATTTGCACCCCTGGTACAATTAGCAGTGTATGCTATTCGTACCCTGGTGCAATTAGAAGTGAATTCTATTCGTACCCCGGTGCACACAGCAATGTGTCCTATTAGTACCCCGTCTGGTACAAATATCAATGTATGGTATTCGTACCCCGCTGCACACAGCAATGTGTCCTATTAGTACTCCGTCTGGTACAAATATCAATGTATGCTATTCGTACCCCGGTGCACACAGCAATGTGTTCTAGTAATACCCCGTCTGGTACAAATATCAGTGTATGCTATTCGTACCCCGGTGCACACAGCAATGTGTTCTAGTAATACCCCGTCTGGTACAAATATCAGTGTATGCTATTTGCACCCCTGTGATTTATTCTGGCATATTGATCACACAATGTAATAATAAAAAAACAAAAAAAACAAGCAACATGTTTTTTTGTTGTTACGTAACAGGGTATGAATAGCTCAGCTGTGTAATAGACACTCTGAGTAAGGTATGCTATTTGCATCAATGTATAGTTAGAAGTGGATGCTATTCGTACCCTGGTGAATATAGTAGCCTACAGTATGCTATTTACACCTTGGTGCATGAACTAGCTAATTGTTGCAATCAAAACTTCCGTTTGAGAATCGATTTCTTGTTCAAATTGCGCACCTTCTCTCCAGAGACGTTGGTACACATGCACACTCACTCTGCCAAAACGCTTCACACAGGATTTAGTCTGGTCAGTTTGGGGCAAAAATGGGGTCAAGGCTGCAAATCATGATTAACATTTGAGACAATGTTTTTCTGTTCATTTAGGGGCAAATAAAGAAAAAAATGCAAGGAGCCCAAAAAATTAGATGGGGGAAGGCCCTGAAACGGCCTCGCCCACTTTTTAGACCCATAATTCTGTATCTCGGCTCCTGAAGGTCGCAGAAAGGTAGTTTTTGGCTTAAAAGATGCTGAAATGTTACATTTATATTAGTGTTATAAAGAAACATAGGCCCTAAAACCTTTAATTTCTGAGATATTCGTGAAAACCTTTTTTTATCACTGAATCAATCAGTGCCCAAGCCACCTTTTTCTGAAATCTGCTCATGAAAGCCATGCAATTTGTTTAGGCAAAAGCTCTAAATCTACTCATGGGGCATACTAGTGCTTACTGATGATTAAGGCTCTTTGTTAAAAGATGAGGACCCCAACAACCACCTAAGAAACAATGTAAACCAAGTGAAAGTCCAAAAACATTTTTTTGAATGTTGAAAAGTTTTTATTTGAATGTAATCACATCAATTGGGATTGGAACACTTGTTGAGGCACTTGCAATAAATGAGACATTTCATCCCCCTGGCAGCACAAGAACAATAGGTGCATTTATTAGTTCTGCAGCTGCACACCCCTGTCACTCGAGACAATGTATCTCCTATGGAAACTGTGCTCCACTTGATGAAGAGTTCCTCCCCATCGGCAGTCCATCCCCATTCAACCACCGGGGGACAAGGGAGTTGTAGAAGGCTTTTCCCCCACAGCCATCCTGCCTGGAATGCACTTCTCAGCAGGTGCTGTAAAAGTGCATCCCGACTTGGGGGCAGGTCACGCAGTTCATCTTTAACTGTGTGCTTGAACAGCTGGAATCTGAGCCCATCTACAGTCGCACAGTCCAGCCTTGTTGTACCAGCTCATTACCCAGGGCTCAATAACTTCCATGCTGTTCTGAACAGTCTCGATACTAGGGCAGCAACTTAGTCCTCTCAATACAGCAGTGAGCTCTGTGAACTTAGTGTATTTCATCCAGGCTTTGAATTGAGCATTCTTTGAGTGGCCAAAGAAGGCGCTCACGTAATCACAGCCACTGAAAGAATGGAACACAGGCATAGCATCAGCCATATCTCCACCAAGCTTTTTGTGCGCTTCGGTGATTGAGTAGAGCTGGCGTTTGTCTGGAACAGCAAAGTCAACGATAAGTTGCAAGTCACAACATACAGACAGGAACTTTGTAGTGAATCCAAACAGGATAACAACAACATCGGAGTCAACTGTTCTAACTGTAACGGACTTGATCCCCTTGTTTAGCATGTCCATCACATGGCAAACGATGCGGTTGTCAGCCTCCTCAAGCATCACTATACGGTCATAAAGCTGGATCTCAAAATTTGCAAGGACCTTCCTGCCGTAGGTGATGCTAAACTCCTTGCTCCAGTTCCATGTCTGTTCCTTAGCAATCCTGGTGAACATTAAGTTCAAGGCGACCTTGTTGTCTTGATTAGACAGGAAAGCTTCAGAGAATTGCTTAGAATCCAGAACGGTGTCATTCTCGCTAAATGCCATCTGTGAGCTATCTGCTGATCCCTGATTCTTCCTAGTCGCAGACTTAATGCTCATCGTCTGGTAGAGGTCAGCCACAATGTCGATACGATTGGCTCCCTTCTCATGACCAATCTTGGCAATGCTGTTCAACACCTTGATGACGAAGTCCCGGAATGTCATGCCTTTGGTGAGGGACCTAGCCAGGATTCGCACTTCCACAGATAGATCTATCACAAGTCCCTCTGAGGCTGTAGATTGAACTTTTACTCCGATGTCCTTCAGGATTTGAGACTTTGACTGTGATAAATGTCTCCATCCTTTGTTGACAGAGCTTCTGGTAAACCTGTAAATGAAATTAATAGTTTAACCAAAACTAAATTTGCACTGTCAATACCTATTCACTTATAAAACGAATCATTGAACCTCACTGTATCGAAAATCTGGTAAGACGAAAGTCACCTGGATCTAAGATATATATTGAATAACCTTGAAAAATATCAACTAGATTTACCTGTGAGTTCACCACCAAAGAGCCTCCTTGTCTCATCTTCTCTCATTCTGCAGGCCTCCTTCAGCTTTGTAAGGGTTCCTTTCGGTGGCTTGATTCTAGGGCTAGCAAGCTGAACTTTCGCACCGGAACTTGGGAGTTTCAGGCCATTTCTTGAGATGTTCGCATCGACACCCTTCTGACCATAGATGAATCGCTCCTGCACAAACTGATCATGTTGAGGTTTGCCAATAGTAAAGACAAGGCTGGCATCTTTAGTTACCACATCTGGGAAGACAATCGATGAGTTCAACCTCATGAACTGAGCCTGGTTGAAGGGGTTGGGAAGGATCCCCTGGTACACCTTGAGAGTGTGGCTTGCAAACGTTTCCTTGAAGGAGTTCAGCATTTCTTTGTGCCCGTGTGCTAGATCTTGACCTTCGACTTCAGCTAGGTAGTGCTGGATTTCGGGTAGGGCAAGTTCGAGTTTCTGGAAGAATTCCTGATCTTCCCGATTGATGATATCGACGTACCCAGTGTCAGACTTGATGACCTTTATATTATGCTCTTGCTTCTGATCACATGCAATCTTCGAAAATGGGCTACCTCTGGTGTTTACTGCGAAAGAGCCTGATAGAAACTACTTGAACAACCCTGGGTGTCTCCATTTGAGCTCTTTGAGATCCTGAAGAAACACTCATGCCCATCTGGCATAGTGCGTATGATCTAGTGTAAAGTAAAGAGGGATGAGCTGCTCAAGTGCACAGGTCATCATGATGAAGTTGGCCTCCCGAAAGGATCTGATGAAGATAAGAACCTTCTTGATTGCTTCAAGGACGTTTGTCCAGTAGTCAAACATAGAGCCTTTTTCACTGGCCAACCAATCGCTCCAAATCAACCTGTTGTCCTCTAGCTGTTTAGCCTTGAATGCCTCATCTCTTTTCTTGGCCAGGACCACAGCCAATATTTGAATGCAGTATCTAGCCTTCTTTATTGAATTCACATCACATACAGCAGTTGTCAGACCAGTGATGTTCAGATTAGCTAATATTAAGATGGTATCCAGGCCAGTTCCTTTTATCAACTGGCCAACACAGACCAGAGAAACTTTCTCAAGGTGCAGCCCACCCATGAAAGCAAAGTATGAATGAGAAAACTCTTCTCCCATGGCCCACTGTATCATCTTCTTGATGGCATAAAGGGGCTGATCAGATCCACCCACTGCAACCTGGCCCGGGTTAAGATACCTTGTGTAGGATACTGCTATTCTCATGACATGGAGCTGAAGCTGTTCGGTGTTGCTAGCATGATTGATCACAGGCATGATGCAATTGATTGTTTTGGGGACATCTGTCTTGTCACGCTCCTTTGAAGCGTGGTGTGAGGTCCAAGTTACAGGCTGTGCTGCATCTGATCCGATATTCTTGATAGCCCCCATCAAAAAATCTTCCTCCTCTCCGATGCTTTTCTGAAACACAACTCCAAGCTCCACGTCAAATTCCTCAACGTTGACAGTCTGTACAGGGCGATGGGACTTCTTTGAGACCTTCTGCTCTGCTACGCTCAGATATGCCTCCAACACGGTTTCCAAGCCTGGTGTATTAGGGTCGATGTCCTTAACATTTTTTCTCTTTCTTGATATGCCTTCACCTGGTTCCCGGGGAAACTGCAGACAACTCATTGCAGTTGCATCCCAGTTCTTTGTAGCTGTAGGGGATAAACTTTGTTCGTTGATGTTGTCGTCAGTGAATGTTGTGAATAGGCCTTGTTTGAGGACAAAAGGTAGCAACTTTCCCTCTGATCTGAGGAAGACGTCTTTCATTGACAGGGAGATTTCATCAATGCAGACCAGAGTAGACGAGTATGAATGTGTCAGCCCGAGTTCAAATGTTGTCTGTAACAAGTTTTTGTTTCTGTTCATTGAATAGAGCTTCAGTGTCAGATATCCATTCACAAGCTCTTCCAAAGATCCGTGCCTCTTTCGGATGACAGATTGTGATTGCTGTGAATCTTTGTTGGTTTTTGGTCTGATACTGGTGTTGAAGCTTACGGTCTGACACATTTGTTCAAGGTGCATCGGAAGGTCTTGATATCTTGCTGTTCCATCACAAAGAAGTGACATAAGCATCTTTAGTTTGAGATTATTATTCTTCCGTAATCCTTCTGTAGACAAGTCAGAAAGCCGGCTGCCTTGATTGTCTCTCCGTTTTTTTTATTATTTCATCCCGAACAGCCTTTGTGACTTTGTAAAGTGACTCCAAAAAGTCACTGTCGCTGATTACGTTGTCTAAACTACCCTTCCTAATAACCTTGTAGTGCGCCCCTTGCTCTGTCTGCACTACATTAATGTCAAGGTGGCTGTTTGACAGTTTGTCTGCGAATCGTGTCGAGTGAGATTTGGGACGGTCGAGGCCCAAATCTTCAGCTTTCTGCAGATAAATATTCTCAAGTACGTGAAGATCAAAAACCTTATCTGAGCTGTCATCGATGAAATGCTTCACTGCTTCCATGGCAACATACTCAGCGTACTGGACCATGGATGGTGAGTTCTCTGATGAAAATGTTTATTTTTTTATCCTGCCCTTCGCTGACTTGTCTCTGTATCTGATAAGGAGGAAATTATCAATTATTTCAAATATGGTGTGACTATAACTAAACTGTATTGAATTAAAAACTTTATGTTGTGCTAGCTTACCTGTTACAGTATCTTGTGTGGCATCTATTGTGATAGTACAACTCCCGTGATCTAACATCGGTTTCGAGTAATCTGAGGATTCTGCTGTCATTCAGGCCTTTGGCCATCATCTCTAGGTTGTCTGTGAAATACTTCACATGCTTTGCTGACTTCCCTTTTCCGGCAGCAGCATACAACAGCTCAGATTTGTCCTTCTTGTGATGGTTCTCAATGGCTGGCCCTTCACAATAGAAGCACAGTTAGGCTCCAAACGCAAGGCTT
This sequence comes from Alosa pseudoharengus, assembly GCF_046254945.1. Classification (NCBI taxonomy): domain Eukaryota; kingdom Metazoa; phylum Chordata; class Actinopteri; order Clupeiformes; family Clupeidae; genus Alosa; species Alosa pseudoharengus. The sequence continues at coordinate 33,209,033 of NW_027468640.1, forward strand.
GGCCCAACCTTTGCTCTAGTGTTTGCTCCAACAATCTCCTCGTCATCAGCAAGATCCAGTTCTCTTCTGCGTTTACGATCCATCGCACGATTGAAATGACTGTTATTATAGCGATCATAGCACGACTTATGGATTTTATACCCACCCAGAGTTGCTGCATCGACAGCTGACAGTTTCTGTGAAACATTGAGATCCACATCGGCTATGAGTCCTGAATCTTTAAACAGTTGCAGTTGGTCAATCAGCTTAGGAGCAGTGACAGCAGTTATGTATCTTCCTCCAAGTTCCTGTGGTGGATTTAAAAATAAAAACGTTGCACACAGTGCTTTCATTTACATGACATTTCTTAAGGAATAACCGTTAAAACTAACCTTGCAGACAATGCACAGGGTCTTGTCATTCACCAGTTCCACAGTTTGATCCATATTAAGCACATGCCAGTTCAGTCAAATGAGAGATCGTCAATCAGGGAAAACTGAACTGAACTGAATTTCTTCTATCCCATTCATCTGATCCACCCATCCGGCAACTAAATAGATTTAGGTGGTTCTCAAAGCTAACATACAGCTATTTGAATCAGCGACAGTTTGTTTATATTAATTTTTTGCATCAATATTTAAAATAAATGAAGGTCATATAGGGACTTTGGTGTTTTGTAACATTGATATAAAATGAGATTCATACAAAAACCTAATATGATTCTCTATGACCTTCAGAGGCTGATACATGAAATGTGGCCTGTGTGTAACAGAGGTCGTAATTCGTCCGCCGCTCACGGCCCTCAAACCCGCCACCTCGACACCAGGGTTGGGTCAGATTACTTTGAAATGTAATCCATTACTGACTACAAATTACATGACAATTTTTGTAATCAGTTACGTAATCAGTTGGATTACCAAAAACATGTAACATAATCTGATTACTTTGGGATTACTTCAATAAATATGCACCTTAAGTAAAAGACACCGCCACAGAATTGATCAATGAACTCTCATTTTATTTGTCTCTTTATTTTTTCATTACATCTAAGAAATCTTTTTGCTCTCAGTAAAGCATTCCTTTGTGAATTAACTAAAAACTTTCTTTCTTCTGAACATATCCGTTTTTCAGTACATATCATCATATCAACCTGTTTAACTATTTTCTCACATCATATTGAATGTTTACAACTAAAAACATTCCTAAAACTTTGTTCTATCTTTTCTCATATTTCTCTCTCTGAACATTTCTCATAACATATCCACAACATGTCTTATTTTTTCATTACATCTCAGAAATCTTTTTGCTCTCAGTAAAGCATTCCTTTGTAAATTAACTAAAAACATGAACTAAAAACTTTATATTTATTACTAAGTACTTTCTTTACTCTGAACATATTTTTCAGTACATATCATCATATCAGCCTGATATCAAACTATATTTTCTCACATCATATTGAATGTTTACAACTAAAAACATTCCTAAAACTTTTTTCTATCTTTTTCTCTCTCTCTGAACATTTATCATAACATATCCACAACATGTCTTTCAAAAACTCAAAATAAGTCTGTAAACATATCTTAGAACAGTCAAAAAAGGGAACATGTTCTTTTTTCAACATATTAGTTCTCTGTTCACGTAGCTTCTTCTTCAGAGTAAGAAGTGTGGGTATCAGCAGTCCAAAGAAACATTTTTTTTCTCCTTGTAGAAGGTCAAGAGCGAAAGCAAGAGGCCTCAAGACCTCTGCATATTCTTTCAAGAAGGCAATCTCATGGGGCAGTAACCTGGTAACCTCCAGGCGATCACCAATTTCCCCTAGCTGTACCTCACTGAAAGACACAACTTTTTGCACTGCATTATATTCGGAGTTCCAGCGTGTGACACATGGAACGATGAATTTCATCTTGCCTATCTCCTCAACTGCTTCAGCAGCCAGTGATGACCTGTGGGTCTTATTCCATAATGCAGAGCATTTGGCCATTGCACTGTTGTAGACTTTACGTGTTGACCTCTGTTTCAAGGCAGTTGTGAGATCCTTTGTAGCGATTAGGTTAAGTGTGTGCGAAGCACACCTTTGATGTGGTGGAAGAAAAAGGTGTACATGCTCATCTGTTTCCTCTGACAGAATGGTGTTAACATCTTCAAAAGTGACTTCTTCATCATCATTATCACCATCATCATCATTTGCAGAGAATTATTTGAAGGCTTTAACAAAATTGCTTCCGTTGTCTGTCACTGTTGCTGTTACTTTATGTTCGATGCTGTATGTGGTGTGAATTTCATTTATTTTTGCAGCAATGACATCAAATGTGTGTCTGCCTTTAATTCTGACACAGGCAAGAGCTGCCGATTTCCTGTCCAGGTCACCTTCTTCGATCCAATGGCACGTCATGCCAAAAAAGCTCCTATTTGAAGCTGTCCATATGTCCGCAGTTGTGCAGACTGACTGCACTTGTTCTAATTCTGTTTTAAGTTTGTCTTTCATGTTCATGTATTCTCTCTCAAGCTTTGCCATCAGTGTCTTTCTTGTCATCACTGTTTTTCCCCCACTTAATCCCTCAATCAATCGTTTAAATGCTGGTTCTTCCAGTATATTAAAGGACTGGACATCATCCACAATGAAGGTGAGCATGAGTGAGTTAACCTTTGTTTGTGAAACGTTGCTCCCAAATTGCGTGAGCCTCGCTTGCTTTTCCTTCGGTGGTCCAGTATGTTCCAGATCTGTTGTGTCGAGTTCAGGGCTCTTCTCACATGCTCACTTCTCACTGCATGCTTTCTCTGAAATAATCACACAAAGGGAAAATGAAAAATAATAATAATAATAATTCTCACACAATTATTTTCATTCTTTCATCATGACTCGTTTGATCAACTTCTGTTTTATCTGAAATACATGTTCTAGTGTGATGTTTACAGGCATGTATAGAACTACTCTACTACATGCAAGGGTTTCATTAAAGAAAACAAAATACTTTCTGTATAAGGCAAGTACTGTGATTGATCAATTTGTCCTGCGTGGAGTAGACGCAGAGGCATAAAACAGCCTTTAGCTTTTCTAAAATCAGTGTCATCTACGGCCTCTCGGGGCTTATTGGTTCAATCAGGATTCTGGACGTCTCTGCGACCATTTTCTTTCCTCACGCCTAGCATTAACCAAAACCACGCTACCATTCAATGGTAACCCTCTGTCCAGCACGGGCTGCATGGCTAAATTAATGCTCAGTTTAGCTTACTAGCTAACGTTAGATGGGTTGGAAATCAAATGATAGTCTCAATTGTATTTGAATATCATATTCATACAGCAAATGACTGAAAATTACACAGCAGAACACTGCTGTATTAACATTACCTAAGCTAACTACAACAAGTCGAGTGATGTTGAGTTGCAATCCCATGATAATGTTAAGCGGTCCATTAATAAAATCCAATATAACATTATGAGCGGTCGACATAACGTTTAGCCATGGCTACCATGACCAATACTAATGTGGAAAATGCAACTGTAACCCTTCAGTAAATGGTGAAATAACTGAAACCATTAGTTTATCATCATTGATCCACCTGATAGCTAGCAATGTTTGAACGATGCCGAGCATGTTCTTGTAATGTTAATAATAACGTTCAACTTACCTCCAAGTGTTTCTTCAGATTTGAAGTAGATGTTAGCGCCGTTGACAATACTTGCACTTTTGGTTTGCACAACTTGCACACAACATACACATTATTGTTTTTGACTGTCTTTAAGTCGAAGTTGCAGCGATATTGCCATCTATTAAACGCATTTTTTCCAACTGAAACGGGTGTTTCTTCCGACGTCGACGGCTCCTCCATCTTGAGTTTTGATTTGAACCTTTTTCTTGTCAAAAAACTACACAGGCAATTAGATGATAGTGTCATCTAGTGGACAAACGAATGAACTGCTTGTCAAATTATTAGATAGTGGCTGTCATAAAAAAGTTGCATTGTTTGCATGATAAAATGTAATCAGGTAATCCCCAACAATGTAACTGTAATCTGATTACACATTTTTTGTATTGTAATCTGGGTTGATTATAGTTACTTGATTTTTGTAATCTGATTACGTAATCCAGATTACATGTAATCCGTTACTACCCAACCCTGCTCGACACACACCGGCATGGGAGTCGAACGCTCTAACCACTGAGCTAAAAGCCCAGGCTTCCAACTCAGCGGTTAGAAGTGTTCTTAAGGTTAGGGGTGTGAGGATTTACACGGGCAACTAGCATGCTAGCTCAGTTCGCCTCAGTTACACGTGCACCATGCGAAAACTAGTTTTTCATAAATATCTCAAAAAGTAAAGGTTTTAGGGCCTATGTTTGTTCATAACACTAATATAAATGTGGTGTTTCTGCATATTTTAACCCCAACTCTCTGCGACCTCCAGGAGCCAAGATACAGAATTGTGAGTCTAAAAAGTGGGCGTGGCCATTTGAGGGCCTTCCCCCACCTAATTTTTTTAGCTCCTTGCATTTTTTTGTTTATTAGGCCCTAAATTAACAGAAAAACATTGGCTCAAATGTTAATCATTTTTTGCAGCCATTTGCCCTAAACTGACCAGACTAATTCAAACCACGGTATCCCACATGCTATCCCATGTATGTGACCACTGCACTATCCTCTTCCACATAATAATAATATATTATAGGAGGTGTTTGCGGGTAAACTTATAGTTTATAGGCCTGAACGTCATATTCACAAAATTTCTGTTAACTAACAAACTGACGGTTGTATGTGTTCACTGAACCAAGAGTATGAAAATAAAACACAACTTTTCAATCTAAAACTTAATCTGAACAGATATTAGTGCCGAAACCTTTCAGAATTCTTCACTTTCTGCTGACGAAAAAACGAATGTCCGCCAGTGGCGTGGACAGACATTTTGGGGGGCAGGTGCTCAGAAGGGGGGGGGGGGGGGGGGTACTTTTTAGCGCACGTGGAACACTTAATTATAAAAAACATTACACGCACATGTTGAATGAAATTTGACTTGTGCTGCAATTAGTAAATCAATATACAATCTAGACAATAAAGACACCAAAATGTGTTCGTCTTAACACATAGATTTGCAATTGCAAACTCTACCAAAATTATTTGTAGCCTATGTGGTCGTCCTCACATTATCTGTCATTGACCTGGCCTACAGCGTAAAACTTTATCAGGTGACCAGTCGGCTAAAAATGCTTAGTTGTTTGATGCTGTATGAGCATTTTACTGCACAACAAAATGATTACACGTTGGGCTTAGAGGGCAAACGGTACGATTTTACTTGATCTGTAAGACAATAAAGAGACCAAACAGTACGAGAAGGAGTTATAGTGGGCTACTGACTGTTGTCATTACATGAATGCAGATGGGCATTTTTCACAGGTAATGGGGAACTTCCCGTATCTTCTGTCACAAATGAATGTGTTAATACATGTTGCCTAACAAAACATATACAACAGAAAACGTTCTTCTTAACACATAAATTTGCAAAATCTACCGAAATTATTTGTATGTGGCCGTCACGTTATCTGTCATTGATTTGGGCTACAGCGTAAAACTTTATCTAGCTTTATCTAACTAGTTTATCAGGTGACCAGTTGGCAAAAATGCTTGTTTGGTGCTGAATGAGAGATTTTACTGCACAACAAAATTATTACATGTTGGGCTTAGAGGGCAAACTGTAAGATTTTGCTTGATCTGTATGTTACCTGGCTGATGGGGCACGGGAGAGCAGCCTGTCAGCGACCATGCCTGTGATGCCTGCTATCTGAAGACGCTTACTGAATTGCTATGGTGCTGCGCATCTGGTGTGCCCTGCACACGATCGCGCGAGTTCACGTGACAAAGGAAGAGAGATAGGCTGGTCGGGTGTGCGCAAGGAGGTGGCTCATTTCGGGGCATTGTTTCAGTCGTTTTTAATGGCTCAGGTTTTTCAAAACCAATGTTAACAAACTAACTGGCTAGATCACCTTAGAAAGCTAACATGCATATTAGCTAAAAACAAACCTTATTCAAAATGAGAATACAAACACTAACACTACAGTTAAAGGTCTTTATTTAAACCAGCAACAATAATCTATATTTTATCTAGTAGCCTATAACCTTTATGGAAATATAGCTAAGCCCTCTCTACTGAAGTATGAAACAACAAGTGATGCACACATTGTGGAATGGTAGGGGGAACGCTGCTGCTATTTATACTATCCAACCAGCAAATCAGCACCCTCGAAATTCAGACAGGACGAATTAGAAAAATGTGATTGGCAGATTCAATAGCTGTCAATTAACATTGACCAATTAGGTGGGGCAGAAGAAATATTTGGGGGCATTGCCCCTCCCAGCCCTATTCTAGATCCGGCCATGCTGTGTGTTTATGTGTGTGTGTGTGTGTGTATGTATTTGTATGTGTGTGCATGTTTGTGTCTGGCAACCTATTTGTGTTCTGCATAAAGCATTGACAGAGCCTTTTCGAACTTAAGAGAGAATACCTAAGATACCCGCATCTTTGTTGGCGCACAGCATGCGCCATTACCTGCCTCGGATGGCTTCCCGAGCTAATTGTGTCCTACAAAGGGATGCCGCTGCGCACTCCAAAGGCAGCGATAACAGCAAAAAGACACAGGTAGGGCTCCTGCGCGCCTATGCTAATTGCGCTCCCTGTGAGCGCGTCTTTCCTTTAGACACCGTGGATTCTAATTAATTTTTGAGGCCTCACACTTTGATGTCTCTAATTGCTCATAGCTTCCTGGCTTCATTAGTCGGGAGGCTTTCTCCGTGGACACTAAGGCAAGTCCCCGGTCGCTGTGAGCACACTTTTTTGTCTTGTCCCCCCCCCCCCCGTGCTACCTGTGTATTTTTAGGCACGGTATTATTAGACACTAGGCTAGCACTAAGCTTGCTGAGTGTTACCTTTCAAACTTTGTACCTAAAGTAAGCCACGTTCCCACTCGTTCTGTCCTACTCTCTCACATGACATTCTCTCTCTATCTCTCTCTCTCTCTCTCTCTTTGTTGTCCCCCTATCCTGGCTTATAGCTTCTTCGTTTGTTTTAGCCTCATTAGTGTATCAGTGGAGGTGAAATAATTCAGTCTCAGATTGGTCAGGAGATAAAAGAGGATCTAAGAGCACAGTCTAACCAGTCTCCCTAGGGCACTGTGTAAAACAAACAGGCGCTGAACCTTTGGTTACTGTCTTTGAGCCAGCAGAGATTCCCTACTTAGTCGTCAATAACTGACAAATCCACATTTAAATCCTTGCTCCCAATACATTTGAAATGTCAGTGTTCGCTTAGCCATTTTCATTTTTTCAATCTATTCTAAGTAGCAAAAATTCATTGTTGACCAAACATATGGTTTTCCCTGAATTATGCAATGTACTTCCATTTGTCATTGTATATGACAAAGAATATGAAAATGTATACACTTTCAAACAGTTCCACTTCTTTTTATTAATGGTTATGGGTCTAGTGTCACCGCTTCTGTCATTCTTCTCTATTAATGGAAAAGATAAATAGAGGTAAGAAGAATTTCTTAATATTTCTTAGACTGGGCAATGGTTGCCACACACACGCACACACACATTTATAAGGATTTCAAAAGTACACTTAACATTGAGCTGCACCCAAATGGTTCTTTCAGTTGATACCACATGACTGCACTTCAAAACAATATGGCAGTGGCTTAAGGGCCCTTGTCAACATTAGAGTTGCTGTGTCTGCAAAAAAAACCCAGATTGACAGATTTGCTCAAAAATAATATAATTGGCTTACACAGAGATGAACAAAAACAATTGAAATTCCACAGAAGAGCTACTTGTTGACTGAATTGCACAGGTGCTGGGAGGATAGTTGTAACTCAGACACTGTGGTACTCTAATGCATGCAGCAGATTCTGTAAATGAGGAGCAGTGAGTCAGAGTGGCTCTCCTGCCGGAGACTTTTAGCGCTGAATTAATACCTGTTCATGTCACCCCCCTTCTTTTTTACTCCCCCGTCTCCTACTGTGTGTAAATATCTACAGAAATGGGAAAACAGGTGTGTGTGTGTGTGAGTGTGTTTCGGTGTAAGTGTGCATGTAAGGATGAGGGGATGGAGAGAGAGGGAGTGAGAGAGAGCGAGAGAGAAAAAGGTGGGAGGAAACAAACAGGAAAAATGCTGGTTTGGGCATTTTTCGTTGGGGTTGGTTGAGGTGCTGAATTTTTTGCCCACTAATGAGTTCCAGAGTTATTTTTTTTTAGAATTCTTCAACGTTCTCTGTGGCCTCAGGACTTGCTGACACCTCCTTCTCTCCTCTCTCCATCGACAACCCCCAACACACACACACACACACACACTTTTCTAAATTCCCATACATTTTTACCTCCAATATCCAATATCTGGCAACATGTGACTAGTGAGAACATAATGTGGCAGCTATTGACCTGTTCATCCTTGTCAGTGTCAGGCCGTGCATAATTGAATTGCTACTTCTGTGTGTGTGTGTGTGTGTGTGTGTGTGCGTTTGGCTAGCTGGGCATACAATCTGGAATCATCAGCATTTAATGACATGCACATTTAAAAAGTGACGAGGAGGCTGTTCTGAATCTATGACAATTAATTGTATCAACACAGCCTTACTGCTATGCTGGACTGAATTCCCATAGCATTACCTTCACCGACTACCATATGCCCCCTTCCAGTCTAGTAAGTATTACTAGCCTAGTTAGTATTGGGATACATCACATACCAAAACAACTGGCACACAATTTAGCAGCTGCTCATATAACTGACGGATTTATATAACTGACCAGGCGCCTAGCAAGCGTGGGGGATGTGGGTGTTATAACGTACACACTTTTGCTGGAACATGATTCTATCCCCCACACTTTTTGTCAGATTAAAATGAAAGTAAAATATGGAAATAAACGCTCCCGTAAAGAGTTGGAACCGTATCTACCATAACGCACACACAAAGAGACACAAATAGGTCTGTTGATTTGATTGAATGGTCATCCAGCCAATCACATCAAGTTAGCCAGTGAAGAACCAGAGCCGCTCTGATCAAATTCAAAGTGTGCATCTTTCAAGGTGCTGCTGCTTGGGTCTGCATTATAAAGTCTGCAGTGAGCAGATTTCAGGTAGAATTGAAATGATAATTGTTACCGCATTATGCTAATTTAGTAAACCAAAATTCACTGTCTGACTGACAGTTTTTGTCACAATGTATAAATGCAGAGAGTCAAAGTGAAAGCGGGGGTGCGCGCACCAAGGCACTTGTTTGTGCAGAAAAACCTTGGCTACTATACTGTTCTCAGAGCATTTTGCTTTCTCTGTTTATGATCTGCAGCTTTTCTCAAACTATGGGCCTCCTCAACAATTAACCTACTGGTCCACGTAGCCGCGAAATTAAGTTATGGCCGGTGCTGGAGATCTTAAATACGATCGCGTTCCATTTAGAACATCTTATTTTGATCTTACAAACGAAGGCATCAAGACAGATTTGAGTTCTACATCTGAGAACTAAGATTTCCAGCATGTAGAACTCAAATAGAACGCTTATGAGCGCTAATGCAATGTGTGTGTCCCTGCAGCAAGTGAAACTAGGTAACGTGGGCTAGAAGCAACAATAACTTAAACAACAACGTGGCTTCCTGTAACTATTAATGGAAAAAATCATAATCATAATCTTTAAATTGACATTAATTAAGCTGGCTATATGCAACACAATTTATTTATATTCCCTTTGCATATGTTTGGGTAGACTTCAAATGTTTTTTAATTTAATCTTACAGTTCTGTATTCTTTATTATTATATTTATTTAGGTATTAGTGATACCTCGAAATTAGACTGCTGTCTGTTAGGGCAATTTATTGTAGCCTGCTAACCCATATGCACAAAACATAATTTCTGAAATGATTTCTTGATTTATAACATGAGATATGTCTCCATGTAGGGTAGTGTCAAATAGTGAAGTGATAGGTAGATCGATCATGTAGGCCTACATGTCACATGAGCCACACATATGAGGGGCGCTGCTTCTTCTGTCCCTCCCAAACTGCATTAAAATGGTGTGTTTAGCAATCAGAATTTCATTTTTTTTCGGGGTAGAAACTGCCGGACACCAATATAGCCCGCACCCCTCTCAGAAAATACTTACAACGTCCCTGTAGGGAGTTATTTATAATTTGGCAAGATTGTTTCATTTTCCTATCCCACAACCCCCACACTTTTAAAAGCTTGATACGCCCCTGTAACTGACGGATGATTCAAATATTTTCTTCTCTAATCACATTCGTCCCCTGAAAATCCACATACTGATATTCGCCTTATTCAGGCAGCAGCCATTGTAAACCAAAACGAGGCTACAAGTCAACAAATCATAGGATTGGTGTGTTCTATGCATTTGTCAGTAGGTGGAAAAGCTGCAATAATGATATAGTCAGTGAACCCTGTAATATCGTTTTGGTTTATACAATGGGCTTGAATAAGGCGAATTGCATACTGCTTATCAGTTACTACATACCGTAGCAGTGTTATGACATGTTGCCTGTGACTTGCACTCAGTTAGACAGTAACACACCTCATCCACAAGGGGGCACCAGCTTGCTTCTTTGACCTGGTGGCTACTGACTAGCTATCAAAAGTCATGAAGTAGCTTTAATGGTGGAATGGTTTGGCATGGTAGGATTGGCCTTCTTGTTGTGGGCCTACCAGTGCCTCTGTGGGTAGATCCCAAACATCTATTTGCGTGGAGTCTTTCTCCTCGGTCCTCCAGCTCGTGACCCGGATATTCTTCAAAGCTCGGCGTCATCGAAGATGTCTCATTTGTCTAATTGCAACCAGAGGAGGTGCGAACAAGAAGAGAGTTGGAAGGGCCGATACGCGAGGATGGGCTGGATCAAGATTGGGAGGTAAGCAAGTGTCCTTTTGTAGCCTGACAAGCCAGACCCACATCAAGATGTAGGGTCTGGGAACTCACCATTCGCAGTACTCAATGCAAGGGGCGGGATAAACGGTTGTCTTTCAAATTCCCTCTGCACGCAATAGGATAGCGCTACAACGAGTCCCATGCGTTTTGGCTAGTTGATCCCACTTAAAAAAAGCTTAACTCGTGTCGCGCTGTTCGCCAGCAGCAGCAGCAGCATCCATCTCCTTTATTTTCAAGTAGCAGGGAATTCACGCGGAACTGTCGCAAGCTGCCATCATTATGTTAAAGGATAATTCCGGTATTTAGCACTTTGAGTCCCTTTTCTGGTTTGTTTTGGATGAACTAGTGGTGGACACCGAAATTTTGATGATGGGTCCTGTCTTGACTTTCTAACTCGTTTTTAATCGCCTTTGACTGTCTCAGAGTGGCTGGCTATGGGCATGCACAAACATGTCCTTAAAACAACCCTTAACGTTGTTTTCAAAACTGTGCTTATTGTGTACAGGGGGTAATAAGCCACGAGAAGTAGGCTATTTACAACGACAGAGTAAAATATAAATATAAATATATATCCCCACTCTAGGGGGAGCTCTACAGTCGCCAGTGTACCTTTAAGTAAAGTGGTATTTTGAGGATTACATGGAATACCATAGCTGTTTGGTGATCCATGTCCAATGTGCACAACATATGGGGCGTGGCACTATGAAATCAGTCCTATGTCGCGGAAATCCATTTCGAGATATAGCGATTTGAATGCAGAGAGGGATGACAAATGACTAATTATATTTCGAATTTTCCCACGAACACATTCCAACCTCTTATCTGTCACTCATTGACGTATCTTACTGTAAAACAACCTAGAAATAATATTTTGAAGGCCAAATGGGTCCATATCAGTTCAATTTTCTAAACACAAACGGAAAAACAGAAAAATGGATTCAAATATCCAATTTTTCCGCCCTTGACAAATTAAAAAATTGGATCTTGGAACTGTTTTTCCAATTTTATGTTTTTATTCAGAGGATCACAAATTTAGAAAATTACAAAATTGCGCCTGGGCTCCAATTATTCAATACTGCAATGATATTCTCTTCCTCGTTCCACCTAGTTACCAACGGTTGGTTGGCTAGTTATTGTGGGTGTGTCTGGATGTGTTTAGGCGAGCATTCAAGAAGACTTGGAGCAGTCATGTCGATGCTGGATAATTACCAGAATATAATTCTGGTATAATTTGAGGGTGTAAGGTACTTCTATAGGCTACTATTTGTCTTTGGTGAAGTTGCACATAGCTCTACAATGAAAGATCTATGAAGTTATTATATATTTATTTATTTACTTGTAAAGTTGTAATTTTCACACGTGTATCGATTTTTGCACCGTTACATCCCTAATATGTACACATTTACTGTAGTTATATGGGCAGAGCACAGCAGCTGCAGAGTTCATGATTTAAGATGAAAAAGCACTGCTGAGCTATGCTTTCAGGGGCAGTTGTACATCACCATTGTGAATGACCAACCACAGATGAAACTGACAAGGACCTGAAAATACACCTCATTACAAAGGTAATTTAGAGTAAATAAAGGCCAGAGGCCACTCAGGTCCAGAAGGAATGACCATGCTCAGGTCTTTTAAAACCAAAGACCCTGCTTAATGTAGTGGATCCTGCTGTAGGGGCTATTGCAGGTACCCTGAAATCACTAGTCTGTGCCTCAAGTGGCTGAGGTGGCTGTCATTAGGAAGGACATCCGCACTGTCCCCCTGCAATTTCCTGTGCCATCCCATAATCTCTCCAAATAAGGGGCCTCGCTGCAGTGTGACCGAGGGGGAGTTGTTTTTGCTCCTCACCTCTCAAAGTCTGAGTGTGTATGTGTGTGTGTGTGTGTGTGTGTGTTTGTGTGGTACAGGAGTTCTTGTATGAATGTGTGTAAAGGAAGGGAGACTAGGAAAGGGAGGGAGGCTGGAAATAAGTCTTTTGCAACAGTGTGGAATACAGTAAGAGACTTGGGTAAAATGCTTGGATATGCATATTATAGTGTGTGTGTGTGTGTGTGTGTGTGTGTGTGTGTGTGTGTGTGTGTATTCGTGTGTGTCATACTGCATACGTGTGTATGTGTGCGCTCACACGTGTCTGAGTGTGTGCATAAAAATAAAGTTCGGGGAGTCTTCAGGTGCCAGCACTCACACAGTGAGGTAAAGCGGCGTTCATGCTAAAAGGCAACAATGCGTGTTTAAGTTGTTAAGTACGAGTCCCTCAGCAAAAAAAAGATCACTTTTAATTTGACTCAGCCGCCTCGCCTTTAAAAGCCCTCTCCACTGATGATCCATAATTCAGGCTCATTAAGGCACATTAAACGCAGGGCCAAGAAACGGGAGATCTGCTGACAGCGGCGAACGGGAGGTCTTCATCAGCTGCTTGGCGAGGTTGCTCTCTCTCTCTCTCTCTTTCTGTCTCTCTCTCCTCTCTGTGTTTTAATCACTAACGAGGAAGGAGAGCATTGGCCACCATTTAGATTCGGAAAAGGCCTGTGAACTTACTCAGAAACAATGAGGCAGACACAATCAACAATGTCTTTCACTTTCTAACTCAATACCATATTCAATGAAAATAACATTCAAAGACACATATCACCATTCTTTCTTACACACACACACACACACACACACACATATGACATGATAGATAAAAGTGGAGGGCACAGTACATTCAAACAACTCATCACACCTAACTCACATAAAAGAAATAGAAGGCCATCCATCATAGGCCTAGAAAAGCCACAGAGATCCTTGGTCGTATGTTTTATCTCAGGAAGCATTTTTCCTGAGTGCTAGCCCTCAAGCACACCTCAGACCTCCACAAAACAAGCCAAGAAGGCAAAAGTCTTCTGATGCATATGAAACAGCTAAACCCCCCGTTTTTCATGTTTTTTTCCCCCAGTGCACCTCTACTGACCATGGCAATAAACATGCTTGTTCTGTCCTCTTGCAGTGCTGCACCATATGGAAAATAAGTGTAAAGATGAAAGTCATTTTCTGCATTAAAAGAGTGACCTATGGATTGCTGTTGACTTGTAAATCCCGAAGATGCACCAAAGTCATTTATGTATGTAAACGCACATGTTTGTGTGTGTGTGTGTGTGTGTGTGTGTGTGTGTGTGTGTGTGTGTGTGTTAGCATAATCTTCACAAATATCCAATTTTCAAGTTCCAGAAGGAACGGCGTCTTCTCTCTTAAATTGATCACTGATAAAAAGCAAACAAACAAGGCAAAAGGTCAGTTTTTTTCACTTACAAGCTTAAAAGCTGCCGTGTTGTCCCTGGAAATGAAAAGGAAATGATTCAGCATTCATTATACACCACAGCATTTCCACCAATTAAAACAAAACACAACAGAAACAAAACCAAACAGAAACCACAGATAAATAAAAAAAACAATAAAAAAAAGAACCTTGCATATTTGACACGGGAATCAAATGATGGAGGCCTGATATGAATCATTCTGGGCTCTTTCGGAGCGCAAACATATTTTTCCATTTAGTTGGCTCTGGGCTTGTGTCTCTCCACTCTCATCTAGCTGTATTTACATTTGAAAACAGCGCCAGTCATTAATTAAAGGAGGGAGGATAGAGGAAAAAAAGAAAAGAAGCAGGCCGACGAGAAAAGAGGAAAAGAGAGGGCGAGAAATGTAGCAGTACTTTTTGGGTTGAGGAGGGCTCTCTCTCTCTTTACATTCTCTCTCTTTTCTCATTCTCTCTCTCTCTCTGCCTCCCTCTCTCTCCCTGGATGCGCCCCACTGAACCAGCTCGGTCTCGCCCTTGGCCTGGCAGGAAGGGCTCGGCCCTATCTCCATAACGCGTTTGTTCCTGTCAACCCATGTGCCTCCATTAGACTTGCATTGTCATATATTTGCATCATAATTACCTGCAATTCTGCATTAATCAACCGGCTTCTCCAGAAATAATATGCCATGCAGACAAGCGTAAACATGTCCGTGTGTGTGTGTGTGTGTGTGTGTACGCGCGTCATTTGCATGTGTGTATATGCGTCCGTGGAAGTGGTTTATGTGCATGTTACGCTTTTTTGTGTGTGTGTATGTGTCTGACAGTTGCAATAGTGTAGTGTTTGTCTGCACCAATTGTACTTGCTATGATGTATGTTTGTGTGTTTGTGTGACAGTAAATAGAAAAGCATAGATGATGTGGTCTGTTTTTTTTTTATTTCAGTGTGTGTGTGTGTGTGTTTATGTGCATTGACAATTGTGTTTGCAAATTTAATTTTTTTTGGTTGGGCACATGTGTCTGAGCTGCTGTGCGTTGGAGCGTGAACCGCTGTTTGTTGATGTGAGTATGCAAATGGAGGGATGAAAGGTATTTGTCTCTCCTTTGTTTGCACGGGGGGAAACTGTTAGTTGGAGGACTAATGGGATGCTGATGTATTGCCTATATTCAAATCACTGCAACATTGTGCGAATCTATTCATGTGCCCTGCTTGTTGGAAAGCTACGACTGTGTGTGTGTGTGTGTGTGTGTGTGTGTGTGTGCTTGTGTGCGTGCATGCATGCGTGACTGCTCTCTGTGACAACAGGTGCTTGTTTGTTTGCACCTGTTTGGTGCGTACGTGCGTATGTGGGTGCATCTCTGTCTGTTTGAAAATAAGTACACTTTATTTTTATTTTTCATGCCACTGTTTGCAATGGCACACACACACACACACACACACACAGGAACTCATAGGCACAAACACACACTTTGTGCAACACACTGTTATTAATACATTATAAAGTTTTCTTTTTTAATATAATAATTGGAAGCATTCGTTGATCAAAACGTCTAAAAACAGACAAGAAATAACCTTGACAAATCTGATGACTCACACAAATGTCATTACGCAAACACACCTTTGCCACCATATACTGTATAGAAATAAGAGAGAAGCATTTCCACTTCTGACCCAAGACCAGATACAGATACAGATACTGTATGGTCACCATGCACCTCTACTACTCCTACCCCAGCCGCTGCCCTGGCCTCTATCACAGGGCCTGCACTGTACACACACACCTGTGCTGTGGGGCATAAGGGCCTATTCATACTGCATGGGGCTCCATCAGCACCTGCATGCTGGAACCGGTGACGGGATACCTCAGGCTGCCGCTGCAGAACAGACGACGGCACTGCGGACAGATGGAGGTGTCCCAAGCGGTCCCCACCCAGATCCATTCAACATTTACCGCCATGTCTCCAGCTGTATTGAGAGATAGGTGTGTGTGTGTGTGTGTGTGTGTGTGTGTGTGTGTGTGTGTGTATGTATGTTGTGGCCGATAGCATCTGGGTGTCATCTGTGGTGATGTCTGCCACTAATGCCACTGTAATGAAAGTGGAGTCCCTGAGTCATATTTAAACGAGTCATAATTTAAAAGCACAGAGGCCTAATGAGGCAATATGATACAAGTGAGAGTGGGCTTGGTCAAGGGTATTCAGCTATATGAATTATGAAGATATATTTTACAAATCCATGGAACATGAGTTTCATATTGCTCTTATACAACAGCTCCACTACCAACAGTGTGTGAAGAAACCAGGTTGTTTTCTTGCGGTCACAATCCTGCCATGGACTCTAGATCCAGGTCCATGTGTTTTGTGTTCTGCCATGTTTTCTGTTTACTGTCATGTAGTGATGTGTTTGTGGGTGCCATGTCTCTAGTTAATTGACTTCTCCACACCTCATATCCACTTGGCTCCTCAGTCACAGTATTTAAACCCGGTTCTGAGTTTCATTCCTTGCTGGATTATTATAGTGAATCTGAAGCACTCATGACGCATTCTCTCTGTCCCTCTCCATTCAAGCCTAGCAAACTTCAGGAAATGCTTCTCTTGTTGCATATCATTTCTTAGCCAAGTTCATGTTTCATGCTATGCTCATGTACGTTTCATGCTGTGTTTATGAGTGAGTTTTGTCAAAGTCTTTGTTAGATTCTTGCTTATGAGGGTAACGCTTTAGAATAACATGTGCTTATTAGGTATTAACAGTGCATAATAAGCAGTTAACAATTCATTACTAACAGTTAGTTAACTGTTGTTATCCTTTAATAACATTAACTAACTGTTAGCATGCAGCTTGTAAGTGTTAATAAGCAGCCTTTTAAGTTACTTACAAGCATATTTGTTAACAGTTGTAAGTGTTAACAAGCAGCTTGTTAATGCTTGTTAATGGTGTATAAGACAAAAAGTTGGATAACTAATACGCTTATAAGACCTTTCTTACCTATTTGTAGTACATTTTGCAGCCCCCCAATCTAAAGCGAGGACCATGTAGCCTATAGTTCCACAAGCCCAACCTTCTATCTCTCCATATACTGTATCTCTCTATCTAACTTGGTTTAGCTGTGAGAAATGCACCTTCAAAATTGTTGCAGGGAGCAGGAATCGAACCCTGGTCTCCCACGTGAAAGACTGCATCTCTACTTGTTAAGCTATACTACTGTTCGTAATTCATTGATGAAAATGGTCATTTTGATTCTATATTTCGATGTTCTATATCATACTAGCTATGCTTTTTACAAATATGTTTCTGATGGAAAAGTGGTGTTTAATTTCCATAATCTTTGTTCAGTGAACGCATAAAACAGCTTGTCAGTTTGTCAGCAGTCTAAAGATATGCCAGCTTTGTATATAGTTTGGTTACCTAGCAACCGAGGCGATAAGTGGGTGCGTTCAAAGCTCTGGTTCAAAGTTGCAAACATAGGCGAACGTTCGTGATCGATTTGAAACATGTTTCAGTTTGCTTTGAACAGAGGCGAACATTCGTGGTCTGTTTCTGCATTAATTAAACACCACTTTTCCATCAGAAACATATTTGTAAAAAGCATAGCTAGTGTGATATAGCACATCGGAATATAGAATTAACATAAACAACTTCATCAGCAGTATAAGGAAAGTAGTGTAGCTCAATGGGTAGTGATGCACTCTCTGATGCAGGAGACCAGGGTTTGATTCCTGCTCACTGCAACAATTTTGAAGGTGCATTTCTCACAGCTAAACCAAGCTAGATAGAGAGATAGAAGGTTGGGCTTGTGGCACTATAGGCTACATGGTCCTCGCTTTAGATTGGGGGGCTGCAAAATGTACTACAAATAGGTAAGAAAGGTCTTATAAGCGTATTAGTTATCCACCTCTTTGTCTTATACACCATTAACAAGCATTAACAAGCTGCTTGTTAACACTTACAACTGTTAACAAATATGCTTGTAAGTAACTTAAAAGGCTGCTTATTAACACTTACAAGCTGCATTGTTAACAGTTAGTTAATGTTAATAAAGGATAACAACAGTTAACTAACTGTTAGTAATGAATTGTTAACTGCTTATTATGCACTGTTAATACCTAATAAGCACATGTTATTCTAAAGCGTTACCCTTATGAGCTTACTCCAAGCTTACATGAGGGATCAAGTCATGATGAAGCGTCTTTTCTAGTCTAGATCTAGTCTTGCCTTTGTCTTGCTGTTTTTTCCTGAATACAACTCTGCCTGTCCCTCTGGATCTTGTGGTTCTGGATGCGATTTTGGTCTCCTGTGATCTTTCTATTAAGAATAGTCTTTGGGAGTTTGGTGAAGTTGAACCCTCACTTTGGGTGTAGTTGAAACCTTGTTTGGATGATTTTTTTTTGGATCAGTAGCTCTGCTTTGTTGCCTGACAATCTCTTACCTGACAACCTACTCAATTAAACTCCTCAGTCATCAACCCTTAAATGTGTATCGTGTATCGAGGGTGTGAACAAATGTTGGGAAAAGAAGGTTCTAAAAAATATCTGGGTTCATTGAATTCAACATGGAATATTAGAACCTTGAATTGCTGAAAAATTGAATCTTTTGTTAGAATGCTCAAAAACTCACACCTTCCACCACCTTGTCTGCTCTTGGGTCCTAAATCTCCATTTCTGGCCTCAACACCCTGACACTTGTGTTTATTTCAGATCTTATTTATTCACTGTACCAAAAAAAAGTTTCAAGCTGGGTTTTTGGCATCAATCATTTGGCAAAAATACTGTGACTCTGCAGCCAAATTCAGTCAGACAGGGTGCATATCTGTGCACATTTGTTTGTACACTCGCCTGTCTACATATTAATTTGTACCCCCCCCCCTCCCCCACTACATTTGCTCCCTTTTCTCACTGAAATGTTGACATCGTTTAATTCAATGACTAAAGTATAAGAAATGGTCAAAACTAGCATTGGAGAATCTGAACAGGTTTGTGCTATGATATGCCCTCACATGGAATGCTTCTTGTCCAATCATACATTGATACATATTTATTTAGCTGGACCTAACTCATTTTCACTTTCACTCTCATTCGGTCTCCCTCCATATCCTGCTCTCCCATTCTCAGTGGTCAATTTTCATTTCCGTTGCTGTCTTGTTTTGGTCTGGTTTTCGCCTTCAGTCGACCACACCCTCCTTTAGCTGGGGGAGAGGTGTAGGGCCTTCAGCTCCCATTTGGTATTCCGCACCAACAGGCCAGGTCCTTGCTGAAGCCCCACCTTTCTGTGTCAACAGATAATTGTGACACAAATAGAACGCGCTGCCTCCATTTGCACTGAATTAAAAAGTAGGAGAGAGACAGATAGAGAGAGAGGGAGGGAGAGAGAGAGGGAGAGAAAGAACAGAGGATGAGAAAAAAACAGCGTGGCGATTAACATGCATTGCCACGCTGCTGTCGCCACAATTGGTTTTTCCTCAATTGGCTCGTGCGCCAGGTCTCCCCAGTAGCACTTATGTCATTACGGGAACAAAAGCACCCTGAAAGGGCGACACGTGTCAGAGCGACCGCCGCGCCTGCTGCTGCTCACGACGTGCCACTGAAAGGCCCGCAATTATGGCAGTCGGGTGCAGTGTGTGTGTGTGTGTGTGTGTCCGTGTGTGTGCGTGTGCGTGTGTGTGTGTGCGTGTGTGTGTGTGCGTGCGTGTGTGCGTGCGTGCCAGTGTGCGTGTGTGTGTGCGTGTGCAGGCAGGCAAAGGGCAAGAATGCTACAGAACTAAGATCACACCTCTCACTCCTTTTGAGACCATATGCTGATGATACAAGGATACAAGGATACAAGGAAGTTTATTGTCACATGCATATAGTTACTGGAAGTAAGAAATGCATGTCCTGCATTGATGAGATGCATATCCTGCCTGTAATGTAAGACCACTTGCATAACAGCATGTGCTATATGAACAGACAGAAATGTGACGGAGAGAGTGACAATGGCCCCACATTTTTGAGATACCCCTACCGGAGGTAGAACTAAACGCAACAATGTTTTTCCTTATCTCCCATATATGAAATGGATTCTTAGCTAAAAATATTTTACTGCTAAGATTGTTAAATTAACAGATATTGTTATACACCCCAAAACCAAAAAAGGACTAAAATATAGCCTGTCCGTATGGGAGTTAAGGCATATAAACTAGTGCAGATCAATCACACAAGCTCTAAGAGCTTTGAAACTTGGCATGTTTATAGTCAGGAAGTTGCTTTACCTACTAGAAAAGACTGGATGTGAATATCTTGATGAATGAATAGAGAAGTGTAAACATACACCTAAAATAAGCGGACATGCAAAAAATGAATATCTATGCAGAATGTTTTCATTTACTTTGTGGCTGCTTTACCAGGGATTATCATAGAAACACAACATGGCTTATGGGAAAGGTGGGGTTGTACTGAATCCAACAATACCAAATATGTAAATATAGTATGACAAGTTAGGGTGTTCTGTCACTTAATGTATGAGGTGTCCAAAATGAAAGAAAACAGAACACTAGCAAAATACAGTCTCAAGTCCAAATCACATTATCAGTGGTGAGAAGAATGTTGATAAATTCATTGTTACTGCAAGGCAAGTGCTGATCTATATTTACATTTAATAATGATACATTTCATATGAAACACAGATCCAATTAAATCAGGTTAACACTGGAATGGAACACCTTTATTAAAATTTTTACATTCACTTGAATTTTGCTTTGGTCAAGTCATTACTGAATAATGGAAAACTAGATGTACCGCAGAGCGGTAAGAAATATGACGGCCGCCCAGTCCAGCACATTTTTTCCACAAAAAGAAATCACGCTGAAAGGCCTATATGATTCTAACTGTCTCACTAAATTGGATTATCCACACTCAATTCTTGGTATCTGCTAGACAACAAGTACCAAAACATGATTAGTTCATAGATTTCACATGTAAAATTAATTTTATACAACCCCACCTCCATCTTGCCTGTTCATAATTCTGAGAAATTCTTGATTGTTTGTGTTATGTTTATGTTATGTGTGTGGGTGTGTGCCTGTGCATGCAAGCGTACATATGTCTACTGTGTGAGTATGTGTCATACGTATGATTACTGTGAATGTATGTGTGTGTGTGTGTATCTGTTTGTGCACATGTGTGCACATGAAATGGGTTAACATGACCCCTGGAGGCAAACATACGGAAAAAAATGGTCATCCTAGGCCCTACAGTTCTCAAGATATTCACAGAGAACTGTGTCTGCCCTACCCTCCTTTCGGGGGGTCCAGTCCAGCGGGGGGGCTACAGATCAAAACGAAAAATTACGGTTCCATGCTATCCATGTGGGGGTACATGCCCACCAAGTTTTGTGTACCCCGGTCTTTCAGTGTCCCGGGAATCCTTGTTGGTGTACGTCACTAAATGAACACATAAATTATTTTATTGTAAGGCCCCCCATGAACGAAAGTACACAAAACTTGGCATGCATTCGGAGGGTGTCATAATGATCCTACACTTTTAATTTCGTGCAGTTTTGACCTTGTCAGCCAGAGATATTGTGAAGAAAACACCTAATTTTTTAACACCTAACTAGGTGGCGCTATACATGAAATAAGTGGTAATGGGATGGGTTGACATGCCCCCTTAAGACCAACATACATAAAAAAGGTGGACCTCCTAGGCCCTACGGTTCTCGAGATATTCACAGAAAACTGTCTCCGGCCACCTACAGGCCAGTTGGTGTATAGTAACATAAATTAATTTATTGTGTGGCCCCCCATGAACGGAATTCCACAAAATTTGGCGTGCATACAGAGGGTGTCATAATGATCCTACACTTCCAATTTCGTGCAGTTAGGTCACAGATACCTGTGATTACAACACCTCATTTTTACTTTTTTGTGTTTAACTAGGTGGTGCTATACATGAAATGAGTGGT
This sequence comes from Alosa pseudoharengus, assembly GCF_046254945.1. Taxonomy (NCBI): domain Eukaryota; kingdom Metazoa; phylum Chordata; class Actinopteri; order Clupeiformes; family Clupeidae; genus Alosa; species Alosa pseudoharengus. Next base: position 33,231,136 of record NW_027468640.1, read on the forward strand.
TATGGAATGGGTTGACATGGCCCCTTGAGATCAACATACAAAAAAAATGGTCCTACTAAACCCTACGGTTTTCGAGATATTCACAGAAAACTGTGTCTGCCCTACCCTCCTTTCGGGGGGGTCCAGTCCAGCGGGGGGGCTACAGATCAAAACGAAAAACGATGGTTCCATGCTATCCATGTGGGGTTACATGCCCACCAAGTTTCGTGTACCCCGGTCTTTCAGTGTCCCGGGACTCATTGACGGAAATTTGGGCATGCGAAAAAGAGAAAAAAAAAAATAATAATCTGACTAAACCTATATGACCGCCGCTTCGCTGCGCGGCGGTCATAATAATAAAAACGTGTAATGGGGAGGATTGAACCCATGTCGACTGCATGTAAAAGCAACATATAGGCGTTAACCTGTTGCGCCACAGGAGAAGCACAAATGTGTGAATTGGTAGGCTTAACCACAATACTTAACCATGAAGGCCTACTAAATGGCTTGGGCAACGGTAGCATGATAACATGGTAGCCAGATAACATGAACAGCTATGTTAACTTGTTACAATTATCATAAAGTTAGCTGACTTCTTTTAATCATACAACTGAAATCAATTTCTGCGAGTGCTGTCAGCTGGCTCGTGGCGCAAATTGATAGACGTCTGATTAACAAGCAAACAGGTCAATTTATTCATGGTTCGATACCCACGTGAAGTTAATTTATGCTATTTAGGTGTTTGTTTTTTGGGTGGCATATTCATGGTCCAGTGCATGTAGTACTACAGTACATACATTTTTTACATGTCATGCATATTTGTGTGCGTCTCTAGTATATCAGAAAGTGACAAATCTGCAAGCGGCCACATCTGTCAAAGTCTCGTCATCAATCATGAAACGTCATCAACGCAGCCAGTTAACACGGGAGCCAGTTGCCATGTAACACCGGAACGAAAAAACTCGGCAAAATGTCTAGGGGGCTTGGTAGTAAATTTGGCGAGACACTTTGTCCCGCCGTTCCGCCTCGGTCTATGTGAAAGGGACAGTCGTTCCGCGATTCTGGTACATAAAATCGCGGCGATTTTGGCAGTGTGAAAAGGCCTACTGAGAATTCTTACGGACATTGGATCCAAAGCTTGTGGGAAACATTTTGAAAAGGGCAAGAAAAAAGATCCCCATGTCCAAAACCCCACAGTAGAAGGCCTCCAATGCATTCTTACCCTTGCTCAGCAGAGAGAGAGATGGTGATGTCCATAAAACTCTGGCTCCATATACAGATGATATTTTCTCCAAAATCAAAGTTTCATATCATGTATCATGTATAGCGAACTACTGCAGTAAGACAAAAATCAGTGAGCAGCAGCAAGTTGCAAATGTTGAGAGTGAGAGCACATCTGCACCAAGAAGGCTGAATAGGGCTGATACAACATAATTTCAAATGCGGAGAGATTGTTTCATTTGTGGGAAGGCCAGCTCTAAACCAGAACCTCTGACAGCAATTTCAACTGGAACAGTCGCAAGTACCAGAGACAAGGTCCTTCGGGCAGCTTCTGAAAGGCTTGTAGATGTACATCTTCGAATTCTTTCATGCCTAGATTTTCTTTTTTTCTCTCTTTTTGCATGATACCAAATACCATAAAATGCCTTGCACACTACATCTCTAAATGAAATATAGCAGAAGCCATAGAAAAGAATGAAAAAAGCAGACCAATGTCTATAACAAAGCCTTTATTAAGCTCACTGAAGACATTGATAAAACAGTATTGTCCAAAGGTATGACAACACAAGAAATATAGATCAAGGACAGTGGTGTCTACATCCCAACTGTTCTCACTTGAGTTGCTGAACATGGAATTGTTGATGCAGCCATCGACAACTTTTACCAAAATGAAGACACCCTGGATGGGAAGTGTACAACTCATGCTATGACGTCTGTTGTGTTCCGAAGAGGCCAAGTCTCCACAGCAGATAAATGCCTAGCACAGGTTCCCTCAGATTCAGAGGTCCCTCACCACCTTAAACACGATTGATATGAATGGATGGAGATAAACTTTACAGGTACATTTTGTCCATTCTTTTACGCTTCACATCCAGGGTGTCTTCATTTTGGTCAAAGTTGCTGATGGCTGCATTACAAATTCCATGTTCAGCAACTCCAGTGGGGCCAGTTGGGATGTAAACACCACTCTCTGTCCTTGATATCTGGTCTGCTGCAACAGATGTGAGAAGTGCCTAACTTCTGTATAGGAAACACAGTGTCCCATTGCACTGAGCTCATTGATGACTGTCTTACTACCAAACTCATTATGTATCAAAATCGGAAGTCCCAGTGTGATTGGCGTATGGATGTGACAGCTCTGTTCAATGAGATCATGACAAATTAACACACAGATTCTCCTTTGAAGCTGGGTCATCACCACATGTTTGGTAATTTTTGTGGGCATGTTAATCAACACATACAACATACTGGAAAATCTTCGTAAGAAAGAAACAAGAGCACTACTCCATGGCAGCTTACTCTCCCAATACTGGCGCAACAAACGCATACCGAGAGGATTACGGATAATGAAGGAACCCACTTTGGGCCGTGATGACCCGGAGTTCTGCAATAAGTGGTGTGATATACTCAACAAGTGTTCCCTTGACCTGATGTTGCTTGTCGTTGACAACCAAAACAAAAGACTGAATACAGTTCGACAGGATATTGCCGACCTCGAGACACAACTTATGAGCAAGTTTCCCCCTGCACAATTCAAAGAACTTTTGGAGAAGTGTGAAGCGCAAATAAACACATACAAAACTGAGACACAGCGTACCAAAATGGACAAACACCGAAGGGATACGATGGACTACAGGAACAACGCCGTGTACCCTTGGCTTCAAGGAAAACAAGGCCCTGGCAGAGCTACTCCAAAACAGCGGAGGGCTCCGAGCATAGCCTCTTCTGGAGACATGAGCACCGACTCATCCGCCGCCACCCATTTTTTACGCAGACGCTGTCCGCCTCCAATGCCCGCCCCAATGACCGAGCAACACGGAACCGCAAGATGCGGAGGGGGAAAAAGAAACCCAAGCAATCGGAGGTAAATGACCACTCCAACATCATCAACATCTCTTCTAAACAGCTAAGTGAAGATCAGCTTTCCGTATTATCCAAGGGCCTCTCCTTTGTTCCTGTTAACGGAAATAGGAAATTTGAACGATATTATCTGTTTACATTCAGATCTTGCCAAAGACTTTGCCTAAGTGCTATCTGCCGTCCTGTTCAGAGTCTATGGTTGCTATAGCAACCGCTGCTGTGCTTCGTACACTGAGGAGATAAGCATGCAATTGTGGTTGAAATACTCCCGAAACACAAAGAAAACAAACCAAAATATATCTATGCAAGAACATGGGATGTTGTTGTATTCCAAACAATAAGCCAACAGTCGTGGAAGGGCATTACTACGGTTAAATCTCACTATAATCTCCTAGCTGTGCGATATGTCCCATTACAACCCATTGATTTGATTCGTGTTCTTGCCGTCCACTAGGCTATTTTGCTGTGGCGCGAACAAAACGTGACGTTGCAGCCCTGTGTAATATTTGGATTTCGGAAAGACTGACTTGTCTGTGGAAGCGTAGTCTCAGTCTACTGTTATTTCTGTGAGTTTAGCAGCTTCCCTCAGTGCACAATATGGTCATACTATCTGAGCAGATCAGATCTGACTGTCTTGGTTGTGGAACAAATTCAGCTTTTCCTTTAGTTTCCAGGATCTATATTTCTTGTGTTGAACTATAGCCACACCTTCTTGCTCAGCAATGGTCATTAGTATGTTGTCATAGCTATCAGTCAAAGAATTGAGATCTCACTTTTATATCTTTGGACAATACTGTTTTATCAATGTCTTCAGTGAGCGTAATAAACGCTTTGTTATAGACATTGGTCTGCTTTTTTTATTCTTTTCTATGGCTGCTGTTATATTTCGTTTAGAGATGTAATGTGCAAGGCACATTTTATGGTATTTGGCATCATATGCAAAGAGATCTGGGCATGAAAGAATTTGAATGTACATCTTCATCAAGCCTTTCAGAAGCTGCCCGAAGGACCTTGTCTCTCGTACTGGGGACAGCCGTGGCCTACTGGTTAGGGGTTCGGGCTTGTAACCGAAGAGTTACCGGTTCGATCCCCGACCCAGAAGGGAAAAAGGCGGGGGAAGTGGTTGAGCACTGCTCTCCCTTGCCCACATCCATGGTGCCCTTGAGCAAGGCACCTAACCCCTCACTGCTCCCTAAGCGCCACTGTAATAAGGCTGCTCACTGCTCCGGGATAGTGTGTGCTTCACCTAATTGTGTTCACTGTGTGCTCTGTGTGTTCACTAATTCACGGATGGGATAAATGCAGTTCTACCAGAAAGACTCAGTAGACAGAATATAATCAGTTAACAATTTAATTAGTAAAGGAACGGCTTGGATACAAGCATGATAGAGTCCTGAATAGGTAACAGTCTTTGGCGTAGGCCCCGTCTCGGATCCGTCCAGCGATGAGCGAGTCTCGTCTCCTGCCGATGGATGAAGGCAGGGGTGGGGAGCCTACCCCCAAAAGGATGAGTGATGCCCGCCAGGGCGGTGACTCAGTAACCTGGTTCTGAGAGGAACAAAGACATAGTATACATACAAGATAATTTAAACAGCATGTCTGGGCAGGGGTGATGAGGTTGTGCCAGGACGCCAACAGAATTTTAAAGTGGCTAGGTGTTAACCATTTAACCTAGGGTTGCAATGGGGCCCGCAGCATGCTTTCGCTATAGTGGGATTTAGAAGCTTGACGAGCTGGGCAACCAGCGTCTAGGGCAACCTAGACCAATGCGGCGGCCGGGCAACCGGCGTCCAGGGCAACCTGGACCATAAGCACTTCACGATCTGGGCGCCCAGTGACTAGCAAGCTAGTACATCGTGACGAGCCAGGCAACCGGCATCCAGAGCAACCTGGACAACAGCCAAGGCAAAATAGGAGAATGGAAATTAGAGTATACATTTGCAGAGGATCCTGCTAAAACGGCAATTCGAGTCAACAATCAATGTGACGGATGGCGTGACTAGATGGCTGAAATCACATGGACACGCAGAGACCCGTTGTGTCTAAAGAGAGTGCATGATGGGCGCAGCATTGGCCTGAAGGAGACTTGAATCTGCCAGTGATGATGGACCGCTCTGTTTGACCTGCGAGAAGGCAGGAGTGGTTAGTCAGGTGACATGTAGTATGGTCATCGGTAAAACAACCAGCCAACGGCTACGTTGGTAGTCGTGATCAACGAACTTCCAGCATAGGCCACCACTTAAACCACAACTAGCAAAATGCAAAATTGCCGACATAATCATGAACAGCCGGTAACCATTAACACCAATATATGGAGTGCTGAAGCGACCCACTGGTGGGGCAGTGAGCAAAGTAAGGCCTGCCATAGAATTCCTAGGAACCCAATACACAATATGGAATCAGAAAAGACATTTTCAAACATACAAAAGACACTAGAAGGATATGTCAAATACACAAATGACACAGCTTCTTAATTAAAAGCTCAACCAACACCATGTGGGCATGAGCCCATCACTGTGGCGTCAGCTAATGAATAATGACATAGTACGGGCATTGAAAAGAAAACACCCATAATTGCCTAGATAATAGCTTGTGTGACATAGCTACTGGCAATTGATGACTATGGGCCGGCGTGCCGTCATTTTGGTTCGAGCTTTGGTGTAAGACCCTCCAAAATTGAGAACCCAGATAGCTGAGAACGTCGAGGGACATCACGGCATACCTGGGACATGACAGATCAGCGGTAGCTGAGAGTAGTTTGAGCAACACTAGCGATCAACAGCCCATGCCACATTGAGCAAGCTGAAGCGCAACTCGCATACAAGACCGACTGAGGAGGACTTGATCAGTGCATGCAGAGAATCACCCGAGGAAGGCCGTGTAGACTTCCCACCAGAAGGTATGGGACGCAATCCCAGATGATTAAACAAATGCAATGAATGAACTGGCTTCCCGCAGCCATGCACAAGGAATGATACCTGAACCGAAGTCCTGCAGACGAGTAGCCTAGCCTAAAGCCTATGCAGCCCAACGAGCCGCGAGGCAAATTAAGAGGCTACACAAAAAAAAAAACTGGTTTGACGACGCTCAACCAAGGTAGACATCGAGATAACCACAGTGAGTGTAGAACATCAATTAAACAGGTCTCGGGTTGGGTTCAACGGCAGCGTGGTGCAGGCTAGCAATTAACAGCACAAATTGCAGGGATTATGAAATCAGCAGGAATTATTGTAAGGAGGCCTAAGTGAAAGTTAAACCGTGTCAGACGAGTCAGTTTATTTGCTGCACGCCAAATATCGTTGGCAAGCGGGTTGCATGACTGTGGGTAGAGTTAGCCCAGCTCGAGGAGCTTGAGAGCACGACAACCTTACCAACCAGACGCTGACGCTGAAGCTGAGGGCAGAAGGGGCGAAGGTAAAAACGCAGAGAGCCCAGGTCCACACGGAAGCCTGAGCTAGGACGTCAAAGTCGGCGTACTGAGAAGCAAAAGCAGTGTTGGGTGGAACATATTTAAAGAGCCCACTGAATAGACTAGCGCTGATTGAATGAGTGAATGATCAGATTGCAGGGCTTTCCCGAAAAGTAGGCAAAGCTAAGATTGGCTCCATGTAAGCATGGGAGGAGTAAAGGCTACACTACGAGTCTTCCTAGTAGAACTTTCGCTGAAGCTATCATAGACCAAATTCCTTGTATACGCAAGTATACTTGGCATATAATTTACATTGCCCCTGTACCAGTCGAAATGGCTGTCAGAGGTTCTAATCTACAGCTGGCCTTCCCACAAATAAAACAATCTCTCAGTATTTGAAACTCAGTATTTGATGCTCAGCCTTCTTGGTGCAGATGTGCTCTCACTCTCAACATTTGCAACTTGCTGCTGCTCACTGATTTTTGTCTTACTGCAGTAGTTCACTCTACATGATACATGATATGCAACTTTGATTTTGGAGGAAATATCATCTGTATATGGAGCCAGAGTTTTATGGACATCACCATCTCTCTCACTTTGCTGAGCAAGGGTAAGTATGCGTTGGAGGCCTTCTACTGTGGGGTTTTGGACATAGGGATCTTTTTTCTTGCCCTTTTAAAATGTTTCCCACAAATGATACAAAGCTTTGGATCTAATGCCTGTAAGACATTCTCCATAATTCAAAAGACTAGTGAAAAGGAAAAATTATATACATTTCAGAATTTTCATCGAAATGCAAATCAAGTTGAATTACACATGAAACATTGGTCAGAGGGCTAAGTACTTTCTTAGCTAGGGAATGTAGTTTCTACAACTAACTATTTAGCTACTTAGGGGTGAAGTAAGCAGTGTAGGCTCTACTGTCCACTGCTGGTCTGGACAGACAAAAGCTAACAATATTATTTTCCATTATTCAGTAATGACTTGACCAAAACAAAATTCAAGTGAATATAAATATTTTAATAAAGGTGTTCCATTCCAATGTTAACCTGATTCAATTGGATCTGTGTTTCATATGAATTGTTTAATACTGGGACATATGCAATGTATCATTATTAAATGTAAATATAGAGCAGCACTTACCTTATGTAACTTACTTTGCAGTAACAATGAATGTCAACATTCTCCTCACCACTGATAATGTGATTTGGACTTATGGAGACTGTATTTTGCCAGTGTTCCGTTTTCTTTCATTTTGGACACCTCATACATTGAGTGACAGAACACCCTGATTCGTCATACTATATTTACATATTTGGTATTGTTGGATTCAGTACAACCCCACCTTTCCCATAAGCCATCATATGTGTTGCTATGATAATCCCTGGTAAAGCAGCTACAAAGTAAATGAAAACATTCTGCATAGATATTCATTTTTTGCATGTCCGCTTATTTTAGGTGTATGTTTACATGTCTCTATTCATTCCATACATCAAGATATTCACATCCAGTCTTTTCTAGTAGGTAAAGCAACTTCCTGACTATAAACATGCCAAGTTTCAAAGCTCTCAGAGCTTGTGTGATTGATCTGCACTAATTTATATGCCTTAACTCCAATACGGACAGGCTATATTTTAGTTCTTTTTTGGTTTTGGGGTGTATAACAATATCTGTTAATTTAACAATCTTAGCAGTAAAATATTTTTAGCTAAGAATCCATTTCATATATGGGAGACCTTAGAGATGAGGAGAAACATTGTTGGGTTTAGTTCTACCTCCGGTAGGGGTATCTCAAAAACTAAAGCCCTTTCTGACCATTTGTCACTAGCCTAATGGTAATGTAGACACAGGGATGGGTAACTGTCATTCATTCAGACAGTTTGAAGAGGGGTCAGTGAGTTCTTTGAAAATCAAAAGAAGAACTGATAAGGGAATTGATAAGAATCAGTTCACTTATCCGGCAGCTGGTTAAAGGATGATTGCAGTACTCTGTGATCGTATGTCTACATTATGTGAATACTATGGTGAGTATGACTGTGCCTGGATAGATCAGAGACTGAGACATTGAGACTGGACTTGAAAACTGAACTGTGGACAGTATTTCAACCAGTTTAGCATATCATATATGTGTTATAAAAGAGAATATAGGTGTTTGTTCTGATTTCCTCTTGGAACTCTTGGACCTACAGAAGTTTTTATGTCTGTATTTTATTTCTGTCTTTATATGAGGTAGAGTGAAAGGGAGATATACTGTAGACACACACACACACAAACACACAGTGAGAGAGAGAGAGAGAGGAAGAGCAAGAAAATGACCAGAGACAGTGCCTGGTCATTCTCTATCAACCTCCCTTCTAAGACTTTTATGGCTGCTGAACAAAAGAAGCCATTTTATGATGATTGTGTTTATGTGACTATTTACTTTCCCTCCCCCGTTTTCACAGACTGATAAAAGTGGAAGGTTCAGCCTGCCAGCTTGCACCATACACACACACACACACACACACACACAGATGCACAATAACACCCCAAAAGCTTATCCATGTGCAGCCTCCCTGGCACAGACAGATTAACACAAGATGCAAGATTAAAAACTTAGAAAATAAATCTTCAAAACAAGGCATCCCATCCCAGAGGGATAGGGAAAGAGACAGGAGAGAGTGCAAGACAGAGAGAGAGAGAGGGAGGGGAAGGAGAGAAAGAATACGAATCAAGGGATTAGTAAACAAGTATCAGTGGCACATCGGTAGAAGGCCTTGCACTGTTTCTCATGAAGTCCTGGTGTTGAGGGACCACCCCTAAGCTATTCCCTGACTCGGAGCGATAATGAGCTCTTAGATTGTTTTTAGAAATGTCTCCCTCTCTTTCTTCCTCTCCCTCCCTCTTTTTTCCCTCTCTTTCACCCTTTCTCCACCTCTCTCTCTCCCCCTCTTGCCCTCTCCCTCCCCACAGTCTCTCTGGCCTGGATTAGTGCTCGATGCCTGCGGTAATGGCCGTTCGTGCCGCTCTTGTTAAATGGAGTGCTTGAAGTGCCCTCAGACCTCGTGGGAGAGCGAGGTTGCCGAGTCATTCCTCAGCTCACTTACGAGGCGGAGCCGCCATGCATGGCTTTTCCAAATGTGCCAATTTTCTCCCGTGTAAGACCGCTTAACAGATAATCTGACTTCCTGACCCCTCTCTCGCGCTTTTGTAATGGCTACAAGTGTGAGCCAAGCTGTCGTAGTGTCCAGCTCTGAAGTCTCTCTCTCCCTCCTTCAGATTCTCATCACACTCTTTCCTCTGATTTCTCTCTTTCTTTCCTTCTCTCTCTCTTTTTCTTTCTTTCTCGCCTTTTCTCCTCATGTCTCGCAATCAGGGAGCAGGTTCAAAGACCTTTGCGTCTTCTGCGAGCATTCAGAAAGCTCTCATGCAAAATGGATGGTCTGAAGGTTGCTTGAGGGCACACACAAACACTCTCTCACTCACTCACTCTCTCTATGTGACACACACACACACACACACACACACACACACACACACACACACACCAGCACCGGGAGCAATGGACTGTGAAGATCAGTAACATGTCATAGAGGCAATCCCCGCAAGGCATCATCATCTTCAGTCACATTCTGTCTGGAGTGATGTCCGTGTCAAAGGTCAACCAAAGGCCCTGTGACAATCTAATATGTGTGGTTTACAAACACACATGAGCTCTACACACACACACACACACACACACACACACACACACACACACACACACACACAGTAGAGTAGATATACAGTTAAGAGCCAAATTATTCATACCCCCTGGCAAATATTGACTTAATGTTGATTTTCTCTTGACCAATATGTCACATGGCTAAAGGTTGTAAGATAATGTGGTAGAAACATTGAAAAAAATAAGTGTTTTGTTTTTTATCTTTTTTTAATATTTTTATGAAAAATTGCATGTCCAAAATTATTCATACCCTTTTAAAATAATCAGTGGAAACATCTTTATTTGCATTCACAGCTCTCAACATGGTTCTTATAATACCTACCAACCTTCATGTCTCCACAATGATTCTAGACCGCACCTTTTTAGCAGCAGTCCGGGTTTTAGCATTAAACCTCAATGATGCTATGTTTATTTCAGGTGTGGGGTTGAGAAAATTATTCTTTTTGGATGTTTTTCAACCAGGGGGACCTGGTGACTTTCTGAAAGTAAACAGAAACACTAAAACAAGGGGCTACATTATGATTCTGGAGGAAAAGATCAGGCAGTCTGCCGAGAGACCTGCCCCAATAGGCTGCATTGGACCATTCAACCACACAATGATCCAAAACATACAGCCAAACAAGGCTAAAAAATGGTTAACAGAGAACAATATCAACATTTTAGAGTGGCCCAGCCAGAGTCTAGACCTTAATCCATCAAAAAAAGTGAGCACAAGGCCAAGGCAAATAATCGTTCCTGCCTAAAAATCTGGATTGCTGCTAAAAATATGCAGTCTAGAATCATTGTGGAGACATGGAGAGGCTTGGTAGGTATTATAAGAACCATTTTGAGAGCTGTGATGGCGAATAAAGATGTTTTCATTGATTATTTACAAAGGGTATGAATAATTTTAGACACACCATTTTTCATAAAAATGCAAAAAAAGATGATTTAATGTACAAAAGCCCCCATTCCTAATGTGGGTGTGAACAAAAGCCAATAGATGGATGAATATTCACCTGCATGCATGTGAGAGCAGACAGGTGTTTCTCTGGCACGTCAATATCTATAACGTCAGGATCTGAGGTGGCTGGAAATCATGCTTTTCTTGGCCTGATACATGACACTGCTTTGATGAGCAGTCCCACTTTGTAACACATCCGGCGTTCTATTACAGGCCATTGAGATGCATTTATTGCTTTTTTGACTCTGAAAGATTAATGCTGAAATCCCACTGAATATTCAGCTGGTGTTAGAGACACACACACACACACACACACCATCAACACAAATCAGATGCCTTGCTACTGAAACAATTTCCCAAAATGCAAATGGAGAAAAGCAGGGTGACCTTGCATATGAGAGGAACATAGTGTTCACACAGCAGACATGCACACACACAAACACACACACACGTACATGCACACACACACACACGTACGCACACACACACACACGCATGCACACACACGCACACATACTGTACACACACACATGTACATGCACTAACAAACAGACACATATTCACACACATCTTCATAGTCACAGACACTCGCACATGTAGACACACACACACACACATGCACAAACAAACAAACAAATGTATTCATACACAGACAAAATGCATGAAATATGTCTCCTTACCTTACAGACAGACACACACCCATGACAAACAGACAGGCACACACACACACGTTAATTAGCGCTCTTGCGTGTTATTTTCTCATATCAAAAACCCTATTTGAAACACTTCAAAATGCCAGACACAGGTCAGACTCTTAAATACATATTCAGAGCCTGTTTGTGGCAATCTCAACAAAGTGAAAGTGTTTGTGTCCTCTCCCCCCTCCGGATGATCTCGTTCCCCAAAGAGCGGGATCAGAAGGTTAGCATCAACGCCGGCCACAGTGACATGCATATGGATGAAGATGAGGCGGGGTCACTTAACGTTTAAACAGCCGGATCCTCTGACTGACCTTGATGGAGGTTGTGTGATGTCAAACGTCCCACTCAACTCCTATGAAAAGGAAGGGGGAAAAAGAGAGAGAAGAGAACGTTGAAGTATAAGTATAAGTATATATACTTTTTTGATCCCGTGAGGGAAATTTGGTCTCTGCATTTAACCCAATCGGTGAATTAGTGAAACACAAACAGCACACAGTGAGGTGAAGCACACACTAATCCCGGCGCAGTGAGCTGCCTGCTAGAACGGCGGCGCTCGGGGAGCAGTGAGGGGTTAGGTGCCTTGCTCAAGGGCACTTCAGCCGTGGCCCACTGGTCGGGGCTCGAACCGGGAACCCTCCGGTGTGCTAACCAGTGGGCCACGGCTGCCCATAAATTGCCATTGAATTCAAAAGAATGTACAGTACACAATATAGCCATGTCAGATTCTCACTTCTGCCACCTGATCCCATCAGGAAAGTGGGGAAATCAACTGGCACAAATGAACAAAGCAACGAATTACAGCCCATTAAGTTTCTAAATGATACTGAATCCTAGGGTTGCCACCTTCTTTTTAATAACCTGTCCCGGGAAATGTATCCACTCTCCCGGGACACTGAATGTCACAGTTTTCGAAAGGCTACGTGAATATGTATGTTCAAATTACTATTTTCTCTCCACTTGAAATAGCCTATGTGTTGTGCACAGAGCGGCCGGTGTCTCTTGTGTGTAGAATGCGCTATCATTGGCTCTGTAGGGACGTGAAGTAGCCTATCTAGCGCGTCTGTCTTGGCAGCTACGAGGCCCACTACAGGCGGCAATTAGAGAAGTATTGAAGATTGAATAGTCTACCTAACGACAAAATCCTCAACGCCGTTCTTTATCGTTAATATGGGTGGTGAGGCGGAGGACGAAGATGACCGTGTGTCCACAAGACTGACAGGCCAGTAAAAAAGAAAATGAAACGTTCAACATAATAAGTTATTCCAATGTCTGACTGAGATATACTAAATAAAATTGGCTATAGGTGTGGCTAAGGTATGGTAAATGTAAGTCTAATGTCATTCCTCTACTTATTTATTTAGCAAAGAGGGAGCAAAAGCAAGCACAAGCACAAGCACCAGTATCTAAGCAATCAGGTCTGCTAAGATTAGTTAAGTAAGATAAGTTTCTTCTCATGAGAATACTTGAGATGTTTAAAATATTCAGGGCTATGCACAATCTTACTGCACAAAAGCCAATTTTGTATTGTGGGTCTAATGTCTAATGGACATTTTCACTTGTGAGCAAAGCGGTTGGTCGGGTCATTAATATGTCCAGGTGTTTTTATCAGACATAGGTGGCAACCCTACTGAATCCATAGGCTCATACAGGTGATTTGAATGTGATGAACCAAAATGTGGAACTGGTTGGACACATGACACAGGAAAGTAAAACATCTCTCAGTTATCATGCCTATTTGGAGGACATGGTTTGGTTTAGCCATGAGCTGGTGTTGGTCAGGCTTGACTTTACGGAACTATTTATTGGCATTCTATTTACTATGAGGAATAAAATAGGCTCAGATTTTAAGTTAAGGACAAGTTTACTTTTATTCAGACGTGACGGTTAAGCTACAGATTGTTCAATATTTGTTAGATATTTACACATAGCTCATAGTAATCTAATAATGGTTCATTGATTCGTGTGAAATGAGCCATCGCAGTGTGCTTCTGTCCCAAAACTGAATCGTGTCTCAGAGGTGCGTTTACAGCTCTGTCATAAATAGTTTTTATCATCAACTAACTCTTTGTCCTTGTCACATGCTGCCTAGCCTCTCCGAACCTCCGCAGGTTTCACTGTCTGTCGAAAACTTACAGGAAATGACAATAAGCCAAGCGAGCGTAAGTGTGTGAGTGTGTGCGGTGTGTGTATCTTCAGAAGGTAAATACTGCACACACTCATTGGCACACCACAGAAACACAGAGCCGGGCCGCCGACATCCAACTAATTGCTTCAGGGTGAAAGCAAGAGACAAGACAGACAGAAATTAAAAAATATTCCACTAGACCATAAACTAAATTGCCAATATGCAAAAGGAAGAGTAACAGAGAGAGAGAGAGAGAGACAGAGAGAGAAAGGGAAAGAGAGAGAAAATGAGAGTGTAAGAGAGTAAATATGAAGCCTAAAGCAACGTTGTCACATCTGGAGCAAGCTTATTATTCATAAATTATGAATAATCTTACAAACAATTACACCCTGTGTGAAGAGAAATAAAAGGGAAATAAAGGAGTGAAACCAGGGGGAAGACCGAAGCGCAGCAGAGTCCAGTGAGTCCATTTGGACCATTGTGGAGGTGTTTAGGCCGTTTAGCATGGGAGCATGTGGAGCAGAATAATGCAGACCGGTCCATTGGCCAGGAGGACTACTGGCTCTGGAAAGATAAGATGTCTAATACACAAACGGATGGAGAGGATCCACCAGTGTGTCACCACTACGTCTTGATGGGCCCGCTTGCCGTGAGGAAGCTCAATGGCTGCAACATGAAATGGCAAAGCTGTGTGTTCATTATGAGGCGCTGCATAAAACTATCCCCTCTTTGTACCGAGCTGCACGGGAAGAACATACAGTACATATTGTAGGTAATTTTACATTCTAAATAAGAGATGGGTAACCTGCAGCACTGTCACCTCTGCATACTCAAACTGGATCATAGAAACTGTACAATAAATATAGTGTGTGCGGGATGCATAGCATTTTTATTTACCTTGACTGGCTGCAAAGAAAAGTGTCTTCTTAGAAAAATGCACATGGAAGGTCATACATTTGTTGTGGCAGCAATGACCCTTCTAAGCCAGTCGATGTGGCCGCGCAATAGATTTTTCAGACTGCGCAAACACATTTTTTTTTTCAGGGGTTAAAAATCTGAGCATCAAAGGAGTTGTAGGCTAGGTAATAAACATTTAAAATACTGACATGTCTGACAACCAAGCCGGATGTACGTTAGAATGTTTACATACAAAGTATCCTTTAGGCTACTCCAGGCTAACCTGGCCCTAGCCAGATGAATGTCGTTCCGCTTAGCTCCGCCTAGCTTCACTCACATCCATCTGGAACCTCTTCCATTGAGAGTGATTTCTCCAACCAACTTTATGGTTTAGCCAATCAGGACGCAGGGCGGGAGTTTCATAGATGTGACATAGCGTAGAAGCGACTGTGAGACTGTTATCAGCGTCACGGGTTGGCTTCGATGTGAGTGGTTGAAGTAGCACGTCAATAGATGACGGACAAGTGGCTTATTCAATCATATGCAAGCATTTTTTGATTAGGTCCAGCCTTCTGAAGCAACACTTCAATGGATCGGTTCCAGATGGATGAGTGGAGCTAGGCGGAGCGAAATTCATCTGGCTAGGGCCAGGTTAACTCCAGGCAGGCCCTCTAATGCGAACTTCTGGGTACTCAGATTAGGCAGGCCCTGCTCCAGCAGTTATGCAGTAGTCTACCATGGCGAAAAGGCAGAGCAGATGCCCCAGAAAAAGGTCTGCGTGACGTTTAAACATGAGTGGCTAGATGAAATTCTCCAAATTGACACAAAAGATGGTCCAGGTAGGAAAAAACATTCAGACATATTTACGAATATTTGCCTCCTTTCTGCTCGGAGGCAAAAGCGAAAGGAGAGTTCGCTCGTGGGAAAACTTGGTCTGAGTGGAAGCTTGATTACCTAAGATTGATTATCTGGCATAGAAAGTCCATGTAGACGCATTGAAAACATTAAGACTTAGACATGGGAACTCTATCGATCAAATTCTACCCGAAACGAATGAATACCGAGAGAGACGAATTCTGAGAGCACGATCCTAAACAAATACAATTATTATTAATCGACAATGTGATGCTAGCAATTAACACCAACATATCCATGTTATCAGTTCAGGATACACGATCATATGGCACAATGCTTGTGGGCAATTCCACGGAAAATTGACTTTTTGTCACATCCATAACGCCAATAAAATGTGATGGTATGGTATGATGTGAATGATTACATGAAATTTGAGCATTTACTATTTTTGGCTGATGAATGTAAATGAGAAAAAATGCACAAAAAATGAATGTTATCATTCACATCATACAAATGCCAAGGCATTTCACTGGCGTTATGGATGTGACAAAAAGTCCATTTTCTGTGGAATTGCCCTTGTGCTTTACATTACGTTTTGGAAGCAAACTGATTTCAGTTAAGACAGTTTTTGCTGGAATCATTCAGCTTTCAGGATGCCATGCAGAAAACATCCTTGATGCCATTACCAAGTTCTACGCAGACCATGCGCTAAACATGAACAAAATGGTAATGTTTACTTCAGATGGTGCTTAAAGGTTGTATCAGCGATTACGGCTGAACTTCACTTCTGTTGATTTTCAAACAAAACAGAGAGCTAGCTCGCTACTCCCTCCCGTGCAATTGAAACTCTCCTAAACGCGCATCTCGTCGGTTATTAGTTGGAACACTTTATTGGTTGGAACACTTTATTTTGCCTTTGAGTGGTTGCCAACACTGTTGGTAGCAATTGTTTTTGTGTACAGATCTCGGAGCCTAGGCTGCCTACAGAGACACGTTTTTTTGACGGCTTGCTTATGAGGCAGGCAGCTAGCGGATCGTTAGGAAAGATCAGATGAATGTGATAATTTATGTTTGGGCCTTTTTTGTGCCTGAAATCGCTGATGCAAGCCACATAGCCAGATAGACCTATCTCCCTCAATTAAATTCAAATGACATCATGTTTTGTAGCCTAGTTTGTTGCAAACCACTCCAATTATAACATTGTTTATATAGGCTACATTTAGGAAAAATGACACCATGTCAATTTAATAGGCCTATTATTGTTAAGCACTGCATTGGCATTTTTCTTTCAATGAAGTTCCACTTATACCTGCTGAGAAATGACTAAACACCTTGGATACTTTTATTTTATATATACAGTATATATATATATATATATATATATATATATATATATATATATATATATATATATATATATTTTGTTATGCTACATGTGTTATTTGTGTTCAATGACTGTAACCTCCGTGCTATCTATGGTCAAGTCTGGTAGTTTGAATACAAATGCGTACACTTGTCGTTGTCTGATGATGTCATATGCCTTGGACTTTCGTTTATTTCACACTGGTATGAAAAGTGTGGTGCTCCGCACTCTACTTGTTCAAGTCTTCTAAGCTTCAAGTTGGCCTCTGAAAGCATCGTTGGTATGTGTAAATTAAATGTTTATGAGATAATGTTAATTCAAGCAAACAAGACACCTGACGAAGAACTGAGTGGTCGAAACGTTCTGTATCATCATCCACCATTAAACTGGGAGCTTTAGATACAGTGTGCGGATATCTCTTCTTGTGTTCTACGTAGTATTCCCAATATCCAGCACCTGTAAAATTTATATAGATGTGCGTACACCTCTACACTTCAATTCAAGCAAACTGGCAAACGAATTAGCATAACTTCTAGGCTCTGTTCACGTTAGTCTTCTGGTGTAGCTGACAGTAGCTAGGCTATTTTATATGACTTGTTATTCCCTATTCTGAAATGTTGTACTTTCATTTCTCAGTTTTACCCTACTTCAAGAACTCCATAAAGAGTGAACTGGAATACGTCGTCTGCGTGGTTTGTTCCTGGAGAGGAGTTCACTATCTGTCGACCCTGGCAAGGCGTTGGGAGTAGAGGGCAGAACATATATATCATTATCAGTCATAACCAGTGAACCAGTCATAACCTCTCTAAACCTTATTGAAGTTCAACTAAATATCCTTTAAGTTCAACTAAACTGACTGGTAAAACACCATCATTAAAATGTTCCACAAGTCCAGCCATTATAAAGGATACTGAATAAATATCAACCTTCTTAGACATATTGATGCATTTGCTGTTATCTCTTTGAATTCCTTATGGCTAACGCAGGCTCGTGGTCATTTTCGGCAGGTCGCATGGTGGCGAATTGCTCAGACACAGTGTGAAATGTGCGCTCAGAAAACAAAATATTTGCTCAGTGCTCAAAAAAATGAGAGGGAACATTGTGCGGCAGGTTATTATTTTTCATTGTATTTTGTTATACCAGCTTGGGGGGAAAAAAAACTATTGTTTTGTGTTTGAGCTATCTTACACTCATAGTGCAGTCAGGCAGCTGTTGGGCTGGATTGAAAGGTCATCTATGGTCCATCTCACACATGTGATAAGCCTGGCCCCTAGGCACTGGGCTCCCAGGCCTGAGGCCACATGTGTTGCAGTAGGTGCAGTGTGGATCCCTATCTCACGCTGCGTGGGAGGGAGTGGGGAGTTAGGTGGGGGAGGAGGAGGAGGAGTCGCACAGATCTGCTGGCTGCTTCTATCAGTACAATCAGTCTGGAAGCTATGATGGAGCTGCAGACACCTCAGCCTGAACTCATCCACACACACACGCAAGTGCGTGTGCGCACGCACACACACAGCACAGCACAGCACAGAAGCAGAACTCAGGCAAGCACACACTCCAGCACATACACACACACACCACACACAGCACAGAAACAGAACTCGGGCAAGCACACACTCCAACACACACACACACACACACACACACACACACACACAATGTTAACATTTCTCATTGCAGTAACCTTACTCAGACTCCACACAGAGAGAAGCAGAACTCAGCAAGCACAAACTCAAGCACATATACACACACCGGTGAGCCTGCGTGGCGTTTGTGAGCCACCAGCCTCGTGCACCATTATGCAGCGTTCCATTACGTGTCCATGCAGACCTGCCTGCCACTGAGCCAAGTCCTGCTTACCGATTGATAAATTCCTCACCCTGGAAATAAGTCCTTTTTTTCTGTGTGTGTGTGTGTGTGTGTGTGTGTGTGAGAGAGAGAGAGAGAGAGAGGTACTGACAGTGTGGTAAGTCACTGTGTGTATGTGTGAATATGACTTTATGTGTGTGTGTGTTTACAGGTGCACTACTTTGCAATATCTCCCTCACTCATGCAGAACAGGGAGTAGACGAGGTGTGTGTGTGTGTGTGCGTGTGTGTAGGATTGGGGAAGGAATCAAACATCAATCCCCTCCACTGAGCCACCTTTTCCAAGCCAGTGCGTACAGATGCTTCCCCATCTGTGGACGGTTTAGCAGCGGCGCACACTGGGCCAGGGCGAGGCGAGGTATGGCACGGTGAGCCCAGCTCTCTCTCGCTCTCTTTCTCCCTCTCTCTTTCTCTCTCTCTCACTCTCTTTCTCTCTCTCTTTCTCCCCTTCTCTTTCTCTATCTCTCTCTCTCTCTCCATCTTTCTCTCTCTCCCCCATCAGTCCTCGATGTCTCCCAACAGGCCTGCCCCCCACCCCGCCACACCATACATCTCTCCCCTTGGCCCAGGCCGACAGGAATTTATGTTGCGCGCGCACACACACACACACACACACACACACAACCAATTTATCCATTCACCTGAGCAGCTACTTGATGGAGGGGAAAAGTGACTTGGAAGGAATGAAAAAAGAAAAAAGTGTATGATGTGTGTGTGTTTGTGTGTGTGTATGAGAGAGAAAAAAAGTGAGAGAGGAAAAGGACAGAGAAAATAGAGAGAAAATAAGGATTTCTTTCCCCGTGTTTGGCTTGTGTTCCTTTACCACGCAGCCTCAATTTCTGAATCTGAACCACATCACCCATTTTGAGACAAATAGAGAGATCGATCTAAAAATAAAGTATGGGCAGTTAGGGAAGGAAATAATCTGTGTAGATGCTGGGCCTGTCATGGCGGACTGTTTATTTTGTTGTTTCTTTTTCTTTCCCTGTGGTTATTTATTGTCTTCTTCTGTCTGCCCAGACGGTTTCCCAGACACCCAGTCTGTGAGTTTGCCAGCATACTGATCACTCTCAGCACATTTTAAGATCATGTCATTTTCCCCCCAAAACAACTCAACAATATTGCATTGCCAATTCAACTCTGAAGTTGACATCTGCTTTCTTCTTCAAGATGTCTTTCATTTTATGTTTTTGTGCCATTTTGAAAATAAGGTGAAAGGAAACACACACACACCCACATAATGGGAATGAAGGAAACAAGAATTTGACGATCAGTGGCATTTTGAAAGTTGTAAAATGAAAGAAAAAAGTAATAATTATGAAAATGAATAAAAGCTTGAGCGACAGTTGAGCATTAGCTAGTCTGAGGCGAAACAGGTTTTTGTCACCAAACAGCTGCAAGATTGGTGGCGAGCTTCCTTTCGTCAGTGGATGTCAGTGACTTTCACAGCTCTTCGTCTCTGACAGACACAGATTTAATTATCATTGTTTAGGTTGCAGTGTTTCCATTCGACATGGCGTCCAATTTCGGGCTTAAAAACAGACATTGTCTTTTAGACGTTGTTTTCATGTTGTTGCCTTTTCTTCCCGTGTCAGATTATTATTTATTTTGCGACGTGTCAGGCTTGACACGTTTATTTCGCAAATTGAGCATCTCTTTGGCTTTTCAGTTTTTGAGACGTGTGTCATCTTGCGTTGGAGGTTCTGAAGCTGAGATGAATGAGACGCTGATGATCTCTCTCTCTCTTCATCTCTGCCTTGTTTTCTCTCACTCTTTCTCTATCCCCCTTTCTCTCCTGGGTTTCCTATGGACAAAGACACAGACGCATCAACTACCATACGTAAACTTCTATGAACTCCGCATTTCCCACTGAAGTTGTGCAGATCCCCTCTGGCGGAATGGAAGTATGCAACATGCGCTCGCTTGCCAGCATCGGGGCACTAGGAGAGCTGACTTTAATCTCCACGGCTGTTGTCTTGGCACTGTTGTCTTTTTGTATTGCGATAAGATGTTTTCTCCACGGCACAACCTTTGACACGCGTCGAGAGTCACAAGGGAGCCAGAGCGTCAGATCGCAGAGCAGGCGCTATTAACTCTGCACTCATGGGAGCAGGCTTGTTTCCCCCCTCCCTCCCCTCCCCAAAACCTGAATGAACATCCCTCAAAAGACGTGTGCAGATAAACACACACATACACACAAACATACAAATATGTGCATAGTGCCAGCACGCTCACTAACGCTCTCACACACAGACATACTAAGTGTATCATTCAGCTGTTTTCTCATTTTTTGGTGTGTACTCTCTCTCTCTCTGTGACAATATGAGTTGTCAGAGTCTTTGCCCCTCATACTCTCTCAAATGTCCTCTCAGTCTTTTAGTCACCATAGAGAATCACACAGACAGACACACACTGGTTTATTCATTGGTACCTAGTAGGATTCAGCTCATCTTCAGTCATAGAATCGTTCTACTACCGTATGTCTATGAGCCACTTCTGCCAGCCTGGTATAAACTATGGTCAGTAAACACACACTCTTCTGGCATTACTTTCTGGTCCAGGAGCACAAATCAGCGCTGTCTCTACTGAGACAATTCTCGCAGATAAGCGGCTTCTCGCTTCCAGTGAGTGAAATATGCACAGACAAAGCTAGCGAAAGTTATTTTGATGCTATCCAAACACACTTTGAAGGGAAGCAACGTATTTCCTCAACTTTCTGAGAATTGCAAGTAAGCACAAAGAAAAGGGTTGTAAAGCAAAAAGAAGAAGAAGGGAAAATAACAAGATTTCCAATAACCGCTCTGACTCCGATGAGGATAATCCGAAGCTAAAATGGAAACTAATTGCTAAGATCTCAGGCAAGGCGCTGCCTAACAACTCATATGCTTATCCATGGCAACAAGCACTCGGTTCATATTCCTCCTAGCCCTCAGTGGGAGGTAAAGTGCCATAACACATATTTCATAAACACATACTGTAATTTTAAAAAACTCGAAAAGCACAAAAGTGTATTCTAAGGAATGGATCTTGGATACTAGAGGCCTCTGACAAGCACCTTAGTTTAAATGAAGAGAAGCCTTGGAATTGGGTGGGAGTCAAGAACAACTGATATTATTCCCTTGGCCGTTGAACAAAAACTCATTAAGGTGATAGGAAAGAATAAACGGGCTCCAAAGGTCGAAGTCTGGAGTTTATTTGTGAAGCTGTGATGATTGTGGGCTAATTTGAGGCAACAATGGGGTAATTTAAAACAGGCTTGAATCTGATCTCAGATCAGATTATCGCTCTTATGAGAGCAAGTGGTCAGTATCTGGGGACAATGTTGTTTCTCATTAAGAAAGCAAACCCCATGACACTATCATCCAATTTTAGGTCGAGGGCAATTCTTATAAAAATCCACCATTATTGCACTATTATTATAAGTGTAGTGCACATAAACAGCTTCAATGGCGACTCCAGAAGTTTCACAATATGTGTTGATTGCCCTTTCAGAATCCCCACACTCTCTCCCTCACACACACACACACACACTGTGTGGTGAAGGATACAAAAACATTTCTGCAGCATTGTAGCCTAAGTGCCCAAGAGCACTAGCCTGGCGGGCCATCCTATATCATTGACATGTATAGTCTGGCATCGAATCATTCACCTCGCTTAATCCAAGGGGCGGGCAGAGAATTGTCTTTCAAACTGCCTAGGCATGCAATAGGCCAGCGCTACGACCATATCCGTATCCGGTCGGCAAAACGGCAAATACATCCTTCTTCGAAAGGAATGACTTAAGTGCATTGTGTTGATCTACTTTCAAAGAAAAGCACAAGTCCAACTCCTCCAAAGTTGACGCCAACGCCGATTCAAACAACCGCTCTTCGTTTGCCATAGCCACCTTCCTTGTTGTTCACCGTCGCAGGATGTCGTTATCCTGTTAAGCCCGCCTTAAGACTCTCTAACGAAATAGAGCGATGTGATTGGCCGTCATCCACGGTGTTAAGCCAATAGAAATTCCTATGGTTCGATACTAGACGTACAAGCTGAGCAAATTAATTTGCCGCTGCTAGGGTGCGTCTAGGTTTCTAGGCTACAAGAGCACAGTAACCTCCATCATTCTCAAATGGAAAAGTTTGGAACAACCAACAGTCTTCCTAGATCTGGCCGCTCAGCCAAACTGAGTAATCCAAGACGGATGGCCTTGGTCAGACAGGTAACCAAGGACCCAATTAGCTTAAGGTGTGTTGCTAAAGCAGCCATAATGAAATGAAGGTGCATTGTTTGGATACTTCACACACACGTGCTTTTTAATTTCACAGACTACAACTACCAAGCTGGAATCAAAGCACATCGATTCCCCTCTCACACCCTGCACGCACTTAAAACAAAATAAACAGGCATCTCAGTCTCACGCATGTATAGGCAAAACTGTATCAGACCGGTGTAACGTTGGTAAATCTTCCATTGCACAGAATGATTTTTGTAGCACGTGCAACAAATGACAGTCGAAAGATACAATTACAGTGCTGCTATCAATTTGCTTGGTATAACCGCATTTATAGTTTTCTACAAATGCAATCAATCAAATTGGCCTCCATCATTCAACCAACGCTAACGGTAACATTACCTAGGTCCTTATTGATATTATAAGATTAAGTACCTGCAGTAAAAACCAAGCATGTCCGATAAACATCCTCAGATTTATTTCGGCTTCAAGAAGAAATGGGAATTACATTTCATGTGAACATCGTCCTATCCTTATTAGACGTTCTCTGCGGTAAACTACAGTCCTTGTAGGAAGCGTCCATTGTTTTTCCAACCCACTTTTAACTTCCAACAAAATTACGTCTCACTGCAACGATGCGCCATCTAGTGGACAAACGACTACTTATCGCCAATACTGGAAATGCAGCCATGATGATGATGATGAATATTTATTTTGGCTTTCTTTTAATCCTACTGAATTTGTAATTATGTATCGGCCGTTCTAATACCGATAGTATGTGGGTGCATAACCTAATTTTTTTTAGACCCCCCCATGGATGAAATTCTACGAAACTTGGCATACCCCCAGAGAATTCCAGGTCAATCATACACATAAAACTGTGCAGTTCTGAACATCTTAACTGAAGATAGGGGCGATTAAAGCAGAATAATATTGCATTTTCATTTTTTACCGGGGGGGTGCAAATCACAAATGAGTGATTATGGGCCAGGTTGATGTGGGCCCTTGAGACCAACATACCATAAAAGAGACGAAACGAAATTTTTCCATAAAAGTCTAGTGAGGCTACATACCCACCAAATTTAATGTGCCCCGGTGGTTCGGTGTCCCGGGTATCGTTGACCAAAAATTCAGGAAGTAGATGACGGGGGAAAAAAAACAAAAAAAAACTTTGACAATCCCTATATGACCGCCTCGCTAGCGGCGGTCATAATTAATGTAAAGAGACATACTGTATCATGTTTCTTTTTCTTGTGTTGGCAAGTAGCTGGATAATAAGTGGGATAATGTATAGAACGCCAGTCATTATCGGGAAAATAAGTCCCTTCAGGGCGAAGGAAGACCGGTTTGCCCTGGTGTTCTATACATTATCCCTTGCATAAATGTGGATGTTTTGAAAACTAATCTGACTATTCTGAAATAGTTCATTTATGCACTCAATACTTGGTTAAGCTCCTTTTAAACGAATGACTGCATCAATGTGATGTGGTATGGAGGCAATCAGTCTGTGGCACTGCTGACGTGTCACTTTTTCCATGATATTCTAATTTTTTTGAGATGAGCCTGTACTAGACCACTAAGGGTCATAGAATATCAAAGAGAAACTTGTTTTTAGCATTGAACAGTGTTTATTTTTCTTTCCTCTTCTGTCTGACATCTGTATTTGAACTAGCCCACTTTCATCTGTTAGGAAAAGAAAGGTTTTGCACCTCTTTCAACCGTCAGGGGAGTTTTAGTCAGGGGGCCTACAGTATGTGATTTCTATGGGTTTGAAATGTTGGAGAGTGGTTGGATTGTCTTTAGAGGTCATTGAACATGGAGAAAAATGATGTCTCCGTTTTTTTTTACCTGTTTCAACCCTATTTTTTTTTAAATTGTATATTTCACTGTAATTAACACCATACATTTCACCTAAATTACTGGCTATGTTGAATAAAGTTCACAAAACAGTTATTTTCAACAGTATGATTGTATGTCAGTATTATGATTTGTATGTCAAACAATTAGAGATAAGATCAATAACCAATCAGTTTCACCAAATACACATACTTCATTGCTGAAAGATAGCAAAAACATAACAGAATCACAGATGATACCTCAAACAACATTTAATTCATTTACATATACACAACATATTAGATCTCACCTCCACAATTTCCTCTTTAAAATCTACAACTAGTCTACTAGACCCTATTCCTATTCACCTTCTTAAGACTGCTCTCCCCTTCCTGGATAATGTTTTGCTCTAGATTAAAAATAATTGAATGCTATCAGGGCATGTACCGCAGTCGTTTAAGACATCTGTTATTAAGCCCTCCCTCAAAAAACCTAGCCTTGTATCAATATTGGTTCTCCTGGACCTCAGCGCTGCCTTTGACACCATAGACCATGACATACTACTTAGGCTTGAAAATTTGATAGGCATCAAAGATTCCGCACACACTTGGTTTAGATCATACCTTCTTAACCGTCAACAATTTGTACAGGTCCATAAAAAAACATCTACCCAGATTATGGTAACATATGGAGTGCCTCAAGGCTCAGTACTGGGGCCCCTGTTGTTTAGCAGATATACCTCAGATATACACAACTATACCTCTCCATAAAACCTGATGAATTAACCCCGTTAGCCAAACTTGACACATGTATAAGAGATATAAAGACATGGATGACGAATAATTTCCTGCCTTTGAACTCAGATAAAACAGAAGTCATGGTTTTAGGTTCGAAAAAGATGAGGGATATCCTATCCACATCACAGGCTATATATTGATCTTCCACTGACCTCATCCACAAGTGTTAAAAACCTAGGAGTTATAATTGACCAGGGCCTAGCACTAAATAATCACATAAAACAGATCACCAAAACTTAATTTTACCATTTAGGGAACATTTCAAAGACAAGTCCTTATCCTTACTAAAATGCCGAAATTAAGGATAGACTATTGCAATGCTATTGCAATGCCATTACGTTGGCTGTAATAATACCTGTCTAAAGAGCTTACAGCTTATACAAAATGCAGCTGCTCACACACACAAAAAATGTGAACATATTTCCCCCATCCTAGCATCTTTACACTGGCTACCTGTTAAAAGTCATTGACTTCCAAATATTACTTATATCTCTTGGTTGGTTGCCTGCATTGAAAGAGGACACCTCATGAAGACGCTCTTTTGTCTGCTTTTGACAGAAGAAGCACTTATCTATGCTGGCAGCAGCTGCTGCTGAACAAGTGTACAAAGTCCCTCTACTGTAGATGGACTTGCAGTTGTTGCTGCAGGTTCAGAAGATGGTCTACCACATCTTTTCTGAAGACACTGAGTCCTGCCTGCTTCACATGATTTCTAGTAGCGAATCTTAGCATGCTGCAGATGCTCACTGTTACAGGATTTGTAGCAGTTCCTGTGCCAAACTGCTTTGTTCTGTTGTAAAATAACTGCACTGTAACGTTGTAATCGTTGGCTGATCTGTGATCACCATCTCCATACTCTCATCGACAAAAACAAGAAATTTGGCATATGTCTCTAGTGATGGGACATTCACCAGTCCACACATATCTGCCACTGGATACATCTACATCTAAAATCTGTTTCTTTTAGAATATTTGTGCCATCACCTGACTAACAGAAAGACACCTCAGAATATAACCTAACTAGACTGTGCCACCATGAACTATGAAAATGTGCTTGCTCAAATGTAGAAGGCTAGAAGGTCACTAATATCACCAACCATGAAGAACAGAGCACTATGTGCTTCAGGTTATTCGATATTCTAAATTCTATAACTGCCAGCTATCAACCAACTGTCACTGCTAGTGTCTCTCTTTCTCTTTCTCTCTCTTACACACACACAGACTCACCTGTCTGTTTGTCTATCTGATCCTTTTAGCCTTTCTTTTCTTCACACTTACATAGGCTACGGAAGGCCTTACAGACTTCAGCTGATACTAGCTATGTAAAAGTCTTGTAACGATTTGATAGCGACACACACAATTGTCCAATCAAAAGGTTTATTCACTGAGAACGAGAGCAGGGACACAGACCGACCCAGAACACAATACACACGGGGCAGGTCAAGCAGACACACACACTACACATACAGGGGAGGACGCAGCCCCCCACACAAAAAGGGTCACACACGAGGGAGAACTAAAAGGGAAACATGTCACAATAAAGACGCTAACATTACACTCAAAACTAAGGAGAATTAACGACATAAACCCCCCAAATGTTCGCTCTCGTATCCCAGGATGCCCTGCGCGGGAGAACGCTAACACTGTCTTTTGCGCCGACGTTACAGTCTATATCTCTGCACTTTGTGCTCTGAATGGGTGTAGACAAGAACTGGCAGAGCAGGTTAGGCCTACACTCAAGCACACTAATAGGCATTAATTGATAGTATTGATATTGAAGTATTATGTTTTTAAGCGGACAATTTCGAGAATTTTAGGCACAATTTCTTGTTAAAGAGATCATTCATCAGCCTAAAAATGTTTTATAATGTTGTATTGTTTATGTGGTCCACTTTTGCACACTACCTTGTAGAATATTTTTGCTTTTTGGCACCAAACCCTATGCTATAATACCAGCAATGTGAGGTTTATGGACAAAACACCAAATTTGACCTTTTCTGAATTTGACCTTTGATTTCTTCTTCTTCAAAACCTTCAAAAAAACTGAGACATGTTTTATTTTACTCTTAAGAACCCCTAGAACAACCATCACCAAATGGCGGACCGCGGTCCGAGTCCGGACCGTGACGTGATCCTATCTGGACCCAGACCATAATAGCCTAATTTAGATTTTCATGTAAGATTTCAAACCTGCGCTAAATGTTTCGTTGGTTAGGATAACAGCATTTACTTCAGGAGCTTCAGGAACCATAATTTCGCTTGCTGCTACTCAGCCAGTGAAATCTGTGAATTCTGATAAAGTCGAGTCAGTGAGTAAAGTACCGTAAAACTCCAAATAATAGCCCGGGCTTTTATTTTCCCAAATCGCCAAATTTCACCGGCTAATATTAGAGACATGCGTCTATATGAGACAGGCCTTTAATTCCCTTTACACAAAACTTTTCCTCTGCAAAGATGGAAAATATTACCAAATTAATTATTTCAAACACACTGAATGTCTACCTATATGACTAGGCTATCTAATGACAATTATCGTCCTTTGTCAAATGCAGTTGCATTATCAGCCCTGACCAAAACCGTTCACTAATTATTTATGCAAAAATGGAACGTGCGTAATGTTGCATTCTCCCTCCTTTTCAGCACGAATGAAACAGCATGAGAGAACATGAACCATATGCGTTCTCTCGTATTTTATTTGGCAAATTTGGCAACAGTCAGCTTACATTTCAAATCATAGCCTACTTCTTTCTCTTTATTGCCATGGCAGTACATTTGGAACAAAGAATAACGTTCACGAACCTTTTTGTTTTGTTGCCAGCATAAAAACAAGCTTACCATAGGCCTATCCTCAAATTTTAAACACAAGGGATGAATTGAACGATGACGAAGTCGGACATATACAGTAGGCATAGCTCATATTGAAAAAAGTTATAGAATTTGCAACTCTAGCTTTTCCCCACCGCAGTCTTTTAATGCCATCTAATCATAATGTTAGCGTGCGCAGTCTGCACCATACTCAAGCCCAAATCACACCAAAGATTAGCAACGAGATGAGCTGCAACATTATATTACAGCAACTTGATGCACCATTCTAAAACCTTGCAAATGTGACTAGACATGGTGAATGCTTTGCGACGGCTTGCAATGACGTGCAGCATCTAATTCACACCCAATAAGACGTTCTAAATGGAACGCGATCATAATTAAGACAAGATCTCCAGTAGATGTAAAACTACGACACGCATTGACAGTGAGATGCCGCCGCTGTTTGTAAGATCAAAATAAGACGTTCTAAATGGAACGCGATGTAATTAAGCTGTTCAGTTATTTTCCATGCGTCTTGGAGAGGTATGTGTGCTGACTGGAAACTCCTTTCTGCAACGGGCTTTAAACAGAAGATCTGACGGGTTTTAATACAACCCGGAACTAAAAAACAGACCAGGCGTCTATTGGAGACCGGCCTTTAACCCAAACCTGTAGCCACGCCAGGCGTTTAAAAGAGACAGGCGTCCATTTGGGACTCGGCTATTATTTGAAGTTTTACGGTAGCCTACTATGGAGAAGAGACTGATAGCCTGAAACGAGCGAGGAGGGGAGACGGGACGAGAAACTATTAGATGGATATCTAAGTTAACGATAAGGAAGTTATTTTCAAATCATCGATTGCTCAAAGAGGAGAAAGCTAGACAGCGAGAACAGAGCTTTATGTAACGATACGCGGGCAATACCACGCAAAACTGTCACGTCCGTAACGCCAACCGAATATGGATGTGACAGTTTTGCGCGGAATTGCCCTGGACCTCTTATATATTCTGACACAGGCGATTTTAAGCGCCAATTTGAAGCACCTCTACTAGACAAAGCATATATTTTGAGCAAGCATAGGGTAGGCTAGGCCCATTCAACAGTGAACTGAGACCACAGAATATTTTACGATTTAAGAAGGCAATATGATTGATCCACCACAATCTAGTTAAGCCTACATGCATTCGCTGCCCAACAACATGATATTCCTGGGTTTCCAGGATTTCGGGTCAACATAAAAAAAAACCTAAAACAATTAAATTAAACTTGCTGATTAATGGGTTCAAGGAACCAGCTGTGGAATATCCATCCTTGTCTCAGCTCAAATTTTATTTTAAGTGCACGTTAAGATCTTAAAAATAGCCAAGGCTACTCAGTTTTTCTCCCCAATTAGGCTACTCTTATCTTGCCTTATTTCTCCTCATTTCGAATGTTGCCTTTTAGGCTACTTATTTTATTTCACATTAAACATTAGGCCTAGGTCTACAATCTTCTATTTCTTGAATTTCCCCTTGGGGATCAATAAAGTATCTATCTATCTATCTATCTATCTACAACTAGGCTTCATCCATCCATCCTAATATTATACATACATACATAAACATATACATAGCCTAAACACACGTTAAACATTATGATGCTCCGGACCTTTGCTTGAGGAAATTTTCTGTAACTGGACCTCGCTGAAGATTAATTGAATACCCCTGCCCTAGAACAAAGATATAATACTCTCCAAAAATGAACATGCGAATCCCACAAGCCTCCAAATTAGACACATAGGCCCCCCTACTATTTGTTGGCAGATTGAAAAGAAGCCAGCCTGGGGATGTCCCAGAGGAGCTCGCTGATTGGTTGAGAGAGGCACACTGTGACCCTGCTGGTCAGCCATGTTGTTTTGGGAAGAGCGGGTGGGAGGGTCTGATGGCTGAACACATTCAGAGAGTTGAGAAAGGTTCAACAAAACAAAACAAGAGCCATAAACCATTAGAGAGTTTGGAACACAAACGAGACATTTCAGGAGAAATTACACTACACTGTTGTGTTGCCAATTGTTTGTGTTTTGTTTTGTGTGTGTGTGTTAAACAGCAGGGGTCATTTGTCATATGTCATTTTGTTTTCTTCTGAATTTGTGCAACCCCACCCAAAACTTGAAACTAGTCTAAATAGTAATAGTGATGTTTATAATGTATCTCAATCCAAATCACGCGTACACCCAGTGAACAGTTGGCTAAAGTGGCCACAGTTTCAATTTCCCCGGCTTTAAGACTAGTAAATATCTTTTTTTCCTGTAAAGGCACCTCTGGAATCCAATACCAGCTTTTCATTGAAATCAATGTAGCCTCCGTGCCCACTGTCAGACAAAGTTGGACAAGCTAAGGCATGTTGAGGCTAACCACTTCCCCATTATCACTTCTGATGCTCCAGTGTGCATCCGCGGGGCTTCCTCAGGGCTATTGTCCCCAGGTCTCTGGCCTCACCTTTCCCCTTCGACCAATCTGTGCTTAGTGGTGCTTTAGATGGTGTCAGGGTGGAAGGCAGGGTTAACAAAGTCAGGTCAAAGCGATTCAGCGCCAAAACGTGTCACTAACATTATGTCAAAGACTGCATTGCTAGCAATTAACCAATAAAATGGTCAGTACATGAAAGCAAGGCTCTGCTTAATATTTGGACTGATAAAGTGTGAGTGGGAAGAACCAAAATTAAATGGGAGTAAGAGCTATGAATTTTATATTTTGTACCACTATCAGGGCATTTTGGGAATACAACAAGACACGAATTTGAACAGGCAGGCTAACGCAAGATTCACAACAGTCATTAAATCCAGTCATTCAAGATTCACAACAGTCATTAAATCCTATTTCAATAGAAAACACAGCTTACTCAAATGAATATGCATGAAATTCAGAATGGTTCATACTGTAAGTAATGATATGATGATATTTAGCCAGCCAAGGTTGCTTTTGAGCCAGTGGTGTTTAGTACTAAATATGAATGATTTGCATGCTAGCTGTAAACAATTGAACTAATTACCGTCACTAAATAAATGTTAGGATTATGAATATAACCTCGGTTCCCTGAAGATCATGAGACGGCAACTAATGGGAAGTCATCTTTGGAGATCAGATCAATGATGTCATGTAATCACCCATCTCAGGGACTTTTTCGCAGGCCTTAGATTATATATGGCACACCGTGATGCACTAGTCCTCTTAAGACATTTTTGCGGCGTCCAATCTCAAGTTCAGGGAGTCAATGAAGCTAGGAAGGGATAACTCCTCATGTTGTCCTTCAGAGAACCGAGGTTCTATTCATAACCCTACAGTCTCTTGCTGGAGTACAGTAGATGATGGAGCTGGAGTAGGAGAAGCCTTGGGCTGTTCCTGACCTGTTCAGTCAGAAGCGAGGCTGTCCAGGGCCCTTTGACGCAGATCTGGAGCACTGCTGTCCAGTCCCCCGAGACCAGGTCCTGGCCCTGGTGGACAGCGGAGGAGGTGGTGGAGCAGACCGGGTGGGCGTCTGCGATGTGGGGCACTGACGCGTGCGGGCGAAGTCGCTGAAGTGTGCGTCGGAGGCGGGGCTCTGCGAGGCAGAAGGACTGGAGGGCTGCTACCTCTTTCCTCTCTCTCAGGGCGGCCAGTCCTTGGCTGCAGAGGCCATCCGGGGACACCGGGCAATCGAGGGGAGGGAGTCTTGTGAGTGAGGTCCGGCAGGATTGGCCGCAGGTGCTGTACTACTAAGAAACCCAGCTCACGGACCTGGGCCAGTGCTGAGCACTTTATCGACTACAGCGCTGCTGTTGAAATGCTTTGCCAAATTAACTTCTAAAAGTTATCTTATTAAGGATGCTTTTTTGTTTGTTAGTGTAACTTTAACTGTAAATTAACTCCCCTGCCATTTACTCTCTCTCTCTCTCAAATACATACAGACACACACACACACACACACTGAATTTTTGTCACAGGTCCCCTTTGATCAGTAACTCTGCTATTTGGCAATGTGCGCATTCCGATGGGCCCAAATGGCGTAATGAACCTGCCCAGTCTCCCCAGGTTCCCCTGAGCGCGCTCCCTGCCCTTGGGTCTGCCAACAAGAAGAACGGGGAGGGGAACAGAACATAAAAGATGCCCAATGTCACATTTCACACTACAGTAAGTTGCTCGCAGGGCTGCGTCATGAATCATGTATAATCTCCCTCAGCTTCCTGTTTTCTCTCTCTCTTTCTCTATCTCTCTCTCTCTCTCTCTCTCTCATGCATAACCCCACCTCTCCTTTCTCTCCCCCCTCCAAGAATTTCAAATCAGATTTGCTGTTGCCTTTTTCTGGGTCGTCTTCCAATTCTACAGCTTTGCTAATGTGTGAACACTTTCATGTCCTGTGTTGTGCCGTACAGATGACCATAAGGAAACCCAAATACACCAACGTATTACCAATCTCAGTGCTTGACACACATTGTATTCATTCAGTGACTCATCACAGGGAAGGGCAAACAGTGATTCTACGTCCCCACCTCCCGCTGTGTTATATCTTGCATGGGGACATCACATGTGACATCTTCCTGTCAGCTCAGTAAAAATGGTTCCTGTTATTGAAAAATGTAGTTACAGGCGAAGCTTTCGCAAGATCACTAAATCAATGTGCGAGTGGGTATTACGTTTGAACTCAGCTACTTCAAAAACAGTTTGAGAAAAAAAGAGATGAATAAACTCTATTTAAGAATCAGACGTTGTCTCGTAGAAAAACACTGTGTAGTGCCTTTAATACTTCTGAAACATTTACATGTTCTTAGCCCAGCAATCCTGGTCGAGAGTGAGGGGGAGACTACATTTCTCTCTTACATGCTTTGTTGCCCTAATTCCCCAGAGCTCTTTGCAGCGTACTTACCGTGGGAAAATAATGCGACTTGACAATCCTTTAGCCCCACAGTTCAATTGTGAAATAAGTGTAATGTGCGTGCCGCCATGCCACCGATGTTAATCGTTCGTGACAGATAACCTGCTGCAGACTTTCCCCTCTAATGCGCCGGGAACAGTAAAAGTGCAGAGGCAATTTTTTTTTTTTTGGGGGGGGAAGGGGGCCGCACGAGTGGAGAGGTGAGGATGGAGGAAGAGAAGAAAAGAGACAGAGAAAGGGGGGAGCAGAGGAGGGGTATATAATCATTACAATAGGAGGTGGGTGAGCAGGAGGCTGGTGGAAACCAGGGTGGGTTGTGGGGAGAAGGGCGGTTTCAAAACCACTCATTTTACAATGCCTCCATTTTTAAACTACTGCCAGTGTGTTTTTTTTTTTGTCTTCTTAGAGCAGCGAAGAAAGAATGGATGTTTGGTTGAAGGAGGTGAAGGTAAAGAAAAGAACGATGAAGGGGGTGGGTGAAAAAAGAGAGAGCACTTAGATCATCATTAGAACACAATTTACAAAATGTCGCTAATGGCGGCAGCGCAGTGGTGATGCCGTGCGCTACCTGCATATGCAGCACTTTCTCTCCCCCCTCCTCGCCGATCCCTCGCTTCCAGGAAGAAAGAGAGAGAGGGAGAGAGAGCGAGGGAGGTAGAAAAGCAGGGCAGAGCTTTACATGACGATGCCAAGGTGCTTTTTACTCCACCGGAGTGCTGTCACTACAAAGTGAAGGGAAAGTAGGCCATTAAAGAGAGTGTGGGGGAGAGCAAGAGAGAGAGAGATAATGGGGAGATACTTACATGGAGAGAGAGAGTGATCATAAAAAGGGGAACAGTATGGAGATTATCCCTCTGCCACTTAAATCATTCAGGTTGATTCAGGTTCAGGCTGATGACTGGTGCAAATGGCTGTGTTTGTCACAGTGCAAATGAAAGAGGAGATGGACAGTACAGGCACTAGGGTCCAGGTTTCCCAGTAAGAAAACAGCTGCTGATCTTTTCCTACACTGAAGAGATCATATTGGTCTACAAGAAGGCCAGAGTGCACTTAACTCAGTACAACTTTAGTGTTTAAAAAAATAAATAGCTATCAATTTGTCACATACCTGAAATATTCCAAAAATAGGAGTTGATTTGAAGGGCTGTAAGCTGGAGAGACAAACATTGTGTTGAACCAGACTTTTTCACTTCTATAGGCTTTGATTTGGGGAGAGCAAACAGCCATCTAACCCTGATCAGCTTTCCTGCCACCAAATCACTTGGCATAGAAGCCACAGGGGCAGACCTTGACAGCTGAGTGAGGGACTGAGAGATGCAGAAGGAGAGATAGAGAGAGAGAGTGAGGAGAGAGAGAGCAATCAATTCTCAATGCTAATGGGATAGAGCAAGACCCCCACCACATACACACACACACACACACACACACACACTTCGATTCCACACTGGTTCTGACCTTTCCAGCTCTACTCATCTTTCGCCTGCTCTCCATGTCGCACTTTTTCTCCCTCCCTCCCTCTCTTTCTCTCTTTTCATCGTCCTCTCTCTCTCTTTCTCTCTTTTCATCTTCCTCTCTCTCCGGCTTGTCATTCAGCTCCCTGTGAAAGCAGGTTCAGATGTGTGTGAAGATATCATGACACGCATGTGAAGTTTCAATCCATGCTCTTGTGAACTTCAAACCTCCAGACAAAAAAACAACAAAAGTGGGAGAGAGGGAGGGAGCGAGGAAGAGAGCGATGGAAAATGGACATGTCAGATGTTAGGAGGGACGTTTCAAAAGCATTGCGGCGGGGGCCTATGACCACAGGCTCTTGGCCTTCCACGGAGGCAGAGCGAGGGAGAGCCCTTTGACCCAGGCCTCGTGCCGGACTTCAAAAGGCAACGCAAAGGACCGATTGAAGTCAAACGATCATT
This sequence comes from Alosa pseudoharengus, assembly GCF_046254945.1. Lineage (NCBI taxonomy): Eukaryota > Metazoa > Chordata > Actinopteri > Clupeiformes > Clupeidae > Alosa > Alosa pseudoharengus. The sequence continues at coordinate 33,266,511 of NW_027468640.1, forward strand.
TTCACATCAAACACTCTCCTCGCCCAGAATCCCGCTGTACCTCACAATCTCTCGATCTCTCTCCCCTGCATTGTATTTGTGAGTGTAGGAGGGAGGGGGGGGGGGAGAAAGAGCTTGATCTTTTTTGCCTCCTTTGTATTGCATACTTTTTATGTAGAAGCGCGTGTGTGGTGTGGTGTGGGGTGTGTGTTTGTATGCATGTGTGCGTGTGGGTGGGTGGATGTGCGTGTGTGTTTGTGGGGTGATTCTCTGTCTGTCCTGTGTTTGTCGAGTCTTTTGAGCCGGGCGCCGCCAAGACAACAGGGGATGAGCAGAGGAGTGATGAGGGGAGAGGGCTGATCAAGTGAGATGAAAGAGGATCCCCAAATCTCTTCTCTTCTCTCTCTCTCTCTTTCTCTCTTGCTCCCCCTCTCCTAAGCTCCTCTCACGCCAAGCGCTCACTCGCTCTCCTCGCTGCTCACTTTGTAGTCGAGAGGGCCTTTGTAGCTCCGACTCCATGCACTCAAGTGTTCTTATGGGCCTCAAAGCCAGGATGCCAGGAGAAAGAAGACCGACAGGCATGGTCTGACTCTCTCTCTCTCTGTGTGTGTCTGAATGTGAGGTTCAGTCATGTATAGTCTCTCTCTCTCTCTCTCTCTCTCTGTATCTGAATGTGAGGTTAAGTCATGTATAGTCTCTCTCTCTCTCTGTGTGTCTGAATGTGAGGTTCAGTCATGTATAGTCTCTCTCTCTCTCTCTCTGTATCTGAATGTGAGGTTAAGTCATGTATAGTCTCTCTCTCTCTGTGTGTGTCTGAATGTGAGGTTCAGTCATGTATAGTCTCTCTCTCTCTCTCTCTGTATCTGAATGTGAGGTTAAGTCATGTATAGTGTCTCTCTCTCTCTCTGTGTGTCTGAATGTGAGGTTCAGTCGTGTATAGTCTCTCTCTCTCTCTCTCTCTGTCTGAATGTGAGGTTCAGTCATGTATAGTTTATTATCTATTCTCTCTGTGTGAATATATCTATACATTTCAGAGAGAGAGATACAGGATGAAAGAAAAAAGATATATCGATACAGAGGGAGAGAGAGGAAAGCGCTCTGGTGAAATCTGTGGTGTTGGTGGTAGTGGATGGGGATGGACAGTTGGAGAGACAGAGAAGAGGGTGAAGAGCTGGGTGGGTGGATAACACTACCCAGGGCTGTGTGAAAGGGTTGCGCTTTCTCAGGCTGTTCTGTCATTTTATCTAAGTGTCTCCCTCTGGCCAGTCCACGCCCCAATAAAGACAGACCAGAGAACTGCATGAAATACCCTCTACCACAGAATACAGAATTCTATCTTTCACAGCAGTGACTTGCATTGTTTACTCACTCAGGGGTACTGGTTTTGGCATTCTCAAATTCATTTTGATGGTGTACCATCATAGGGAGGATCGATAAACACACCAACCTATTACTATTCACTTTGTTGTTTGGTGACCAGGGTCTAAAATAACAGAAACATAAGAACAGCTCTCACAGTACACTGCCAAATCTCTCTTCCAAATATTATAATCAAAATACTTCAGTTAAAAAGCCACTCATTGTTTTTTTTCTCACACCTATTCTTCAACACAATGGGATATTTATCAATAAATCAAACCCTTAAAAAGTCTTTCATTAACTTACCTACGGAACCTTGGAGCGGTCATTGCAAGATATTTTTAGTTGTATATCCAGAAAACATGCACTCATATGGAGTCAGATAGCTGCCTTAATTATGCCAGCGCATAAAGAAAGTAATAGAGCGCAGATTCAGGAATCGAGAACTTAAATACAGAAACGGAGGGGTGAAAAATAATCTTGTGGTGAATAACTGTAACAATTATGACAGAGAGCAAAGAAATGACGCTAGAATTGGGCCTATTCATTCTTTATGCATTCGCATAATTAAGGCAGCTATCTGACTCCATATACTCATTTTTCTAAATTGTGCTCTTAATTTAGTAAATCATGCGCACATTTTACTAAATTGTGAGCATGATTTACTAATTTGTGTGCACATTTTACTAAATCGTGTGCTCATTTTACTAAATTATGCACACAATCTAGTAAAATCAGACCACAATGTAGTAAAATGAGACCACAATTTACTAAAATGAGCAGACATTCTCTCTATATACAAAAATACATTGCAACGTTCCACAGTCATTTCATAGTGGCGCAGCCCAACTTACTGGCAGGAATTTTGCTCCAGACAACACAAGAGCAACAGCCATTCTGGGGGTCGTTTCTAGAAAGCATTGTTTGCTAACTTGCGTCGCAACCTTGGTAGTACGCTCCATCGTTCTTGGATTTGGTGTTTCTAGAAAGGGTAGTTCGAACTCTCAATCGCAAACAAGGACGCAAAGTTTGGTCGTTTGAACTACTGCCCCTAGGCAGTCGCCCTTGTGTCGTTCCTTGGTAGTTCCTGTTGGTGTCCGGAGCGCCTAACGAAAAATCACAACCGCCTAACCAAAATTTGCGAAGTGGATGTTTATCTCGTGACTCAATGATTGATCTATCCTGTAGCTTAATTTTGATTAAGACACTGACTCCCCTACTTGGCTCATTCTTGCTATTTATGTTAATTCAAGTATTGCCTTGCTTTTAGTATTATAATCTTCAGTCCCTTACATCGGCAGTGATAAATAGTGTAGTGGCTAAAGCAGATGACTTATTATCCCAACGTTGTAGGTTCGATTTTCTTATGATGTGAGATTGTCCTCTTGCTTCTCGCTACCTGCAGGTGAACTAGTGTGACATTCAATTGTTTTTGACTGATGTATTGTAGGCCTACCTATGGTCTCTCGATGTAGAGTAACTATATACATAAATATGTATGGTCAAAACCTATTGTTGTGTCTCGTAGGCCTACTCTTAGTCAGAGATGAAAAGAAGACATGGGACGCAAACTCTGGCCGAGCGCTCAGTGCACTAACGCGCTGCCGTTAAGCCACGAGACAATTGATATGCTATGGGAAACCCAGACATTTGTCCAGGCTATATATTTTTTCCAACATAGATATTTAACACAAATAATGACTCATATTGGTCTGCTTAAAGTAACTGTTTTATATGCTTGCAATAGGTTTAGGTTTTGGCTGATGGCAATGACAATGCCAGCATTAATCACTCGGTTTAGATTAGAAAAGTGTCGACATAGGCCGTGACAGAACATTTCTAGGGGGTGGGGTATTATACGTTGCCACTGTTTCCACCAATGATATGTATCGCTGCATCATCAACAACGTTGTTGGAACTACGGTGTTCGAACGTCGGAGGTAGTGAATTGCGACACAGGTACGATGCTTTCTGGAAAAAGGTGTAACAGTGTCGTTGTTTGGTCGCAAGTTGCGTCGTACCATGGTGGTTGAGCAACGTCGTTGCTAACTTTTCTAGAAACGACCCCCTGTTCGGCTCAAGAACCCCAGGAGTGTTGTTAAAAATACATTTAATGATCTGCAAAATACATTTCTAAGATCATAAATTATTTTTGAACAATTATTTTAACAAATGTTTTCAAGTAGTGTTTAAAATGTAGTGCTACCCCATGAATAAGCTAAATCATGTAATACATTTAATGAATCACACTGCTGACTAGGAAAACATAGAGAAATTCGGTAGGCCTTGGTTGCATTCACACTAACTTCAATATTTACACTTTTTCATCTGGCTGAAGCCTCTGTCCAAAGCCGGATAAATTACAATACATTTCATTAGCATTATGTGTGACATTGTTTGATGTTATATTGTTGTTTACCTGTCACCAGTAAGAAACATGCCTTTGCTTAGACATGTGTAGGCACTGTTCAGTTTGTCTCAGTGATTTAATAATGTAAAAAAACAGCTAAACTAAAAGCTACTTTAGTCATTTGTCATTTTTACGGCACAGAGCACTGCAGTAACACAAAATCCTCTTCCTCTGTTTGAGCAAACGGCAGCTCCAGTATCTCATTGCATTAGCATGTTGAAGAGTTACCCACTCAGGCTATTGAGAGAGCTGTAATAGCGCATATGTTGTGCTGGGGATTGGGGGACCCCGGTGTGCTTGGGCAGCTATGCTAATGTGTCGTTCTTCTGTCCAGCATCTGGCTAGCACACCCCCAGTCCCTCCACAGGAAATTAATGTTTTTCGAGGGCTTTTCAAGGGTGTGTGTGTGTGTGTCGACACTAGTGTTTACATACGGCTTGTGTTCATCTGTGTGTGTGTGTGTGAGAGTGTGTGTGTGTGTATGCGTATGCACTCGAAACAAATAGAAACAGATTGTTTATGTCTGTGCATGGGTGTGTGTGCTCAGGGTTGGACTCAAACTAATAGCTATTAAACAGTGAGCCACCTGCCGGCACACATGATTCACAGCGCTCGGGCTCAGGCTGTGCTCTCACCTCAGGCAAAATAAAGCCACCTTAATCGACTCTCAATATTATTTAATTACAGCCCCCCACAGAACGTCCCGAAAGCTTGTGTACCAATCCTGTCCTTCTCTGCCAGACCACCCTCGGACTCTGAGTGGGGCTCAGCTGAATGAAACAGAGAGAGAAAGAGAGAGAGAGATGACTGCAGATAACCTACATGAAAGCATATCTCCGATTATCAGAGTCGGAGAGAGAAGGAAAAGGTTATCTCGGTGCGAGTGCACTTGACTGTACAAGCGTGCTGCTGTACTGCAGTTATGCATGAGCGTGAAGGTTCAATGTCCTTGAGAGAATGTGCCAGTGGAGGGAAGAACAGAGACGTCATCAACTTAGGATAACTTTACTCCGACAGGACTGTGTGCGCTCCAGCTTATGTATGGATTGGCGTGCTGAGCTGAAGTGTCCAGTGTGTAGGGGGGATGTCTTGAAAACTGAAAGCCAAGCTGAATGTAGTTTTGACGTCCGCAGAGCAGAGGAGCGGCCTTGTATTTGCACTCATCATGAATTAGTTCTTCGGCTCTCGAGCCCAAAGCTGCGTAGCGTGACCTCCCAGTACCTAAACACACTGCTACTGCCGGTAAAACCGCAGCAATTCCTCATTTCCAGTCCGTCGGCTGACCACTCGGAGTCTAACTCTGGCCTCGAAGTCCTGTCTCCAGACAGCCTCAGCCGTTCAGCATTAAAATGCATAGTGCGTGAGAAACACAAGTCGACGAATCCAGCCAGCACATTTTTCAACGAATGATTGAAGTAAATAATAATAATAATAATAATAATAATAATAATAAAACGCCTTTCAAAGGCTTTTAAAAAGTTATTCAGCTCTAATGGACTTTCTAAAAGCTGACGGCCACTGTGTCCTTTTGTCCCTGATGGATTCTGGATAGGACGCAAGTCACTCACGTCAGAGCATGTTCTACCCGCTGGTGCATTTTCAGATAATTTATGCTCTTCATGAATATTCAAGAGATTCTGTTCTAATTGTTTCATATGATGTCTTAACAATTAAGATCAAATTAGTTGTACTTGTATGCAAATGACAAGGCGAGCGGACAGTGGGTGGATGTTAATGGAGAGAAAGGGAGAAGAGATCTCAGCTATCAGGCATATACTGCAATATACATTAATGTCAGAAAAACTGGATTATAATCATTATAGGAGTGTTGCCTCAATGTTAATTGAATTTGTGAAATGTTTTAATCAACCCAAAATGGCCTTAGCATCAGTAAGATGGAGTATTTTGTTGCTGGGTATATAAACTGCAGGCTATACAAAATGAGTCTGTGTTTGACATATATTCTGTATGTGCAATGTCAAGGCATGGCAGAATGTTTTAATTGTGGTTTATATAAAAAAAATATATAAAAGTTTATCTACAAGCTCCTGGATTGATTACGGCAAGCCCTCAACCCTCTCCCTCTTGCTGCTTTTATCGGTATTGCAATGTCTGCCTCTTCTCTTCTGATGGCAACGTTTAAGCCTGTTTAGAATTTCATTGCCCCCGCGAGACGCTCGGGTCTGAAAGCGCCTGAGACAGACTGACAGGCGGAGGCCGCGGACACCCGTGCCCCCAGGACCAAAGTTCAGGCCATGTTTGCTCTAACGCGCTGTGACGATGACGGACGGAGCATTTTCCACCCAGCTGCCTCGGAGCGTGGCCGGGCTTTAGTAAGCAGATCATCCATTCCGTGTGTCGAGCATGGTGGTATTCATTCGGCCCGAGGGTGGCATTGCAGGGGATTATCATTGGGCTGAGGAGGGGAGGTGGGGGGAGAACAGAAAATGTCTTCCACACCATCACTGCTGCTTTCTTTTTTCCCCCTCTCTCTATTTTTCCACCCTGTTTCACACAGGCTTTTTCGTCCCTCTAGACAGCAGTATGGTTTTGACAGGAAAACACAGGCGTGTGCTGAGCTCACTTTGAATTTGTCCACTGGAAAGGAAAGAGGAAGCAGCACAAATCGTCAGGCCTTTACCCAGCTGGTGGAAGCCAGTGTCTCAGTCCCTCCATCTAGTCCAGCGGGAGAGAGGAGGCCGAGGCCTTCCAAAAGCACCCTCAAAAGAGCAGCCAAGACCCCCTCAAATACCTCCCAAGCCTGTTCACATGCTAGACATCACATCAAACGCTCCCCTTGCCATTCAAGGCAATGGCAATAGCTATGATCCAAGCAAAGGGAAAACATCCACCCTCACCACCACCACCACACATTCACATCCTGATGGGGGAAGTCTTCAAGCACACTTGGCAGAGGGGGTGAGATGGACCAGGGGATCGCTCTCCCGCACACACCCCCAGCATTGCGCTCCAAAACACCTGGCAGCAGAGATGAGCAAAGAGCAATGCCATCATGCTGGCGTGCCCAGTTATCCGCTAACTATCACCCAAGCGAACATCATCAGAGCAAACAGATGGAGCCAGTGACATTTTTCGCACGGTGTCAACGCCAGCTTGGCGTCACCCTGAGTTGTCCGTCGTTTTCTTTTTTCGGCACCATCAAACACTTTTCTGGGTTGCTCATGCATTCCAACAAATTGCCAAACTCTCCACAAACAAACACCTTTTTTTTTCTTGCCTGTCCGCACATTTCAGTAAATCAAAAAAAAAAAAAGCCACTATCAAACACTTTGTTTTGCATGTTCCAGTCCCCCATTTTCTGTTTGCTATAGGACTGCAAGAGTGACACGCCGAAGCCAAAGGGTAATTGGCGATTTGTCATTTGTCAATTCTCCCCTGCCTCGGTCTGTGGTACCTGCTACCTCCGAAGTGATGACAGGCATGAGTTATTTGGCAGAGGCGAAGTGGCGTCTACATAAAAATGTAAATGTTTACCCTTTTTACTTGTCAGGCGGCCGTTATCGCCACTTTACAAGCGGCATCATCTAACGGCATGCCATATATCTCCGACCCAGCTTGCCAGTTATTTCAGCACTCCTAAATGTTGTAAACCTTGGCTTAACTTGTTCAATTTGACTTTTCCTGGGTGATTTACAATCCTCAGAGAGCAGTTCAGGTCTCAAGCTGTCCCTCACTCAAGTTAAATATTTCATTTTTGAGGAGGGGGAGAAATGAAATATTGCTTTCGGTAGAAGTATGTGTAGGTTTTTTCCCCCCACTTCTCTCTCCTTCCATCTCAGACGTTCTCATTTCTCACATCGTTTGTGTCGAGATCGAGCCACCAAACTCTCAGGCTCTCTTTCCTTCATGTGCGAAAATGACACGGGTGAAACCGTGACAAAAGCAGAGATCCGTTTTTCCTTCTCTTGTTGAACACCAATTTAAGTCATTTGGTCGCTCAAAACGGCAAATAAATGGTAAAAAAAAATAACACCACCAACCATTCCTCAAATATAAATAAATACATAAATAAATAAATAAATAAATAAATAAATAAATAAAAAAGCAAAGGGAAGGTTAAAAGGCTTCCATTCTGTGCTCATCCTGGTGCCAATGTAGGTGCCATTCCAACATGGGCAGCTGTTATCAGCGCTGGCCACAGCAGGCTGCCTCAAAGCTGCAGAGACATTATTTAATAAGATTTTGCCATGCCAAATGCACAGCCACATTGGGACACGGCATGGGGACAGCACAAGATTTTTCAAAGTTCCACTAGTACAAAACAGAAAGCAAATCCTTCGTTATAATGAACTGTCAAGTGTTTTGCCTGGCGAGAGAGAGAGAGAGAGAGAGTTGCAAAGAGTCTGTCCATCCACAGGGTGATTGGAAAAAGAAGAGCTGTGTGTTTGTGTTGAAGGGCTCTAGTCTTGTGTTTCTCCAAATCTGAGCACTTACTTAAAGGCCACTTGATAAAATTGCACAGCCCAAAAGTTCCAGAATATTCTATTTGGGGTGTTGAATTTCTTTTTCATTGACTCTACCTCAGATACTCTTTTCAAGTTAAATGGTATTTTTGTGCTATCTGTAGTGCCAGATCATGCCTAATCCTTGACAACAGGGCTCAGGCAGGTAGGGGGGTTGGGGAACAAAAAGAAAAGGGAGAAAAAAAAGAAAATCAGAGGGAGATCGTTTCATGGCTGTATGAACTCTGTGCTCGTTTTAGTCATGCTTGCCTTTGAGACTGTCATTTGCATTACTCTAAGCCACAGACTTCAAACAGCGGCAAAGGAGATTTGGGAATGCCGCTGAAATTGAGTTGACCCGTTGGACGTCGTGGGGTGAGATGGGGGGTGGACGATGAAATAACGCCACCCTCCAACTGTCAAGATTTCCTAATTAAACACATCAGTCAGTGGGTATCCACAGAGGTAAGCTCCTCTCTCATGGCACTTTAATAGTGCGCACTGCCTTCTCTGCCCCCACCCCCACCCTCCATGCTCTAACGCGAGCGGTGGGTTTGAAGTGAAATTGTTTGGGTATTAGCCACCTGAACAATCGTCACACCGGAGTGACTAGCTCATTTGGGCCTCAGAGCACTTGCATATTGATCTGGCTTAAAGAGCAAAATGGAGGCCGAGGACGACATGGGGTAGTTTAGAGGCGAGAATGAGGCCTCTGATCTTCCATACCAGCAAAGGGGGTGAAAGTGGAAGCCTGTGAGCTAACAGAGCGAGAGAAGGGTAAAAAAAAACTGAATATGAACACTGTTTGACCCTGCCATGCTGCCAGCTCTGCTGTCTGTGTCTGTTGCCAGGCGGTGACACCAGGCCCCCTCCGCTCCCTCCTAGACCAGGCTATGACTATGAGGCTGTGATTATCGTGCCAGACTCTGACACTAAGTGACACCCCTGTGACTGCATTGAGTTTTGAGCCATTAATAAGTACAAGGCGATAATATAAAAGAATGAAACATGACATGTAAGCCCACACACGTAACATGCACATGGACACTCTTTTCTGTTGGGGATTTGGTCATCCTGTTTTTTTAATTTCACAATTTTTTTCATTTTCACAGTCAGTGGGACAGAGAATCATGTTTATTGACTCATTTTCTATCATGCTTTTTTATATCATTATTGGAAGCTGTTTAAAAAGTAAGCTTTATTTGAGAATGAGAAGAGTATAGTCAATCATCAATGAGTACAATGTTGCAAAATGCTCGATAAGCAATACTTTTATTTTAGCTCAAAAGCACTTTGAACTGCCCTGGTATGAAATGTGCTATATAAATAAATTTTGCCTTGCCTTGCCTGTTACAAAAGCTTCCCGTGATTCCTCTTCTCACAAAAACACTATAATAGACATCTAACAGTGTCATATTTTAGAAAGTTTAACTGATGTGAACTGTGCTCTACAGTGAATATCTGTAGCTGTTTCATGATGTATTACAAGAGAGCGTTACCTTCACATTTTGTTTCTGCATATGCACCAGAATAAAAAGGACTCCATAGTGAATTGTCATGTAGCCATAATGACGTCTCTGATATGCTGAGCATGTATTTCTCCAATTACAATGAAAGGGTGTTGGTGGATACATTGGCAGACATAATCCATGAAGGTATTAAGTGCATGTTGCCACACGTTTCTGTTTAAAACATAACCAGGTAGAGGGTATCGATCAGACATGTTTTCCAGAAGGTGACTCTCTAGCCCTCATCATGCAAAGCCCATGTGGTCTGCAGGGTCATGGGCGCATTAAGCATGTGCTTTAAATGCATTACATTTTGGGGAGCGCGCAGGGGATATGCACTGTGCATTTTTCACCAGCTCTAATCTGCAAACGGATGCACCCAGCCATGTGAAAAGCAGACTGGCGATGTTGTGTTTCGTGAAGGCACAGTGATTTGCCACAGAACCTTGTGTTTAATTCTTACTCTTTTAAATGCCCATATCAGTTTGATTAACCCATTTTATACATGCTTTAGTAATGCACCAACTAGACCTGACACTGAAGCAGTGTGACAGCTTCATTTTTATTCCGAGGCAGTGGCCATTCAGTGGGTTTGTTACCCGTGTCTTGTTAATGGAAAAGAGATTATTCTCCTGATGCAGTACCAAGGTGCAATGTGGTTAATGCACTGTGATGTAACAGATGATATGGTGAAGAAAAATAGTGCACCGTGATACGGGTTTGGTAAATCAATATAGATCATACAAAGACCTTATAACATAGAGTATAAGGTCATCTTTATTTAAAGCAAGCAGATGTATTGGGCACCGGAGTTTTAATTATTTAAAGTAAATGCATATCAGTTTCTCAACAAATATTGTTGTTTGGATCAATATTTAAATCCTGAAAGGAGAAATCCAGCATTTTTCAACCTCAGCCCTGTTGTTAGATACCTTAAAGCAGCGGCCCCCAACCCTTTTTATTCCAGTAGCGGTTTAAATTCAGACAGTATTTTCTGGACCTTAGGGCAGGGCAGGACATGACGACCAGGTAGTGATTGTCCCACAACAATATACTTTACTTTCTGCCCGGCCCGGGAGCGATTGTTCACTTCAGTGGAAGAAAATGTGTAGGACGGCTGAACCCTTATGATAGCATTGTAGCAGCCTAGCCACCACGACCCTGACAGCTACTTCAATGGTGCACTGTTATTTTTAACAAGAGTAGCCTACTCAAATAAATCTACAGAGCAGGGCCCAGGTTGAACAATTTCAGTTCTCTTTTTACAGAGTGAGACAGTGGAATTTTCTAAACTGAATAACACATTATATTGGATGAATCTATGAACTGGTATTTAAGGGGAAAAAACACGCTATTTAAGAAAAAAAAACATGATTTCCAAACAGTTTGATTTATAACATTTAATTGAGTTCTCTACATCACATTCACTTATGTCCTGCAGGTGTGAAAGTGGTTTATGCCAGCTTTCACTAATAAACTATCACTAATACACTATTATGCACACAGCGTTGCTGGATACATAGCATAATCTTGGAGGAGTAAACAATTTTTCCCAATCAGTTCATATTAAGTACAGTTGGAAGTGTTTAAGATAATTACACAATCTCAGTGATTTAGTGGCAAAGTGGATGTTGTTATGAAAACGATCACTAAAGTAGAATCTAGTGAAATTACCTTATTTTAGCATGCCATGCAACAATTTGCAGCTCATTGTGTTGCTCCTCATACCTAATTTACTTTTAAACTAAAGTCCACAGAAAAGACAAGCTGGTCAACTCTGCATCATTGAAGAGCAGTTGAAACACTTTGATGAAATACTTTTGAAAATGTTGTTGATCATGCTGCCCCACCCCCTTTTTGTCTCCAACTTCTAACTTGTCATTATAGCTAACAGATATATTCTAACTACATACTGTGCATCTACAAATAAACTTTGTTTCCATATATAAGGAGCACACAGGTATGTGTAGTGTGTAACCCACTACAATAAAATCAACAACTAAATGAGTTGCCATCTTTTTCTATTGCCAATTTAACTCAATGAAGTTTATCACTTATTGCGGCTCCATGACTCCTAGGCGAATGGATCTTTACACAATGTAATCAGTCTACTCTTCAACTTCAGTGTTCTCTTTAACTTATGTGTTTCAGTTTTGCACTGGAACTGAGCAGAGACCAAAGCAATTGAGTGCAGAAAAAAGCAAACCCAAGTGAAAAGAAGAAGGCCTGCAAAAACAACAACAATGCAGCCACAAAATGGATTAGCCCTGTCTCCCAGCGCGGCTCACATCTGCATTTATTAATGTATTGGAACATTAAGCTCTTTTTCTTTCTTTTGGGGCGGCGGCGGCTGATATTATTTCCAATCAGAGCTTTATGGTGAGGCTTAAAAGAGCCTTAGCCGCCACTGAGTAGAGACACGACGCCAAGAGACCGCTGCCATTCCCCTTCACTTCCCCCGCACTTAATTGACACACTGCTTATCTAATTGTAACTTATGCGGGGCACACATAGAGCCATTGTTCCTGCTAAAATATGACTTCCCCTCCCCATTGATTCTCTACATTTGCATTTGCACTTAATCATTACCCCCCCCCCCCCACCCCCCACCCCCACCATCCTTATCGGGTGCTACACATTGGAGCCAATCCGACACTTTACACTAGTTTTGGAGACTGAGGAATGGAAAGAAATATTTCAGTTATTTTCCGTCAGGCTCTTGTGTCTCCCGAGATGGCTCTGTTTTGTCTCCTGTTTGCTCATATGTGTCCTTAGCCAAAGGCCAAAAGATGACGTGTGAACGTATAAGTGTGACTGTGTGTTTGGTTCTGGATTCTTTTATATAAGTGTGTGTGTGTGTGTGTCTGTGTGTCTGTGTGTATGTGTGAGTCGACTTCACTCAACTAAGGTGTTCTCCCCAGTGGATGCCCAGTATCTTCACTTATCATGCTTGTCACTCATCAGGCAGACAATTTTCTCCTGGTATTCCGGAGTTTTCAAAGGAAAATGGCAGCCAATCTGTGCAATCACAGTGTCTCAAATCTGTGCTGATTCTTCCATCTAGCCTAGGTACCGCTCAGTAAGAACAGTAGACACCACACTGCCCTTGTCTATGCTCTTGACCTGAAACCCACTTCCTCGTATCCTCTCTTATGTTCAATAAGGCCCTGTCTGTCTTCAGTTTCCCAGTGGCCTACTGTAGATCCAAAATGGCTCCCTGCACACAAAAGAGACTGGTGCTCACCCGTGTGCCATGCACTGATCCAACATGGCCGCCGTCCCCAGTGACACCCACTGCTCTGTAGTTGATTGCGGTTCTTATTCTCCGACGCCCGCCCGCCGAGGAACAGCCAAGTACATATGCCTGCATGCCATGCCCACTCTTGGCATGTGGCAAAGCGGTCCGGCTTTGGACGCTGCTTGCATGGTGTGGCTACAGGCTGTGTTTTTTGCTCGGGCACAGAGGCTGGGAGAAAGCCTGGGAGAATAGCTCACAAGTGTTTGCCATGCTGTCTGGGCCATGTGGCAACTGTGGCGGCATCCGGGGAGGGGGGGGGGCATTAAATTGCACACCCCCCGCAAAACAAACATGGAGCAGTCTATTTGCGTAGTTAATCCCTTTTTTGTTTCAAACTTTTATTTTAGGACTTTCACAGCGCGCTTGCTTCTGCAGTCAGTCATGTTATAGCGCCAGGCGGAGATGGTGGTATTTGTTTTTGTGTGAAAGACCATTGGTATGAACGGCAGAACCACCCATTTAAATGAAGTTTTGCTGAAAGCCACTGCACAGATGGGTGGTGAAAATTAATTTCTGCAAATTACATTTCATATGTAGATTGCAGCCGGTTTAGTATTTTGAGAGAAAACTGTGCCCGTGTGACCATGAATGAGTGTATCTTTGTGTGTGCGCTTGTTTGTGTGAGTCTGTGTATGTGTGTGTGCATGCATGCATACAAGTCTACGTGTGCTTCCAGAGAAGGCAGGGACTGTGTGTATGGTATATGCAAATTCATAACTGCATCATTTACATACACATACACACACACACACACACACACACACACACACCTAGACAGATGCATCCCTGTTACACTCCCCTTGTCACTCTCATACCCCATGTATGGCCTGCTCAGCTTAGCCAAAAGCTGCTGGCGGATGGCACGGGGCCTGTAGCCCGCCCTGGAAAGTGTCCAGGCTGAATTACACAGAGCAGCAGCACAACCTCTCCCCTCCTCCCAAAACACTCCAATTTTCTGCCTCTTATGACACAGATGCAAGCTATACTTTTGGCTAGTGAAGACCACAATCTTCAAGTGCTCAGCGATGCCAGTCAGACAGACAGGCAGAGTGAGCGAGGGCAGCCTGAGACAGAGAAGGGGAGAGAGCAGAGACAAGAGAGGAAGACCTCATATATATGTGTGTGTGTGTGTGTGTGTGTGTGTGTGTGTGTGTGGGAGTGTATGGGTGTGGGTACTGTATGTGTATGTTTGAGGGGCAGCCGTGGCCTACTGGTTAGCGCTTCAGACTTCAGACCAGACTCAGTCTGAATCAAATGATATTTATGCACACCAAAGCTTTGTTTACCTGAATATTCAGTTGCTCCTTGGAGGCTGTTGTGTGTCTGTGGGGTTTAGTGAAGGCTGCGTGGATGCATCCCTCAGCTTTTGTTTTCCCAATTGCAGATGAGACGCATTAGCATTCAAACCTGGCTACTAATTGGCTAATTAATTCAAGCTGCTTGCCTTGTCTTGCTTGTAAGTGTAAGCTATTGCTTGCGAAAGGGGTGGGGGTAGGGGGGCACTCTTTGGGTCGGTTAACTACCCCCCCCCCCCCATCTATTGCTAGCGGTAGAGGAGCATAATATTGTTTTGCATGTCGAGAAAGGACTGGCTGTCCCTACTGCGACTAATTAATCACGACCGAAACATCTAGTAAGGAATGGAAAAAGAAATGGAAACTGACTTGGTAATGAACTAGCCGGCACTAATAAACGCCTCCGTGTCATTACGAGCCTAAAGGAACTCGCCGCTCCACTCAGCGATGAAAGGAAATCCTTACGATTCCTTCAAGTTCAATTTGTCTAAAGGCTGGACCTCTCTTTCTGTAACACAATGAAGCAAGCCCAGTGAGCTGCTTACCAGTTAGACTGTGAACTGTTCGAATATGGCATGAACAGATGTGTGTATGTACACACACATGTAGACATATCCATATAGGCCTAAACATGCATACCGACAAAGATAGAGCTCAAACCAGCTGTTTGCAGACTCTTTGGGGTTTTTGGAGCAGATCAGACGAAGTTACCAGGGCTTAATTTGAGCCGGAACATGGATCCGGAACCTTTTTTATTGGATCCGTCAACTCTAACGTCAATATAAAAAAATAAATCGCCTAAACGAAAAATAAATAAATTACTGTGTGTGTAGTGTTCAATGTTGATATCTTTCTTATTAGTCTTTAGAAATAGGGGAAAGACCAAACAGGATACAACAAGCTAATGGAGGATTTGAAAGTGCTTTATCCACAGTATTGGCCACAGGAGGGTGACGCGCACGCGCTGTTCGGGGAGAGAGAAGTTGAGACGCTCTGCCAGCAGTTTTGCATCGATAGCCCGCGGAATGTCATCATGGCTTTCAGGGAATACCACCTCTACCATCTCCTGCCCATTTGCCTTGTCATTCCGCCGCTTGCCCGGTTCAACCCCTTTCCTTACGTGAGGTCATGGATTTATAATAGACATAGGTGTATAGAAAGAAGCAGGGTAATGGAGGTCGGGGGTCTGGATGCTGTATGGGCCATTTTGGACAAGTAGGCCTAGGCTACGGTAGGAAGAAATCGCGCTTCCACGCTGTATCTAGTTGATCATTGATTACTGGGTGTGGGTGGCCATCATTGCAATATATAGCATACTTTAGCGCCAAGTGTTTGTGTCTCCCGCTCCCTCAGATCCGATGTGTTTTGATTGGGGGGAGGTGTCCGGGGGGAATAGGGGTTCAGATAGGTATTCAGATGTGTCAATCAGAAATTACTAATCATTCCACACTGTATCTAGTTGATTATTGATTACTGGGTGGTCATCATTGCAATATATAGCATACTATAGACTATATATTTTTTCATTCGGCCTATGCGTAGAGTGTTTGTCTAGTTTTTTTCGATAATTTGATAATGGATAATTGCTGTTTTTTTTACATTTTACGCCCATTCAGTGCAGTGTGTTGCAAGTTCTGAAGTTTATAAACATTGCCCTGGTGTACACACGGCGATGTTTAGTTTTTTTAAGTCAGAGCTATGTACGCAGGTTTTTTTGTTGCTCAAATCCCCGTTTTGAGTCGCCGGATCCACCCCGCCTTTGCGCTCCGGCACCTCCCACTTTACAAATTAAGCACTGGAAGTTACACAACTAGAACAGCACACTAAGAACAGAACACACACAGAACCTACCCTTACAAAAATCTAATCTAATTTGCATGTGAAAATATGACCAAATTTGCGGCAACTTAGCCAGAAACCTGAAATTTCTATAAGGGTAGCCCTACTCACCCTCCTTTGGCCAAAGGTACAGTAGACATATCTTCCTTCTGGCTCGGGCAGTTGTTATGTGTAGGGGAGAACGTGATAAGATGAGCCATTTTTTACATTATTCATCATTCTAATGTGTCAAAGAGATTTTGTTTTGTAACCTTCACACCAAACAAAAAATCAAGGTGTTCTACAACTTCTGTAACCAACCACTCTTTGATAACTTATAAGGGTA
Organism: Alosa pseudoharengus; assembly: GCF_046254945.1. Taxonomy (NCBI): domain Eukaryota; kingdom Metazoa; phylum Chordata; class Actinopteri; order Clupeiformes; family Clupeidae; genus Alosa; species Alosa pseudoharengus. The sequence goes on from NW_027468640.1 coordinate 33,282,987, forward strand.
AAGAGATATGCTCTCTGCAAAAAGTTGGTCTTCTGGCACAACTTACCCCATATATGGGCTAAGATGAGCCTAGGTGTGGGGTAAGTTGTTCCAAAACAAAGACTTCAAGTAAAACATTTTTATTTTCTTAAAACAATGATTTAATTTCTACAAACAGTAACAAAGACCAACATTTAACTGAGAATTTAACTACAGCGGCGCTCGGGGAGCAGTGAGGGGTTAGGTGCCTTGCTCAAGGGCTCTTCAGCCGTTCCTACTGGTTGGGGTTCGAACTGGCAACCCCCCGGTTACAGGTCCGAAGTGCTAACCAGTAGGCCATGGCTGCCCCATACCCCATTCTCCCCTAATATATTTTTAGTCCTGGCTGAAAACCTGATGGAGCTATAGATTGATTGATGAAGAGGAGCTTATTTTTGTTTCCCCATTAAAACGTCAGAGGACTTACAAAATGAGTGTTATATGATTCGAGAGAGCATTGGAACAGTGCTTTGGCTTATCAACCTCCTTGTCATGATCACTTCCTCCTTATTTTCTTTCTTTTGCTCTTTTCTTTTCAGAGAAATCTCCAGGGATGTTGTTGTGGTTCATTTTGTTCCTGGACCTCCTAACTCAGGGAGAGAGGTGGTTGTCATGGTTATTACAGTTGTTATCCTCACTGCGCTAATAGCCTCGCTTCTAGGGCAATGATGAAATGCTTTTACCGGTACTTCCTGAGCCCTGTGTCACCCCTGGTCTTGGCACACACACATAGATGCATGCGCGCACACACACACACACACACACACACACACACACACACACACACACACACACACACACAAACACACACAAACACACAGACACAGACACACAGGAAGCAGTCTCGCGACTGTCCGTATTGACTCTTTCTGCACAATTATTTTGCCTAAGGGAACTGCGGCTGTTCGGAGACAACAACAAATTATGGCTGAAGAGTTCGCTTGTGACTGTGAGGGCTGTGTATCGATTGTCTAGTGTGTGATTTTGTGTACGTGTGTGTGCGCATGCGTGCGTGTGTATGCGTGTGGGGTGTGTGTGTGTGTGTGGGGAACTGAACAATTTGATGCCAAAATGCAAAGCCACAATAAATCACTGTCAAAAGTATCACTGTGGAGTTTTTAAATTACACAAGATGTTTGATACCACAGGTCAGTGCTTTGAAGTGAATAGCCTTCCTCCTACCCTCACTACCTCCACTACTCATGCAAATGCATCTGGAAAAAATAACATCACCCGCCCCCACTGTTATGAGTCAGGTTGGCCTTTTATGAGTCTCTTTTCAGCTGGTACAGAGATATCCTAATTGGTTTAACGACTGTACATTAATTTTAGTGTAATATCGCCGTAGTTTTTATTTGCACTCTTTTTTTCCCTGTCTCCTGATACTAGTGTGACTCATGCTGGCACAGGCAGATATAAACACACACACACACACACACACACACACACACACTGCTGTGATTCTTAACTGGAGTTATGCCACCCCCCCCCCCCCCTCCCCGTTATCTCCCAAATGTCCCTCTGACCCCTTCATGTCATCTCGCTGTCAGAGATGTCTCCTCTCCTCCATCTCCCCTTCCCTCCGACCTCTCCTCTCTCGCTCCTTTCTTCCTGTGGTCCCCGGTGGTGGCTCTGAAATGAACGCCTCAGCTGCCCTGCGCCTTTCTGTCGACCACCTTCCGGCGCTTTCCGGAGAAACCCATCAACTCTGTTTGAACTGCCGTACCTCGGCAATACCCACGCAACCCCCACCCCCCTCTTCGCCAGAGTCGACCGGGCTCATGGGGTTGCGACCTCAAACAGTTGGCACGGCCAGATTTTTGATGGTGCTCTGAGCTTGATTTCTATTCACTTCACCCTCTGACCCACCCGCCCCACCCGGTGAATTCTGATGGTGTGTGTGTGTGTGTGTGTGAGGGCTGTGAGTGCTTATGCCTTGTATATGAGTGGATATATGTGTATGGAGTTGGCCATGAATATATAATTTACAGAATGCATCTGTGTGTGTGTGCTTGCAGTTGTGCTTGTGTGTGTGTGTGTGTGTATGTTATTACTCATAAACTTGTGCACAAATGTGTACGCTGTTCATATTTGTCCATTATAATTATGTGTACATGCTAAACAGGCAGTATGTTTTTAATGCAATTACAGCGACTTTCAGAAATGGCAAACAGCTACATAATGTGCCTTTACCTGTATTGAGAGGAATATCCTATGTCATTACATTATCTTATTTCAATACAAGTTTCCATGGAGTTTAGCCTCATCACATACATTGGTACAGTAGCCTAGCTCCCGAGCAGCTAGCCAGATACTTCAAATAACATAGAGAAGGAATTACAATCTTGAGTTTAAAAAGGAATCTTTTAAACTCACCTCAGCAATCAAATAGAGTTTCGCCAATTGGCAGTGGAAATGTTGGGTTTCTGTTGTACAGAGTGCAAGGAGCGACACTGTCACTGAGTTCTAGTCTATTGGCAGCAGTACTCTTTAGGGTGAAAAGCGTAATTACTTTTTTGGGGTGGAGACTCTGCCATTGCCCTGCAAGATACTGTGCCTAATGGATAACTTAATGAAAGAGAGAAGTTGTCTTTGAAGCTCGTCCATAGAGTAAACTGATAGGTAAGTCTTCAAAAATAACCAATCAGAGACCAATCTGGAAGCTCTCCCTGTAATTCTCTCACTGCATTTGTCACTTTGCTCTCTCTGTCTGTAGAAATATGCGTGATGGCGCAATTTGCTTGAGATTGTACAGCATGTAATTCACAGACATCAGGGAGCTGCTGTCAATATGCAGGAGACTCCTGGAGCTTCCATGACGGTGGGGATGTCTGTGGAGGGCACTTGGCTGCCGTGCGCTACTGGCCTGTGTGTGCGTCAGCTGCAGAGGGCGTCAGGTGAGTATTCCTGCTGCTGGGCTTTTAATAAGCACAGCACAGACTTTCTCTGACCACACGGGATTGTTGTACATGTGTGCAGAATGTGTTCACACTTTGGAGTGAGTGGCCTGTAATACAAATGCACCTCCAATCGATTGCAGCAACATGTTAGAGAACACACACACACACACACACACACACACACACACACACACACATGGAGGAGTCTATCGGAGGGCAGAAATCAGTGACGGGATACACAGGCAAGTGGACGAGGAGGCCAAAGGGAGAATCAGAGGGGGTGTAGCGACTGGACAGCAGAGAGGAGGACAAGAAAGGGAAAGAGGAGAGATGAGAAGAGATTGTAGTTAATTGGTGCATCATCATCTGTATTTTCTGTTTTGTGTAAGTGTGGAGACACTTTTGTATACAGTAGGTTCAGCGAAGAGCTTTGGTTGGATTTATCAGTGTGACCATTTAAATGACGGAATTCAAATGTAATATGAGGGTTTTTTAAGAAACCTGATAGATAGATAGATAGATACTTTATTGATCCCCAAGGGGAAATTCAAGAAAGATAGAGGAAAGACACAAAGACAAAAGTGTGTGCGTGCGTGCGTGCGTGCGTGCGTGCGTGCGGTGGGGGTAAAGAATGGGTGAAATACTTAATGAGTTGTTTGCAAATCCAGACATCGTGCTTCAAGCTTTCATAGTCATTTATTTTGTGATGCTCCATTTAGAGTACATGTCTCTGGTTCCCTTACAGGATTCTTTTAATTACTATGACTTAAATTATAGCCATTTTGTTTATAGATTATATGAATTAATTTGCAATAAATCAAAGGATTACAAACAACAGTAATTATTATTGCTTCCATAATCTTTACTAAGCAGGAAAGTGTTAACAGTGAACAACAAAATACTTACAAGCACCAATTGTTGGGTCAAACATTCTCAGTTGTTCATCATCAATACTGAACATAGGCCGAAAATAACCGTGCCCGCCTTTGACACTACATGCAGGAATGCAGTAAAACAGAATCATTGTAATTAGTGTAAACGAGGCGCAAATAGTAGCCACTAACACTCTAACACGGCAAACATGACTGTATTCAGTTTCTCTGCATGCCTGTGAACTCACACATGGCTCATGTGAACTCAAGCAAAAAAAAAAAAGAAAAAAAAAAATCCAATATGCAGTGTTTGAGTTATTATCTTGCCCTACCTCTTTTTTTCCATCCCTTATTAATTAATATTACAGAGCAGCCTGCGCTGATGAGGACCTCGTAATGAGGATGGCAAAGTAATGATATCTCATTATTTCGCAGGATTCCTCCTGGACGCCTGGATCTGCCAGCACCGCAGTATACGTGCCGTGTCGACAAGAGATTTGAGCACGCACACACACACACACACACACACACACACACACACACATATATACACACACATATGCCCACTTTCTCCCCAACACAGATGTACGCACACATAAATACTGATACATACAGTCCAGGCATACACTCAAAGATGAACCCAACACATATTCACTAATCCTTTCATGCACACAAACTATGTGTTGTTACCAAGCACTACTCATGCACACACACACACACGCACACGCACACGCACACACACACACACACGCACACACACACACACACACACACTCTCACACACATACACAATGCACACCCTTCTACACATACACACACTCACTCACCACACACATCTCACTACACCCCAGATGGACACCTCTGCATCACCTGCGACTCAATTTAACATGTCAATATGACAAAAGGGGACATGGAGGGGTTGGACGGGGGCCACTAATTTAACACAGCAATCTCGTCTGGCCCGATCATTATGGGCTGCAGGTAATGTCTCAAGGGCCTGTTCATAAGCACACAGCCGAGGAGATTGATTTTTGGGATATGAGGGGGTATAACGACGCTTTAGTTGCCAATACAGAGGCGCGTCTTAGAAGGGAGTTGTTGCCGGGTTCACTGGGGGTTGTTTGTGTTGTTGTTTGTGCCTGGTATTAGACAGAGACTGCCACATGGGAATGAAGATAGATCATTAGGAAGGGAGGTTCCAATTGGTTGGAAAGTTGCTTCACATGTGTAGCTATATGTGTGAATGATTTTCTGTATGTGCGTCTCTCTCTGTGTGTGTGTGTGTGTGTGTGTGTGTGTGTGTGTCTCTGCCTGTGTGGCGAGACTCCATTATCCCCTCGTGAGAATACGAGGCAGGCCAATGGCCATCCATTCTCATTGACTCTGTGCTGATGGGCGTCGGGGGAGGAGGGGGATGAGGGGGAGGTGGAGAAGGCCACTGGGGGGTCAGCTGTCCCTATGCCAGGTGGTGGAGGTGGAGGTCTGCAGAGCCAGCAGGTGTTACTGGTACTGCTGCTTGGAGGTAAGCCATGGGGGAGCAGCCAGGGAGCAGGTGCAACACCTACATGCTGGACCACAGTGTACTGTTAACGCTCTTTTACTCACATCTGCTACCACGGACAACTGCACTTCTGCACTGCCAATTAAGCGCGTGGCCAGTGAATTTAATGAGTTATTAACTGTAAAAACTGTAGATGGTTACAATTTTACAAGGTGCTATTTTTGTATGTGGCAATTAAAAAAACACATTCTGAAATGTATTTGATGTTATGTTATGTTAGGCCATGAGGAGGATAAACCCACCTGTCATTCCAGTGATTGCCCACGGGCTATTTACTATTTTGTTTTGTGCTACAGGCGGTGAAAGTGTAACAGCAGCTTTTTATCAATGTCAGCTATGCCGTTGATGTTTGCAAGGGAAGTCTTTTACTGCAGGTCTGTTAAGTCTGTCAGTTAGAACTAAGCTAGTTTTTAGACAAAAACTCATTCTTGCCAACTTAGCGGGTCTATTTCTGTAATGTTTCACGGGATATTTTCATTTCCACAATGTCTTAATTTGATTATGAAACTGGATTAGTTCTTTTGTAAACATTTGCTACTTTAACACACACACACACACACACACACACACACACACACACACACACAGAGACACACACACACACACACACAAACACAGACACACTCATCACATTTAAAGTCTGTTAAAACATGCATGGGGGGGGGGGGGGGTGCGGCCCTCATGCAGTATTGACTGGGAATTCCAGCTTTAAAGCGATGTGTTTTGGAAAGGCCCAGAAGAGCGAAGAGACTCTCGGAGTGTTAATGTTTTATTCCGTTGCGCTTCCCGTGATCCAAGCAAAGCCCTAAAGCCAGTTTGTGTAGCGACAGCCAGACAGTTGAGACGAGGGAGATGTCAGCCACGCTGCCTCTCCACTGTATATCTGAGGGGTCAGAGGGCTGAGCCTTGGGTTGCACTCTGGTCCCAGGGAGCATTAGTGTGTTTTAGTAATTTAGACTCGCTGCCAAAATAGTGCCTTCCTTGGTACCTAAGTGTATTGTTTGGAAGAAATAAAGACAAAACTGAATGAAAATATGGAATGTTGTTCATGGACGGAGATTATAGGTTATATTTATGTCCATATCATAGCAATTAATTACATTAATCCACCCTTCTCCTTGTTGAGAGAGAACCATAAATAGCCCTTTTGTTTTTGCAATGGCATGCCTGGCTAACACGATCATTGATAAAACTGTCTCCAATACTAGTCTGATATATTCCTGCATGCCCGTCATGTAAGTTGCTCAAGTTGCTCCTAGAAAAAACATTGCAGAGAAACACTGAAACACATTCAGGGAATTAGGAGTGAAGCCTATACCCCTAAACACAAATGCATACCTACAGTACATTCAATAGACTGTAAGTGAATGAAGCCTATAATTGGGTTTGTGGCCTTAATCTTGCCTCCTGTTGTTGTAAAGGGCCAGTAGTGTTTTTGAAGCATGGTACAGTATTTCATTGCTGCAAGGCATCTCTCTGTGAAAGCAACACACACAGCTAGAGCAGTGTGTGTCTGAGAGAGAGAGAAAGAGAAAGAGAGAGGGCATGTGTGCCAGTGTGTGTGTGCATGTGTGTGAGACTGCGGAAGAAGCCCTGCTGTCGACGCAACAATCATGCTGGATTCCGGCGTGTAAGTGGGCGCCTTTGAGCAGGTAATCCGGGGAAGTGATTGCACTGAGGGAAACGGCGTGGATGATAAATGCAAGAGATCTTCAGATTCCACGCACGGTGCCCATGTTCAGGCTATTTAGACAGGAGACTGTCAGCTCCATCAACAAGGATGTTATCAGACATCAATCTCACACACGCACACACACACACACACAGACACACATACACGCACCCACACACATGCACACATACAGGCACACACACACATGCAGTCAGGGACACACACACACAAAGAAACAGGATTAAGATTTAAGACAGATCTGGAGATAGAATGTGCCCTTGGTTACTTTTACTACAAACTGGAAGCACATCCATATATGGATACAGAGATGAACCACACACACATTCTTTTTTTTTCTTCTCTCTCTCTCTCTCTCATAATACCATCAAAAATATAGTTATCCTCGGCAGGATGCTAGTTGTGTTTTTTACAGTGCTTCCGCTTTATGGAAGTTTTTTACACAGACATCTTATCTAGAGAGGTCATGGCTAGCCGGGTCCAGTGCTGGGCTTTGATTTGCAATCATACAAGACTGGCACGGAAGCTCGTAAGTCATTGGTATCATCACAATACACCCACACACACAGACACACACACACACACACATGGACACACACAAATAACTCACAGATACATAGATATAAATGTATTCTCATTCTCTTCCAGATACACAGTCAGGACGAGTGCACATACCACTGGGAGACACACATGGACACAGATAAACACGGCACAGTCTGACCTCTCTCTGTCCTTTTGGAATCTAGAAATTTAGGTCTTTCTGCCTCACCTTCTGTGTTAAATGCGCGCGCACACACACACATACACACACACACACACACACACACACACAGATACAAAAGCATTGCAGCTGGGAAAGATGCCTCTCATTATTCTAATACTAATAACAATCCTATAACATTGTTTATAGCTGTGGCCTCACTGGCTGTCCCTCAGGTTATGGCAGGTTGCTACAAATCTTGCAGCCACAATGGCCACATCCTCGTTCTCTCCGAGGATGTAAGGCAATTTACCCTCATTTGTCAAAGTTCGAAACTGGGAGGATTGAGTTCAATTTACTGAATGACAGTGTTCGTATTTCCTCATATTTCGGGCATTCTGTCCATATTTTCTAATTCAAATTTTTCTTGCTACTGTAACATTGTCCTGGGCCTCAGTGACGTGGGATGGTGTTACATCACTGAGTCTCAGGACAAGTTCGCTAAGTGGGCTCCTTCCCATGTTTTGCTCTTGGCTTTTCAGAGCTAGATGGTGGAGTGAATCGGGGTTGCTCATTTTAATGTGTTGCCAGAATTGAAGGGCTCTTTTTTGAATGTTGATTATTAGGGGGTATTGGCCTAATTCTGCCCTGCATGCATTGTTCGGCGTCTTCCTCTGTAGCCGGAGGATACTTCTGCAGAACTCTGTATGCAGGGATGTTTATCCCAGCTTGAAAACTCATACCCCAAGCCCCATACCTCACAGCCATATAGTGCTATTGGCTCAATAACAGTTTTAAATATTTTAATCCAGATTTTAATTGGTAGCTCCAATTTAATTGATCTTTTGATGGCATAAAATGCTTTTTTTACCTTTTCTTTTAGTTCCTTTACAGCCAAGCCAAAGTGTCCTGTTGAAGTTAGGGTTATACCTAAATAGGTATAGTTGTTTGTATGATCAATTTTGATGTTGCCTATTTAATTTTTTTTTTTCTGTTTCCCTGTAGCCTGGAACTCCCTGTCTCCCTCTCTTTCTCACCCATCCTCTCTCTCCCTCTCTCTTCCTGGCTGAGGTCCACTAACTCGCCTCTACTTTTGCACCTCCAATAGTAGCCATTTGTTAAGATCTTGAGGTTACACAAGCAGCTGCATGTAAAGCCCTCTATAACCACACACACATGTTGAATGTTTTCAGTATGTTTTCAAAGATGCCTGTGGAGGAAGACACTGTGGAGGAAGAAAGAGACTGCAAAGCCATTCAGTATTTACAAATGCACAAATAAATAGATGGTTGAGGGACTCGAAAAAGGCCTTTCATAAGCAGTTTAGACTTTATTGTTGACTTTATTGTTGAGGCATATTACTGTAAGCCTTTTCTTCAAAGCTTAGGAAGAAAAGGTGAGAATGCGTGACACAAACTATACTGGTAAAGTGTATTTCAAAGTTGTTGAACTGTGTAAGAGACTCCCCAATTCTGGGGTGTTCTCACTGTATTCTGATGTGTTACTCCTCTGTGTAGTATACAACGGGGAAAGTTATATGCAATGGTATGGACCTCTCCCTGTTGTATACTACATAGAGGAGTAACCTAACAGAATATGATCAGAATACAGTGAAAATACCCCAGAATTCTACAAGGTTCTCTGAGATGGTATATCCAGCAATTGTGTGCAAACTAAATGCGCAATTAGAGAATGATAGGGTGAGAACTGCAGTGAGGTGAGGTGCAAAGATAGCTCAATTTACAAGGAGAGAAAGAGAAACAGAGATGTGGGATGCCAGAGACAGAGAGTGATAAACAGCGGTGAACCTGCACAGTAGGAAAGAGAGAGATGGCTCAGGCTGTCAGAGTGAGAGAGAGAGTCAGTGATAAAGACAGTTAGACTTAGTAAAGAAGAGAGAGAGAGAGTTGTGTGAAAAAGATAAGTAGAAAGAAAGGGAGAGTCAGAGAGTGATAGAGAGAAAGCCCTACACAGTGAGAGAGAGAGAGAGAGAGAGAGAGAGAGAGAGAAAGAGTCAGTGATAAAGATAGTTAGACTTAAAGGGACACCAGGCAACATCTTCGTAAGTCGGTATGGTAATGGTTAAATGACTCATTACAGGGCGAATGAAAACTCTCTCGCCCGCCCCTACTGCCTGTAGGAGGAAGCACAGAGGGACAGCACAGAGGCAGGCTAACGAAACCCGGCTAGCGATTGTTGAAAACGTATGTATAATGGCATAGCCGGCGAAGAAGCAGCAAAAACCCTTGACGGAAGATGCAAAGAGAAAGAAAAGACCTTCAGACCGAGCGAGGGCTCGCATCCGTATCGACACGTACAGACGCTAGGGGGAGCTTCGTAGAGAAAAAGCATCAGGCTTGCCTGGTGTCCCTTTAACTCATTGAGTGCCAAAAATGTAATATTACGTTTTTCCTTCCCATGCGTTGGGTGCCAGAAACGTAATATTACGTTTTTAGCTTTTTTTTTAAATTACGAAACTAGACACTCCAACACACCTTATATGTGATTTTGGGAACTCTGTGATGAATGGAAAAAATGAAATATATGATGATCGAAAACTCATGAAAACGCACAATCTGGACATTTTATCTGGACATTTTATCATAACTCGGTTGCCGCTTTGGGTCACATCAGTGACGCATGCACGTCAGGTCAAAACCAGGCCATTTTCGTGGGTCTATCACTATTTGGCAGTCTTGCCAGGTCTCGCTGATCACTTCCCGGAAAGTTTACACAAGTAAGTAACAGGCAACACTTCATATTTCATGAAAGACGTTATATCTCCATTTCTAGAAAAAAAAACAGCGATTTTGATGAAAACTAGCCACTGTTTAGCTTGGGATTTCTCAGGAACAGAGGCATGTAGAAATACACGGTTTGCAGCCACCGAGAGCTTAAAGTCTCACCTTTTAATCGAGCTATTGTATGTGTTCATAGCTATAACACAGAATATGCTGTGGCTGTACAAAAATCATCAACAATGGTCTAGATTGCTGGCACTCTAGGACAAAGCTCCCGAAAACAGCTTGGCACTCAATGAGTTAACAAGAAAGAGAGAGTTGTGTGATAAAGAGAGATAGAAAGAAAGAGAGAGAGTCAGAGAGTGATAGAGAGGAAGCCCTACACAGCGAGAGAGAGAGAGAGAGAGAGAGAGAGAGCATTATAGGGTGAGAGATGAAGAGAGCGGTGGAGGGAGGTTGTGCTGATTGATGTGGACTGACAGTGCAGTGGCGGGAGTCTGATATTAGTGCATCTAAACGCGGCGTTGTCTCCATTACTCCCGCGTTTAGATCCATACCATTCGCTTTCATGTGTGAGACTCCGGCGTCCACAGGGACGGCCACACTCAATCTGTGTTAATTGGCCGAACTTTGATCTCCTCTCCAGAACTTTGTGATATCAGAGGAAGGAAAACGGCTGGCTCATGCAAAAAATATGGGTAAATGTGTGTTTGCAATACTCAAGAGTGCCATATTCATCCACAGCATGCCGAGAGCGTTTGACCTCCTAACTGAATGTGTTTGCTGTAACTTTTAGGATTTGTGCAATTTGTGCAGTAAATTGGAGATGTTTTTATGTATTGGAAATGTGTTGATGTGTGTCTCTCTGGGTTGAAATGAAACTTCATTGAGAACACTGAAATCATTCAAAGATATTTCTTCTTTATCTATCACAAGGTCTGGGATTGTGCTGTGATGTCAAACATGATGACATGGCAGCATCGCTGTTGTGAGTAATAGTGACTGATTTAAGTTGGTGGATGTAAATTCATTCCTTCAGATGTGATGATGAAACCTGATCCATGTTCTTATCAAACACAGTTTGACATGCTTATCACACAACAAGGAAATAAGTAAATAGATATACAGATTTATTCTCCTTTTTGATGGAAGTGACATTGATTTCATCCTTGTAGTCCCCCACTCCCCATCTATCAAACTTATACCATGATATCTTTCCACACACACAAACACAAGGTATTGGTAGTCATACTGTTCTTGTGTGCTGTTCTCAAATTTTCAAGTAACTAGAAGTACTGCCTACTGACTGATTAAAAAACGCCATGCTATTTGAAAGATGTACGATTCAAGATTAATATGACCATACTAAGTATTCATGATGCCATAGGGCAATTCCGTGCAAAACTGTCACATTCATAAGGCCAACTAAATACCATGGCATTGTGTTGGCGTTATGGATGTGACAGTTTTGCACGAAATTGCCCCATACATTTGATTTGATCTTTGACCTTTCTGTGAGCAGGACTGGTCCACATCCACATGCTGTTCTCCACAATGGCTGTGAAGGCCAGTCCTCACCAGAGCAGCGGAACGGAACAGTTGGAGAGGGCTTTGGCACTTCAGAACGCAATAGTGGGCAGCGCTGTGAGTGCTGTCAGGGGGCCATTGAGCATTAAGCACCAAGTGAAGTGGACAGAAGATTTTTGAAATAATGCCTTCAGTGTGTGTGTGTGTGTGTTTGTGTGAGAGAGAAACACTTATGGAAAGCAGTGGGGCTTGTGATTTATTCTTTTCATACTGTTTCAAAGGGGGCGAGAGGATAAATGCTCTGTGTGGTGTATATGACTGAGTGAGTGAGTGTGTGTGTGTACACATACACTTTGCATGCATACACTTCTGTCAGTGTGTGTGCGCGCGCGCATGCGCGTACGTGCACATGCTCATCCTCTGCACAATAATGACACCGAGGTCTGTGGCTTTGATCCCGGCCAGTGTGTCCTCTAGAAAAAGGATGCACAGTGCGCGTCAGCCTGCTGACATTATCGACGTAGGAGGCCTAAGCTCTCCACTTCACTCTGCATTCCCCCCGTAGAGTGAATACAAATCTGACAAGCCGCCCAAGATGAGAGCAAGGCAGAGAGAGAGAGAGAGAGAGAGGAAAAAAAGGAAGAACAGAAGGGAGAGGATCAGTGGATGTGTTGGAGGAGGGAGAGTAGAAAGACACAGGCCATTTGCATGGACCCATGACACCCCATTGAATGTGAGAGAACTATAAAGGGGAAGAGCCAGTGAGTGAGAGCCTGCTGGTGCGGGCCTTCCGCAGTGCCGATGTCTGACTGACGATTCAACAGAGGCAGATTATCCGCCATTCTGGGACCAGTCTTTTTGATTGCTTTGGAGTCCACGAGTCGGACATTAATATGAGTTCCTGTGGATTGGATTACCCTTTTGACAGACAAAAAACACACATACACACACAATTCACAGACCGATAAATAGACACAATTTAGCACTGCAACACTGCAGAGCACATCTGATAGGGCACGGACACACCCCCCAATGCATTCTGCCTGCATCCATTTTAAATCCTGTGCTTTTATCATCACCATCTTTGCCATCATCCTATCCAGTATTGCCTCAAAAATAAGACTGGTCATATTTGATTTCGGCGCAGCACAAGTGGGTGTATTTTTTTTTTTTTTTCGTGTGGCAGGGAGCTTTGAGGCTTTTGCGTTGCACGGCAACAGCCCAGTGAGGGTGGCAGGTGCAAGTGTTCCCAGGAAGTGGAGCTCTGCCTTGCAGTTTTATAATTAGGAGAACCCTTCAGGGTTTGCGGTACCAGTGTGTTTCTTTCTATGTTTGTGTGTGTGTGTGTGTGTGCGTGTGTGTGTTTAGGAAGGGGCTGCCCCTGACTCCACTGTGCTATTAACTCTCTAAGCCTCCCCCAAAATGAAAGCATATGGATGCATGTCTGCTTTTCGATGTCAGTCAGGAAATGTGTTTCTGTGGTAACGAGGATGAGAAGAGACCAGGAGGAGATGGAAGAGAGAGGAGACAGTGATGGCCAGGAGGAGATGGAAGAGAGAGGAGACAGTGATGACCAAGAGGAGATGGAAGAGAGAGGAGACAGTGATGGCCAAGAGGAGGAGATGGAGAGGAAAAGAGAAGACCGTTTCTCAAGACATTTCTCTCTATTTTTTCTATTTCTGAACACACGTAGATTAAAATAATTATGACAAAAATGGAGGCCGTAAAAACCCTTTTAAAGCCAGAAGCACTGCAGCACTGAGTTCTCACAGAATGACCAATGCTGAAAACTTTAAAAGCTCTCTTTGTGCACATGATCCTGGATAATAATGCCACTGATGTGTTGAGCACTCTGTACAGCTGAGCATTAAGCGTGGGCCATTAGTTAGACTGCGACTTACACACACTTGATGCCTAGCGCTTATATTCCCCGCCACGTCGATATTAGCATTGTAGGGAGTGGTCAGCATACATCTTTTTGCATAGCTAGCAGGAGCCGAACAAATTAATTTCCTCAGGGAAATTATCCTTCTCGCCCTCCTAGCACATAAATACCGGTGTAGTAAATAGTGAATTGAATTACAGAGACCCCCACCCCCATCAGTATTTACTGGGAACAATATATTTTATGGGTTTGCCAATTAAAATATTTTGAATTATGGACCGACTTCCTTAAAAGGGAGACCATGAAGACAATTTACAGCCAACCTGTCATTATTTTTGAGCAATGGGTATGACATTTTAATTTCAGATGTGTTTTAAACAACAGGCCCTCATTTGGTTTGGATTGCCGCTTTAAATCAGAGTTCAAGTGCATTAGGGTGTAATGGAAGGGGCTATGGCTGGCAGTGACAGACAGTAAGGACTACGTTCAGATAAATCACTGTTACACAAATAGTCTGACACCGAGCCATAGTCACAGTGTGATTTACAAAGATAGTTTTTTCCAAGTCCATAGAAAAAATAACGGCTATTATTTTTTTGCCTCTTACATTTCCAAAAGTGCAGAAGGTACCTAGACATTTTTGAAAGTCATTTGACAAGCGTGACAAGAAAAAGATGGCTGTAGTAGCGCCACATTTTTCATTGGTAGATCCACCTGCACCCGGACACGTTTTGGATGGAAATCACTCTTCGGGGCACACTGTCTTTTGTTGCGTCCCACAAAAAGATCACCTAAGCCCTGTTTAATCAGTCATTTCTGTTTGTGTCAGCAACTGAACAGACATCCACTCGGATGGAGAATGAATTTTTATAAGTACACCGCGAGTGCTTGTTCTCAAACCGGCATTTCTGGAGAGCACTGAGGGCACTGTTATCAACCAAGCTTTATGGCTTTAATTTGAATTTAATCTATATATTATATTAAACAGAAGCTACAGTTCTAGTTTCCTTTCTAATAGAACTTTAAAAGTCAAACCCCCATCTTCCTCCCCTCCCTCCCTCCCTTCATCTCCTCCTGCTCCTTCTCCTTTTCTAATGCTCTGCCCTTCTCATTGTTTCCGCTGTGTTGTAACGATATGCTATTTCAATCAAATTACGGTAATTAAGTTAGTCCTTTGTCTTTATCAAGCAAACACAAAATTGGTTAATTGAATCATTGTTTTTTTGGGCCATGATTCACCTCTCAGAGTGGGGATGTAATTAGTAGTAAGTGAGCGTGCCGATATCTCGGGCCCTCTGTAAGGTTTGGACAGAGATATCTCCACACACAGACGACTCCACTAAGCTCCACTAACTCAATGAGTTCAAAATGTGAGGGGAAAAACACCTCATAAATTAAAACATCACATGGAAGATTACAAAATGAAGAAAGGTTATCAAAATTAAGTAGCCTAAACATTACATCTGATATACCTGCAGAGCAAATCACAAATTTGCCGAAAGTTCGTATGGGTATTCCCAGCTACAGGATCTGGCTAATTTACTGTGAACAAAGAATTGTCATTAGCTGCTTGTGTGCTTGGGTTACCCCCCTTGATAATTGGTGACATTTGTAGGCCCTATGTTAAAGATGCACAAAGTCTGCATGGTCTCACGTTTACATATTGCCCCCCCCCCGCCAAATGCAGTATTTAAACCACGTGTTGATCTCCACAGTTGGTCCTCTTATTCTCCCATTTACACCCATTCATGGGGAAATATGCTTCCAAGCCAGTTGAGAAAATTTGGAACAGCCGCTGCATGGCGCTTCAGTTTTTATGGCATGTAAGCAAATCCCATTTCCCTGCGCCAAGTCCCAATTTGTTGCAGAAAGCATCCTCACAGAGATGTGAATGTTTGCACATATTCGTTTGATGTCTCTGGCGAAGCAGCTTGCCACAGACAAATCCAAAGGATCGCCCGATTAAGCGAGAGCGCTCCTCTGCCATCTGTGGCCCAGCCTTCCTGAGACTGGGAGATGGAAACGCCTGACAGTTGATGTCTTCAGATCATTCAAGGAATTCCTCTATGTTTTTACCTGGAAAAGTATACAAGGGAAATGTTTGGTGCCACTTCATCAAGTTCCCATCAAGTTGTGAGTAATAGCTTGGACTTCTTATATAACATCACATACATACAGTACATATTACGTAGGCCTACATATTATAAAACAACACTACACACGTGTGCTACAATGAAAAAGACTTTGTGTTTATGAACTGTTAAAGGATTATGTACAATGAACCTCAGAGAATTAAGAATAAAATGGGTTGATTGTTGTTGGGGAAAGGCAGGAAGTTATAGACACAGGCAACTCTAATCTAGAGTGTGAATGAGAAATATTAGACATAATCACACGTAGGCTACCCCATGTGCAGCATTCTGAAAATGCCCAATGTTTCCTTATTATGGGATCGTGATACACACAGCCCAATATGGCAGGTACACAGTAATATTGTGACTAAGGTGATATTTACCACATATTAGAACTTGGTGGAACTTCAGCTGTTCATCAAAACTGATTATACCATGCTCTAGGTTGAAAAGGGTGTCTTTTAAAAAGTGATATAGCCTACTACCATAGATATATACACTAGATGTCGCCTTCTGCTTCTCAGCATGCGTCAACACCGCCGCCATCTTTGTACAGGGATCTGAATCGCTAAACTAGTTCTCCTGTATTGTCAGCGTTACCTATTTAGCGACGTTTGGCCATCCCCAGCGATAGAAAACCTTTTTAGCGATTAGCGACAAATTTGGGAACTTCTCACAATGATGGCAGATCGGCTTCTTTGTCGTTGAAACGTAAGAAAATCACCTTTCTCATGGCTTTGTCATTTATGAATTCAGCTACATCTCGTTTGCCCATGGCACTGACCCATGATTATAAAAGTAACGACTGGCGTAGCCTATGTAGTAGCAGAGGTAAATGTTCTACAGATCTACAGCAACTTCTGGTGAGATTACAACTTACATGAGTAAACGAGACGAGGGGTATGTGGCCTCAACCAGAGCCTGTCTACGAAGAGCCTGTTTACTTTCATTGTATCGAACCTGGTTGCAGTTTACTCATTGTTCCTCTAGGGGCCGCCGCTAGCTAGTGCAGAATGAATGGGAGTCTATGGGGCTAGACGGGTAAAATGTATCTTTATTATCGTCTTAAGCTTAGTTTTCTGTAGACTCAACCATAAATACATGCCTGTCAGTTGGAACAACCCAAAAAATTAGATAATTGCTTGAGATTTTGACGATTTATGGTGATTTTATTTTCGCTAGATCTTTGCCCAGATTGACGCTAATGCATTATAGAGGAGTGGATCACTGAAGCAAGATGGCGTCTCGATTGACGCATTCGTTCCAATGAACAGCAGTAGTCAAGGCGACATCTAGTGTATATATCTATGGCCTACTACACCTATGAAGTAGATCTGGTAAAAAAAAAGTTTAATCGCCGTTCCATATCAATGCTTATGAATGGTACTGTAACTATAACAACGATAGTAGGACGACGGTTGAGCCTGGAGGCAGGCTTCGCAACAATGGAATCAACTGTAAACAGCTGAAAAAACTAACGATTTTAGCTCTAAAACTCATTTATTATTAATAATTGATTTAATTCCGCTTTGCGTCGGACGGTTCACGCCTCCACGTTGTCCATTTATTTCTGATAATGGACACCTCGTCGGGCATTTTCCCTTACTTAACTGCGGTCTCTGCTTATTTGTTTAAACTGGAGGTGTGATTCTGTCCTGCAAAACAAGCTTTTGTTTGATTAAGAATTTATTTTAAAAAATCTTCCAAAATTAGACAGATTTCTGTGAGCCTGTCAAACAGTAGGCTATGTTCTGCCGAGAAATATGTCTGGCGGGAGAACACCCTGATGGGACAGAGCTGATTAAAGGGAGAGACCAACTGCTATGGAGATTTGTTTGTTCCAGGGATATGCGACAACACTCCTGATTACACCTCCTTGTTAAGCTACAACAGGCATCAGTAGTCTAGATCAAAGTGATTTTCTGGAAATAAGATACATTTGATTTAAAAATAACTTAGCCTAATTACCTCAAATGCAGTGAAATTAGACCAACAAATTCAGACACATGCCACTGACATCTCTCCCTAAAAATATAGGGCCATGTTGTAAATAGTGTGTAGCATTGATGGCACAGATAACATAAGCAGCCTGTATATGTGAAGCCTCAGACCAACTTGTACTGTACCTGCCTTAGAGGAGTTTTCCACATGACCTATTACATATCAAGCTGTCAGCTCACCATCAGGGACCAATGACATATCAGGTGTGAGCTGACCATAGTGTGCACTGCAGACAATGTACAATTCAAATTGAACAAAACTATAAAATTGTACAGTGTAGGCCTATGCCCACTTTGCTTCACAGAATTTTCAACACCCTTGAAAAACTGGCCCATAAACTTTCACACTAATGTTGCATCATGTGCTAAAGTTATTTGCATAGCTTAAGTTATGTCTGTAGGCTACATAAGCCTATTTGCAAGTCCCTTCATCTGTGGATACAGTTTGTTTTTGTTTACTGGTGTTGGAATGTGCATCTTTGCAAGAATGTCTAAAATGTTTGCCTGCCTCCCTGACCTCTAAAATTAGTTCATAATTGATATAAGTTAAACCTCCAACTTTTGAAGGAAGAAACGGTTCCACTGAAGCATTGCAGCTCCTCTTCACTGCTCCCCGATGTGTTCCCGTTAGACACTTCTGCTGACACAACGGGATCGCGAGGATGTTAAGTTGGTTTGTTTGTTTGTTTGCTCGTTTGTCAGCGCCCCGGAACAAGCGCCCTGCGTGGTGCCGTCTTCTCTGTCGGAACCAAACTTGTTCCCTCGCGCAGCGCGCGCGCCAGACTCGTTTGCCATCTATTCTTGAGCGGTAATAATTCTCATGGTGCCTGACCTCAGAAACTAAATCGAGGTGAAGCAAAGTCACATACCACTGCGAGCGACGCAACAAAAACAAGTTGGCTGCTGATTTGGCTATCCTGAGGTAAGTGGTCTCAAAAGGGAGTTACAGTAGGTCCAAGTAAACTGAAAACAACAAAGGCTAGGGTGTTGTCAAAGCACTAATAGTAAAGATGAATGCTAGAGGTTCACTCAAACTGACTTCCCACTGTTTTTGTTTTCATGTTTGCCATGCTGCTGAATTGTAATTGAAAGTTTTGTTTGCAGCTTGGTGTGAAAATATTTTTCTGCCCGCCCTGTGGTTTGATCTTAAATGCTGTTTGTAGTAGGCCTACTCTCTTCAAATGATTTCCATTTTGTATTAAAGGCACTTATAAATGGCTAATGTCTGACAGTTAGCAAACAAGCCAGAGCTAAGTTATGTTTATGTGTTAAGGTTTAAATTGACAAGGGAATTACATCCACTGTTTAAAATCAATTTTCATTCATATTTCAGATCTAGTCGTGGGGCATATTTTCATCATATCATGCAGTCATTGCTAATGATTTGTTTTTGTTTCATTGTTTTGCTAGTGATTCTTTGTCTCTTCTTTTTCTCTCAGTGCCAGTTATTTTAGAAACTGAACTGTCAACTCTAATGCCATTAGAAAGGTTATATGCAAAGCAAGCAAGACACTGATGTGGATGTATGGACTCGGTCATAAAAAGGTACTGTTTAAACATAAATATAAACTATTATGGAGACAAAAAAATCCTCGCAGTGCAGTTAAAGTCATTACTGCTCATTTAGTTGTGATAGCACATGGATGGAGATGCTTGCTTATAAATGCAGAGGTACAGGTCAGGCCTAAGATCAGCCCTTTGGGGGGACTGGCACTGTCACATATGCAGATGTGATTGGTATTGGTCGGTTAAAAGGGGTGCCTGCAGAGCAGAGGGGAGGGGGTGGACTGGGCCAAGAGAGCCTGGGCTGGGGGGGGGGGGCACATCGATGGAGAGGCTGAGTCGTCTGACAGCAGTGATAAGTTACCATGGCTCAGGGTAATATAAACATCCACAGAAAGAGATATGGAGGTGGGGTAGATGGAGGAGAGAGAGGGAGGGGAGGAGGGACAGAGAGAGAGAGTAACACAACTCCCTTGCCTGTAGAGACACAACTTGACTTTCTGAGATAACCTAGCATTCTGATCAGCTTGGCAGAGAGAGAGAGAGAGAGAGAGAGAGAGATGGAACAAGCGAGGGAGGGAGGAAGATCAAGATAGAAAGCCACACAGCGAATGAAAGACGGTGCAAGAGACTGAAAGTGTGGCGAGAGAGTTAAGATGGTATCACTTTAAAGACAATCCCGGTGTCCATGAAGACATGCAAGTCCTTGGCATTTTTGTCGTACTTATACTGAAGAAGATGAATTTCCTCCTGCATACATCTGTGTTTGGCAGAGGCTGAGTGTGTTCTTTGCATGTATGGTGACCGTGTTGGAGTGTTGGTCTGTGTGTGAGTGTAAGCTTTCGGCTGGCCAGTTTGTGTAAACAGCAAGCTGGTTTTGTTTGTATGTATTGTGTTTTGATCTGTTTAATTATAGCTGTGTCTGTGTTTGTGACCATGTGTGCAGGTCTCTGTGTGTGAGCATTTGTGCAGAGACGCGTGTGCCTTGCAGGCTGATTAATATCTCCCTTTTGATTGCCATGTCATCAGCTTCCATTTATAAGCAAGACAATTGCCACAGCCGGACGGTGGTTATTTTTTAAATAGCAGCCCATTGTCCTATTCATTTTCCACGCTTGGCAGTGAGAAATTGTCATTTGGTGGTGGGGAAGTGGCACCTGGGGCCACACTGTCCCCTTCAAATGGACAGGGGAATGGACGGTGGTGCCTGGGCCTCGGCCGAAATAACTGATTACGACGGCCTTTTGTGGTTATAAAATTAGAACTGGAGGCCCATGCGATCGCACATTCTCTTTTATTACACTGTTTACACATAACAACATTTCACAGCAGTTCTGAGGTGCCCTCAAGGGGAATATTGCATTATTATGAAGACTATTATGTTTAAATTGAGCCGTGATTGGTCCTAGTCCGTTCATTGCATTATGCGCTATTTTTGTTTAATATATAAAGGTGCAGTATCTTCATATCCTCCAGGACTTGGGCTTTCTATGCTGATTCTATGCTGATTTTTTTTTTAAAGCAAATTTAATGTATTTTACCTGGAATGGGTGAGTTGCTCAGCTGTGTTTTTTGTAGATACTTGCCTTGCTTGTATTTCAAAAACCTCTCAGATTCAAAAGAAAATGCATATCAATCGGTGTTTACTCACAATCCCTCACAATCCATTGTTCCAGAAACTGCTTAAATGAAGAGTTGTTTTGGACTTTTGGAGTGCTCACAAATCTTTTTGGATTCTTTGGGAGCCTCAGCTTAAGGCGGCCTGGTGAAACACACACTGGCTACAATATGAAATAGTGGTTAATTTCTTCAGTTTGCTTGTTTGTCTTCTTTGGCAGGTATCTTGGCACGGTGTTCTTAACCTATTGGACCAGACCAGGAAAGGCCTAAGCCTGATATAGAGGGGAACTGTGGCTCTCTGGAAGTGACTGATAAAGAAAGCAGTCTGTTTTTCTTTTCAGTCGAGTCTAAAGCTCTATAAAAGTCTAAAGCCTTAAAAGGCGAAAAACTGTGACAACATGTTCCACTTCAGTTATCATTCACATCTCTAACTTTCTCTCCACCCCCCCCCCCTCTCTCTCTCTCTCTCTAGTGTGTTACTCATACAACAAGAACTTTTCACTAGAGATGTTTTGCAGAATCAGAAACCCTGAAAACATTTCAGTTGTATGAATCAAATGTCTAGACACTTGTGTGGTTTAAAAGCACAGTGGCTGTCAAACAAGTTGGCTGCTCTCTGCTGCAGTTACACTTTTCGCTTTGAGTTCAGTGACCTCAAAAGCAAAGATGAAAGCTGAATCTCCACTTAAAAAAGGGTAGATATTACCTTTCCTCTGCTGGAAGAGAAACTTATGCAGATATCCAATTTAATGCTCTAATATTTCTTTCAATCTGGGTGGCATAACTTGTCACTGTGGATGAAAGATCTGGGGTTAATTTACTTAAATGTCAAGGTTTACTGGCAGGTCCACTTCAAACCGCATTGTAGCGGGCGAATCTGAGGTTTGGAACTGTGCCCTTGCTAGTTTTTGATCGTGTGCCTCTCCTTTTTTCAAGATGAGTAGCCTTGTGTGCGCCATGCAGGGCAGCAAGAGAAACAAATCAAGCAGAAACTTGCCCTTCGTTTTTTCCCCCTGTCCTTTTTTGAAGTCAGTTGAAAATGCCTTACCCCCCCCCCCCCATCCTGCTTCTCCTCATCTCGCTCTCCTCTCTGCCTTCCCTAGACGCCCGCGAGACGGAGTAACGATGAGCATCCCCACCTGTCATGAGCCTGTGCATCTGTGACAGATGTTGGGAGGGTTGTGTCTCAAAGCGAGCGGAAATAAAAAGACCGCATCCCCCATCATGCACCATTCCTCCCCGCTCCCCATTACATCTCTGGAGAGGCCGCTGCTTAATGGTGCCTCAGCCCACCTTGAGTGGAGGCAGGCAGGGAGGGAGGAAGGGGTAAAGGGGAAGTGCCTGGCTCTCGTCACTGCATGCTGCTGCTCCTGGGGCCATCTGTTACCACTGTGGTGCATCACAGCAAAAGGACTCCCCCACCCACACTTCCCCCTGAGGGGTCGCGGTTTAAGCCCTCCCCTCTGGTGTATGGAGCCACAGAGGTATTGGTTCCCGCTGTCTTTGCTGGTGTCTGTGGAAGCTTCATGGAGTGGCGAGGGAACAGTGTGTGCGTGCGTGCGTTAGCAAGAGGACAGAAGAACGTCTCAGTGGACACCCTAATGATTCCCCCTGGAGTAAGCAGCTTGGAAACTATCTTCTCCAGGGACAGCGAGAAATGGATAAACTTGACAGAGCGATAGCAAAGCAGAAAAATAAATGTTTTGTCACTTATGCTGTATATTTAGTCTGTCTGCTTGGTTCAGGTGTAGTTTTGGAAAGTAGGCCCAGTTTCGAGAGGGCTGTGACATTAGCATAGAATTCTTAGAAACAAAGTGTTTGCTTTAGTTCCTATCTGCCTGTTTCTCTTTCACTCTTGCAGCTTCAGCACTTGCATTCCCTCCAGGCTCCTCCAGGTTTTATGAGAATCCCAGGTAGCTCCTGCTTTTAGCCGTGACCTAGTCCAGACTCGGCAGGTCCGTCTGATATCAGGGCCAAGGGCCAGGCCTGCACCACAGTTTGCAGCTATTATGGATGGTCATGCCATATCAGGGGCTTAATATCAGTGGCTTCATCAGCTTATCCAAGCGCTGATAACATTACAGTAACATTACGATGGAAAGGAGCGGCATCAGCCACCCTGACAGTGAGGTCCCTCTCGGTTCTGTGATGGATGACTCTGGAACTAATAAACTATATGAACGTGTAATTGAATTGCGTGTAATAGGTGCTCAAGTCAAATTGCTCATTTGTGCACTAAGCAGATTCAGAGTGGCTCACTCGTAGGGACACATCCATTGTGTATCAACCCCATCAAAACCAATTTAATCTCTATTATATTTTCTGCCGGGGTTGTTTGGTTTGCATGGGAGGCCGTTGGCTGTATATGCAATATATACCCCTAGTGGAAAGAGTGAAGGGTTTCCTTTAGTATGGACTGGTAGGATTTATCTTTTCTAAAAAAAACCTGCCGCCCTGACAGTCTTTGTCTCAAATGGCAAACACATGTCACAGTAGAATGTTTCACTCTGATTCACAGAATGTACTGTACCAAGCAGGGCAATAGCTGCAAACTTTGAGTGTATGCAACGGATGTTCAGCCACCTCGGTTTGGTTATATGGATATATGGAAAATTGGCTCGGGCAATCCTGGTCCCCAAGACTTTGACAGCACTGCCAGAAGCTAACAGCAGCAGGGGTTCAGTCCCAGTCCCCAGATAGAGGGGCTCCCCAACAGGGATGCTTTCCTGAGGGTCCAGGGACCCATAGGATTAATGGTTTGGTAGTTCACTCACAGCTACGCCTGGACAGCTTGGGTGATGGCTTTTGGCCTTTTCCAGGCTCTGTTTGACACCTGTAAAGACCTGAGTCCAGACAATCGTTTTGGCCAAGGCCATCACAGCACTTTTAGAGAAGGATGTATGCCATGGCACCCCTTCAGAGAGCAGGCTAAATGTCGGGCTGTACCTGACCCACTCAGGACACAGTTCAGTCCTCGGGCTTTAGGGTGGACTTCAAGAAGAGCAGGCTGGGGAGCAATCTGAGAACCATTCTGGCAGAGTGGTGGGAGGCCAGGAGACCCTGAATGCAATGCCCTGAGCTCCAGCACACCAGTGTAATAGAGCTCTTCCTCCTTTCATACATGGCAGGCATGTCTGTGGTAGAATAGACCATATCAGTTATCAAGGGAGTAATAAAGTCTGTGTTAAAGTCATGGTTTGGGCCTTCACCTGGATATGGCCTCTGGAGGTCAGTCACATGACCTTGTTGTTGTAATAGTCTCCAGAGATGTAGGATGATGGTATCATTCAGTAAATAAGACTGTGGTGACAGTGAGGTCGAAATGGATGCATGTTTTCAAGGACATAATTTGATGGAGACCTGTGTGTTCTCCAAATTCTTAACTCCCTTGGCAAAGCTGTGTACTGAATATGCCAATAAATATGTGTGTGTGTGTGTGTGTTTGTGTATGTTATCAATACTTTCCCTTTTATACCTTTGCAAGAATCTGAATCTGACCTTGGGTGGGTTTTGTTGATCGTTTCTTTAAACGCATGGAAAGGGAGAGAAGTCAATTTCAAACACTGGAAGCTCATTGTTAATCAAGGCCAGAGTGGTGCATTCTCCAACAATCTCCCACGGTTCTCAAGGAAGTCTGCTTCTTACCAGCACTTCCAACTCATCCCTATCGATCATTCTCCTGGTGTTGTGTACAATTCTGTGTGTGTGTGTTTCTGTGTGTTCTTTTGTGTGTGTGTGTGTGTGTGTGTTTGAAAATGTGAGGGGGAAAAAAGACGGCGGGAAAATGAATGAGCGAAGAAAAAAAGAAGAGTTGGAGTGAGAAGGAAGAAAGAAATAGATTCTTGGCTTTCCCCCGCATTTGCATTTCTGCTAATCCCCCGTAGTCTAATCAATGTGAAAATAGCTGGAATCAGCAGTGTGCTAGCGTGGAGCCGAGCGGCGCTAGCGCAGCAGCTGCATGCCTACTGAAAAGACACAGGCGTGGCAGAGGGGCAGAGGGGCTGGGGAAATGGGGAAGCGGGGTATTTGGCGAAGGGATGGGGTGGAGGGCTGGCGGAATGTGAAAGGCTCGATATCTGCCTATCAAGGAATGAATGTGTCAAGTGTCCTCATCCTAACGCTTCTTTCTTTTCTCACTGACTCCCACCTTCAATCTCTTCCTCCTCCAGCACACTCCCACCCACCTCTCTCTCTCTCTCTCTCTCTCTCTCTCTCTCTCTCTCTCTCTCTCTCTCTCTCTCTCTTTATCTCTCTCTCTCTCTCTCTCTCTCTCCCCCCCCCCGGTCTCTGTTATGGTTTTTAACAAGTAGACTGCCTTGTCTGGGTATAGTTGTGTCAGCCTCTGTACGTCCTTGGGAACTTTTGAGTTGAGTTGGAAGAGGCAAATTGTATGCATACATGTACAAGCCTTCTCGTGTGGACACATACACACAGACTTGTGTATGCATAGACACATACACCCTCACATTCATGCCTGCGTCTACTCAAATGCGCACACACACACACGGCCACTCACATTATATGCTCTCACACTGGCATTTGAGAAAGCTGTCAGGAGCGAGAGTCCGCCGCTTGGATCAATCGGAGGAAGGATGACTACCCATTTGCTGTTTGCAGCACAATATGAGATCTCTTTCTCTCCCTGTCTCTCGGCACAGCCCCATTAAGGCCAGTGATATGAGACCCCTGGATATTATCTTGTGACAAAGTGTACATCCTCCTCTGAGCCTCTCTGAATGTGCTGCTTGTTTATGTCCTCTTTCTCTCTCTCTCTCTCTCTCTCTCTCTCTCTCTCTCTCTCTCTCTCTCTCTGTCTCTCTTGAAAAGTATCTGTTTGGCTCTAATGTCTGAATAAAGCTTTTGTTTTTGCCACACAGCAGATCTGCTCAAAGGCTGTTCTTTCATTTCTGTTCATCAGACGAGTAAGTACTGTAAGTCAAGTGAGAGAAATAGAGCGCAAAAGAGAGAGGAAGGAGGGGAGAGAAGATTGATCTTGGCATACGAGTCTTAAAGAGGTTAGCATATGAGGAGTTTGCATTCAAAGGCAAACAGTGAGTAGGGAGGGCAATGAAAGAGATGGAGAAATGTAAGAGTAATAGAAAGGAGAAAAGCCAAGAATTGTCTTTTATCTACTTATTTGTTTTCTCAGCACCATTGTACATTCAAATCAGGTGTGTGTGTGTGTGTGTGTGTGTGTGTGTGTGTTTGTCCTCCTGCACTGTCTTTTCCATCTGTGTCCCGGAGATGTAACAAGACAGCACTTTGGCACTGAACTCTCTGCCCACTCCAGAGGTCACTTAAAGCAGCAGTGCTTTTGTCCCTCTGGCAGGATAACTGACTTGGCAAAAAAAGGGAGAGAAGGTAAAAAGAAATAACCCCTAAAACAGAAAGAGAGAGAGAGAGGAGTGAATAAGCTGGCAAGAGAGAGAGAGAATATGAGCTTGGGGAATCCATCAGAACGTTAACTGCTGCGTCTTTTGGTCTCGCTGGGCCTCCATCTTGTCCGTGTCTCCTGCCCTCTCGTCTCTCTTCCCCCACTTCCCCATCGGGGTGGCTAATCCTTGTGAAAGCGGCGTCCTCTCCGACGCTAATGGGGTCACGAGTGTCTTGTGCCGCCCGCAACCAAACAGGACAGAGCATCGTGCGCCTGCCAAAGTTAGCGGGACGTGATCTCAAAGACAGAGAGAAGGGCAATGGAGAGAGCAACAGAGGAGAGAGAGGGAGAGATAGAGAAATAGAGAGAGGGAGAGAAAGAGATGCAGGGTGGAGTGAACGTGAAGAGAAATGGAGGAGAAAGTGAGAGCAGAACAGAAAGAGGGATAATCAAGTAGAAGTGATGGAGAAGCTATGCAGTAAGCATTTTTCTCTCTCCCTGGGGTTAATGAAATATCAATCACTTTTAACTGAACACCTTACTTAATGTAAGTGCAGCAATTCTCACTCTCTCTCTCTCTCTCTCTCTCTCTCTCTCTCTCTCTCTCTCTCTCTCTCTCTGTGTGTGTGTGTGTGTCTATAGCCTACCCATAGGAGTCCTGTAAATTGATTATTGTTGTACATCTCCCTTTGAAACAAGAAAGAAGTGGTATTAATCATTTATTAACATGGTAATTTCATTATATTTTCATAGATTTTCTTGCCCCCACTGTGAAAACTGCTCACTTAATTAATGAAAGATTTACAATCAGCCAGGGGCCTGCACCACATGTTCTACTGTATATATCAGATCTTCAACACTTCCTCATATAAATTATATGCTGTGTGAATTGGAAACATCTATTAAGATACAATTGCGGCACCACTAAAATTCAAAGTTAATAGAATTCACCAGCATGTTGAGCTTGGGAAAAAAAAAAATTGTTATATTTTTGCCTCATGTAAATAATTTTGTTTCAATGATATTTGTTTTCCACTAAGCAAATCCATGCCAGACGCCGGTCTCCTGAGGAGCTCAATCCCAACTAACAAAAGGACATTACTTCAGTAGGATGCGTTGAGTGATATTCCCCCTCTATCCTAACACCAGTTTGCACCTTCAAAGTCTTGATATTGTTTTTCTTTTCTTTTTTTTCTCCAATTTTTGACTTTCCAATGCTTAGATATTGCTCCAGCTAACATTTGTGTGTGTGTGTGTGTGTGTGTGTGTGTGTGTGTGTGTGTGTGTGTGTGTGTGTGTGTGTGTGTGTGTGAGTCCTCCGGCATCTCCATTCTAGACAAGTGACATGACTCTGGACCGACTCCCTTCCATTGATTTAATTTCTGGCCAGCTCATAAGAGTCCAGAGCAAGATTGGGTTGGCATGGATTTTCTCCTCTCTCTCCCTCCACATGAGGTCAAACAGGCCACGCTGTAATTGTTTTTTATTACTTTTTTTCTCTTCCGCCTCCCTCCCTCCCAAAACATATCCATATATCACATACGTGTCAGACAGGCAATATTGCTTGAATTTATACCTTTCTTTCTATTTATATATTTATATATTCCTCCTCTGCTTGATAAAGTAAAGCTATGGACACAGTGGGATCTGGTGATAAGGACTTCTAATGGCCCAGTGCAAGTCCTCTCCACTATGGGAAGGGCTAACATTTTTTAACAACATTTTATACTCTTTTATCTTTTCCTTCCCAACTTTTAAGTACCAGGGGTAGCTGGACAGAGACATTTTGCTCTCAGTAGCACAAAAGCAGCTTGGATGTGATTGACAAAAGGCATCCCACCTACTGCCTGCCAACTCACCTACCTCTCTCTCTTTCTTTTGTATCCCTCTCTATTCACTCCATTTCATACATTTATTTGTTGTTTTTTTTGTCATTATTTTGTCTGGCCCTTTTGGACTGTTTTGTCCGGCATGAAGTGGAACCATGTTTTCTTCCATTTTGTCCATAGTGTGTCTGGAAAAGTGTCCATTTGACATTTGACCAAAAAAAGTGTGAGACATTTTTATTCTCCACTAGCTTGAGATAGCTTTGCAAAATAAAAAAAATGCAAATTGTGTTTATAGAAAAAAATGATTATGTCAGTACAGATAGTTTAGTACATGCAAGGAAATGTTAAAAGTGGATAACAGTAAATAGAAAAATCTTTTCTGTTTTGAACCATCTCTTAAGTAAATCAGCTTTATTTGATAATTAAAAATCTTTATTTGATACTTGTATGTGTGTGTGTGTGTG
>NW_027468640.1:33316802-33414302 GCF_046254945.1 Alosa pseudoharengus
GGGTACTGTGCTATCAGGTGTGTGTGTGTGTGTGTGTGTGTGTGTGTGTGTGTGTGTGTGTGTGTGTGTGTGTGTTTGTGTGTGTGTGTGTGTGTGTGTGAGAGAGAGAGAGAGAGAGAGAGAGAGAGAGTAGAGTCCATTCACATTCATGCAATGCTTTGTGAGTTGAAACAGCCACCTGTGATCTCACCTGGAGAGAACTCTGAGAACAGAGCAGGGTCCCTGCCTCTGTGTGGCCTTGTTTTCCTGACACACCAGAGAGAGAAACTGATACCCACACACACACACACACACACACACACACACACACACACACACACACACACACACACACACACACACACACACACACATATACATACAGTACAGTACATTCCTGCTGCCACTTCCCAGGCATTGACAGAACCCTACTCCATTCTCCATATATCATGATCCAAGTAGGCAGACCGACAGTAACGTTTCTCTTTCTCGTAACTGTTTTGTGTGTTCAGGGTGGACCAGCTTTCAATATCCCTTAGTCTCTTATCATGGCATTGAAGGAAGGGAATACAACATTACTGTGAGTGAGACTTTGGAGTGAAAGAGTAAAATGTTTCTGGTCCTAATGTTGAAGTCTTTGCTTTGGATGATATGCAGAGAGAAAGAGAGATGAAATTGAAGAGCTAAAAGAAAGAAACACATTGAACGTGTATGCGAGAGGTGTCAGGAGTTTTTGGAGAGAGAATAGTATTCTGAGGGAGAGGTGAAAATAATGTGTTTATGTGTGTGAGATAGTCCAGACAATAGAGCATGCAGAAGGACGAGAGACAGAACACAAGGAAAGATGAGAAAGAAGAGAGACAAGGAAGGAGAGAAACAGAGAATATAGATAGGTAAGGAGGAATAGAGGAGAGAGAAAAAAGAAAGAGAAAAACAAGGATATGGGGGAGAGAGACAGAGAGGAGGAAGAGAAAGAGAAGAGAGATGGAGAAAGCAAAAGGAGGAGAGAAAAACGTAGTATTAAAGTATTAAAGAGTGAGAGTGAAGGAGGAGGAGAAAATGAAGCAGAGGGAGAGAGTAAAAGAAAGGATCAAAAGAAGGAGGAAGAGAAAAAGAGACATGGAGAGACAGAGGGAGACAGAGAGAGAGAGAGAGAGAGAGAGAGGGAGACAGAGAGGGGGATACAGGGCTTTCCAGCTGGTGCAGTCTGTAGGGAGCAGGTAGAGTATGTGGGTCAGAACATTGCATCATCAGCACTTCCTCAGGCCGCGCCTGA
This sequence comes from Alosa pseudoharengus, assembly GCF_046254945.1. NCBI lineage: Eukaryota > Metazoa > Chordata > Actinopteri > Clupeiformes > Clupeidae > Alosa > Alosa pseudoharengus. The sequence goes on from NW_027468640.1 coordinate 33,318,058, forward strand.
GCCAATGGGGAGAGACCAACCTGCCCTCGCTCAACAAACTGCATTATTAAGAAGAACCATAGACATGCACACACACACACACACACACACACACACACACACACACACACACACACAATCTCTCTCTCTCCCCCCTCCACACTCACACACAGACACACACATTCTCTCTCTCTCTCTCTCTCTCTCACACACACACACACACACACACACACACACACACACACACACACACACACACAAATGCAAACTCACACACACTTAGGCACATCTAAATGAGACAGCATCTGCCCTTGCCCTGCCAACCTCTGAATCAATACATCTACTCTGCCCTATACCACCTCTTTGGCTGACAATGTCATGGCCTTGAGTATTCCATCATGGAGCACCACAAACAGGCGACTGAAATCTAAATACATACACACAAACAAACAAATAAATAAATAAATGGAAATGTGTACGGAAGAGTGTGTAAAGAGTACGAGATGGTTTATTATGTCAGTGCTGCACGTTTGCATGTTGTTCTAGTAATTGTTGCATTGGGGAATACATTATTTGTGTTGTGTAAAAGGCAACAGAATTTGAACAAAGGCCTGCTGTGAGTGGGGGTTACGCTTCATGAGTACTGTTCACATACATGTGATCCTCATGCGTCTTACACAGATGTGTCTCTGCGTTGGGGAAGAGTGCCTTGCATGTGTCTATAATCTGGAGTGCATTAAAAGTCATAAAGTCAGTTTTTAGCATGTAAGCAGTATCAGCATGCTGAGAAGAGAGAAAGAGAAAAAAGAGAGAGAGGAAGATGGTGCTGAAAAAGGCCATCTACTTTGCAAGATAACAAGGTTCCCTAATTTTTGCGTGGGGAGAAAAAATGATTATTTATCTCTCCTCTTTCTCTCTCTCTCTCCCCTCCTCCCCCTCTCTGTTGCTCTCTCCTGATGTGATGGCTTCTAACCACAGTGTCTAGAGTATGAGCATGGGGGTTGAGTTCAGACTTCTTTTTTCCACTTTTTTTTTGTGCAAATGTTGTGATTGATTGTGTAACAAGGCCAAACTGGAGTGGGTTGAGAGACAGCCCACCCCATCCCCCCACTCTCCCTTATTAGCCCAAAGATAAATAGAGGGAGCCCAGGGCCAGTCGACCCGCTGATGGAAAGTTAGTCGGGGAAGAGGAAAGAGTGAGAGAGAGAGAGATAGAGAGAGAGATAGATAGAGAGAGAGAGAGAGAAAAAAAAAGAAAACGCTTGTGAACGGAGCCAAACCGTCAGCACTTTCCCCCCGGTTGGTTGGAGGCAAGGCGCCGGATAAAAGGGAGCGCTTTGATAAAATAATTCCCCCAGATAGTCTCTCCAATTCAACTGAAGATGGTGGCGGTGTGGATAGGGAAATGGAAGGTGGGGGGGTCTGGGGGGGGGGGGGTTGGGGTGGGTATGGGGGGCGTAGAGTAGTGTGGGGGATATGAAAGAAGCCATTACACGCCGGCTAACGTTCGGCGCCATCAGCCTTTTAGGTATTTGCCTGCTAATTTGGTTGACATCGTGTGGAATTTCGGCATTGCTAATGCACAGTCCTCCAAGGATATCATTACCGGATCAGGCAGCGGAGGAAGAGAAGTGACGCTCGTTTCTCTCTCTCTCTCTCTCTCTTTCTCTCCTAAATGGGGAGAAAAAAAATCCATCTGGTCTGTGACACCAGCCAGACATTCTGTGATGAAGACTGCGCTGCCCCCAGTGTGACAGTGCAGTGGTTGGCTTCTGGCTCGGAGCCACAGTGGACGTCTCTGACCAAAGCTGGCTTGAACTCTGGGTCAGTGTGGTCACGGAGCTATAATGTGCATAACAAAACAAGTGTTTGTTTACATAGACATTTTTCTTCCATCCTAGTAGATAAATGTGGGTCTTTGCTCAATCCATGGTGCCCTATGTGCCTATTTGTGTATGTGTGTATGTGTGTGTGTGTGTGTGTGTGTGTGTGTGTGTGTGTGTGTGTGTGTGTGTGTGTGTGTGTGTGTGTGTGTGTCCTTGTGCAAAAGCAGGTACAGATTTTAAGAAGGTGATAAAAAGTAGGAGGAATTCCTAAAGAGTAAACAGCCGTTTAAGTGCATCTGAGGCAGAGAGATAAAGAGGTCAAGGTTGTTTACAGGAAAGCATAACACTCGTTCCAAAAGGACCCAAAGATCAGAATGGTTCCTCTTGGTTCCATTAACCTGGGTTCATTTTGACCTCAAACATTAAAAGGCATCACACTGATGCTGTGTTCTGTTTTATTAAAGTCTCTAACCATTGATGGTGGTTAGTGAGGTACCCTCTTCACTGTAAAGTGCTTTGGGGGCCTTTAAAAAGCGCTGTATAAATGCAATGTGTCGTTTTTCCTTGACTGTCGTGTTTAGTGGATGATGGACAGATTCATGTGTCTCTTCATCTGTCTGTCGATCTAAGCATCTCCAGTTTAGAGTGGACTGCAAGAAGAGTGGCCAGGCTTGGCTTGAATCAGGTTAGATAAACAACTTGGTCACACAGGAGAAACACACTGAAGGATCACTGTCATCCCATAAGCATTGTTGGTGAGAATGCATGTACAGAGCAGCATCTTAAGGCATTATAAGCAAAAGTATCAAGAACAGCTAGGCCTACTAGATATACAGTAATCTGACCATCAAACTATTAACTGGTTGTAGTCCTATGGGTGCGTTGGGAAAGAGGAGAAGGAAAGCAGATGCAGTTTGGTCAATACATAGTTATGAATACCAATGACACATCCTCTGTGTGTGTGTGTGTGTGTGTGTGTGTGTGTGTGTGTGTGTGTGTGTGTGTGTGTGTGTGTGTGTGTGTGTGTGTGTGTGTCTAAAATATGCTTGAGTCTAGAGCGAAAATATACTTGGGTTATAAGTAAAGGGGGTACTTATCCTGGCACTGAAGCCGTTAAGTTATGTGGAGTTGTAAATATGGATCAAATCTGTGTGCTTGTAATGTCTAGGAGTAGCACAGGAGCAGCTCCAGCTGTGTCATCTGACACCACCGTCCTCTTCCTTCCACTGCGTCTCTCAGTGAAATATGGGCCTGTGACACGCCCTATCGACACAGAGCGCCCGCCCCCTCCACGCCTTCGTAACCTTCCCCTGGACACTTTAATCTGCCCCTCATCAGGGATGCACAGGCCCCGAGATGAAGCCTGGAGCCGGAGTAGCTCCATCAGGCCCCGTATGCAGATGAGGGGTTGGGCCTCATGCATCACTGTAATGACCTCCCCATGTCACAAGTTGGGTGGGCTGACTTTCCCTGATGGTGGAGGGTAGGTGATGGACGTGTGTGGTGATAGACATATGTGTGTGTGTGTGTGTGTGTGTGAGAGAGAGAGCTGTTAGAGTGTAATATGGTTAATGTTAAGCTACCTCTAGAGGCTCATGATGTGTTCTGCTGTGACAACCTTTTACAGATAAATTGTCTGATTGAGATCAGGTTTCTTAGTCAGGTCTCCCTCACTCTCTCTCTCTTCCTCTCTCTCTCTCTTTCTCTCTCTCTCTCTCTCTCTCTCTCTCTCTCCCTCTCCTTAATCAGATATTTATGATTCCAGTGGAGGCATTTGCAAGTTATTAAACAGAGCTATTTGTAGCCATCTTGTATTGGTTACAGTAGTTCCACCATCTTCCATTTTAAAAATCCTTCAGAGCTTGAACGATTTAGATGCCAGGTTATATGAACTTCTGAAAATATTTCAAAGGAATAGCACTTTTGTTGTTGCATCTTTCCAAATGTAGTATTCTGTGCATTAAAATGTTATGCACAGAAATCACATGGGATTCATTGTGATACCATGTCCTTGTAAAACCATTTTTCCTTTTACATAGCTGTCTCCTTATCTTATCTTACATTCCAGCTGTAAGTAGTGTATTGGATTATATGTATTTCAAATGAGGGGGAAAATTGTAATTCAGAAAACCCGGGCTTTTGTGTGAGAAAAAAAAAAAAGAAGTAACATTTGAATGTAAAATTCATGAGCGGTTCATATGAATGCAAATATGCGGGGCTTTGCCATTCAAATGTAATTCACCAATTATTAATGTATTATTCAGAAAAGGAAACGGATCTTAATTATTAAAACATATTTAAAGCCTTAATTCAGAATCAGACTGAGAATTTCAGGGGAAAATACTAGAGAAATAGAAAATTCTTTTTCATCTTGGCCAGGAAACGAAGACAAAACAGTGAAAGCATTCCAAGGCCCGCAATGTCTCCCACCATGAATGTGGCGATTTATTACCAGAGGCTGAGATTAACAAGCCCCTACACCCATGCATACAGTAGAAATATGGCATTCAGGGGCTGGGCGATTCATCTTAGTCCTTGCCAATGGGGAAAAAAGCTCCCCGTGCAGTATTGTGCCAATAGGACTGTGCTGGTGAATAAATTGATTTGCCTCCCGCAAGATTCATTGAAAAAGCGGGCACAAATTAAAACAGCACCACATTATAAATCCTGATCTCGACTTCCCATTGTGTATGCATACATGCGTTGTCTTGTATGCATGTACTGTACGTATATATATATTTTGTATTGTTTATGTGCTGTATGTGTCTTTATTCTCTCTCTGTGCCTTCTCTGTGTGTGAGTGTCTCGTCCCCTGTGCTTCCCACAGATAGAGTCATATTTATTTAGAGAGCGACGTGCTCTATGGGGCCTGTTTCCCTGTTATCGCTCCTGACATAGTGAAGTGATAAGAGAGTATAGGACCATGCAAGGGCTACACCAGCCTGGCCTGCCCCACTGTGTGTGTGTGTGTGTGTGTGTGTGTGTGTGTGTGTGTGTGTGTGTGTATGTACCCCTGCTCCTATGCCCTGTGCGTATTTATCAGACAGATATCTCGACACCTGACAGTGTGACAGTGAACTTGCGCGGTCACAAGAGAGTGTGTGTGTGTGTGTGTGTGTGTGTGGGTGGGGGGGGGGGGTGGCGTGTGGGGAATGCAGTGTGGGAGTGTGGGGACGAAGTGGGGCTTGGTTGGTGTTACGTAACCGCCGAGGTCTCCACAGTGACACATGTCAAAAGCAGAAAATGAAGATCTGATTTACTCAGGGTACCATCTCTCTCTCACTCTCTTTCCATCCCCTTTTTCTCTCCCTTCCCTCTCTCTCTCTCTCTCTCTCTCTCTCTCTCCCTCTCGTCACTCCATGTCATTTATCTATACAGTGCTCTGGGCTGGGGCCGCCACTGAGAGTGACGGATCTCGGAGACAAGGTTGTATTTTGACAACCTAATTCGGCTCTCAGGGCGTCGTAAAATGAAAGATGAATTTTAATACAGGGGGCTTGGACAGGGAGCGAGAGCAAGGAGTCAAGTGTCAAGTACACAGATTCAATTTAACACCAGCGTCACCACCACCACCACTGCTGCCACTGCTATCTTTCTTCTGCGTCCTCTCCATCGCTCTCTCCCTCTCCCTGGTACACTATCAATCTCCCCTTTTTTCATCACATGCCACTTAATGTTGCAGTGTCAACTCACGCAGAACATTAACCCCCTAAAATGAGGAAGCATTAGACCTGTCAGGTCTCTGATAAACTCAGTTTGTTAGGAGAAAAAATGAAGGGAGCGGTTTTTGAAAAAAAAAAAAAAAAAAGGCAAAAGTTGGGAAGTTCAATCCCTCCTGACTTTGGACGGAGGCAGCGGTGCACGCATGTTTGTGGGGTGTTTGTGTGGCGGTGCGCCGATGTGGCGGCGTTGTCGTCGTCGTGGGAAATTAAACCTCGCCAAACAGATTAGGTGTCACCGCGCGGCAAACGCCATTTTTCATTTTGCCCAACACTCAGGCTCAGCGGGAGGGGAAGCAATCTTTAAGGAAGGAGGACGAGAGAGGGAGAGAGGGAGAGATGGAGGGAGAGAGAGAAAGAGAGGGAGGGAGGGAGGGAAAAAAACAAGTGTAGAGAGGAGAGAAAATGTGAGCTAGAGTATTATGTTGGCTTTGTAATAGAATGCCACTTTTCTCCCCAAAGAGAAAGAGCTGTCACCAAGGCCTGTGTAGGCTCATAGAAGGGCTTACTGTGCCCAGATGACATACAACACTGTTGGGAGGGTATGTGTGCATGACTCTGTGTGTGTGTGTGTGTGTGGGTGTGGATCTGTCTGTGAGGTAATATGTTGGTGGCTGTGTGTGTGTGTGTGTGTGTGTGTGTGTGTGTGTGTGTGTGTGGAGGTTACAATAAGGTTTATCAGGACAAGAAGATAATACTCTGCCTCCAGAGTGGTCTTCAGGGAGGCTGGATGAGCCATGGCTCGCTCCGACGGCGGTGCACTGTCACCCGGGCGCGGAAGGCCATTAGGCCTGGCCAGGATCCGTGGCTCTCTCCAGCGCATTTGATGGAGTGCGGGGCCAGCCCTGACCCAGGAGAAATGCTGCATATTGATTTTTCCCCTTTCAAATATATGTGTTCTCTAATAGAGCAATTCCCCCAAGCTTGAAGGAGAGGGAGGAAGGAGGGAGGGAGAGAGGGGGAAAAAAGAAAGAAATGTTGAGTAAACAGGGAGGCAGTGGCGCGTGTTCGCCAAGAAAGCGCTTAGTGGATCATAAAATAAAACTATTCAGCATATTATGATGGATTACTGTGTGTGCCAAAGAGTCTGTCATTTACATGGACTGAATTTACAGGACGCGTACAAAAGCACTGCGGGTTTTCTGCTGCTAGCGCTCAGTGCTAGCGCTTAGCGTCACAGTGCAGAACAAAACTGCAGCTGAAGGCGGCGACGTCTCGTGTTACTGAAAGTCGGCTAATGGGTTTCAGCAGAGAATGAGAGCGGTGTTGCACAAAAAAGCTAAGTGTTAGCTTCTTATACTTGACTTAAATCAGGGATCGTGTGTGGCAATGGGGACACATGGAGGGTAGGAGGGTGAGGGTGTGTGTGTGTGTGTGTGTGTGTGTGTGTGTGTGTGTGTGTGTGTGTGTGTGTTTCATAGTCTCTCACAGAAATTGTGTTTGTTGTAGGGAAACCAGATGAACTAAGATCAATGTGGGGAAATAACTGTAGTCTTTGATACTTATTTTCTAAAGAGGTAACAAGTGGAAACCTGCAATAAAAGGGTAACAACACATCATCAGATTTAACAGTTCAATTTTTTAATGACAAATACAAACAAAAAATAAATAAAAAAAAACAAATAAAAATTTAACATCACCATCTTTTGGTTTCCAGCTATGTTATTAATCAGCCCAAAGATAGTATCCATCTGTCGCCTAGGCACACTCTCAAGTAAAGGGATGCTAGGCGTTGGCACCGACTGTGTGTGTGTGTGTGTGCGTGTGTGGGTGTGTGAGTTTGTGATTACTTCCAGCCATTTTCTCCTCGTGTGCCACTGAAACAGACTGGACACAGCAAGCCTTGGGGATACGGCTCACCGTTTGACCTGCATACTGCTCGAGGCTCGCAGGCAGCACATATGGTGTGTGTGTCGCTTAAAACTGCCCCTGCTGCTCACAGACTTGCACTAGTTCTTAGTTCCTAGTTTTACTTCCTCTTTTATTTGAAACCTGTACATCCCACTGCTGTCCAGAACAGGAGTTTCTCCCAAGCATTCTAAAGATTGTGGATTTAATAATTCAGGGGGGCAGTCGAGTGTTGATTCAATCAGTGATTACATGGCGTAGTGGCCAAATGATGCCTGGCAATCCCCAGGCAGGCAGGTGTAGTCACAGCTACACTGTGGTGCTTGATTTGAGAGGCTGCAGAAATATTTGCCCCCGTCCATCCATAACTCGGTAGCGCACAATGTTGCGAGACCATCAAATTGAAATAGTGCAAATTCCAGCGGCCTCGTCAATATTTCACAGCCCCCTGTGAGCCAAGTGCTCTCCCAGCTCTGACTTCAGCATCACATGGAGCAATCCAAAACTGTGTGTGTGTGTGTGTGTGTGTCTGTAAGCTGTGGCCAAGACATGTCTGTGTGACCTTCATACCATGTGTAGCTGGGCTCTGTGAATTGAGTGTGGCAGTTGAGCTTGGTGTGCTGTTGAGCTTGACACTCTCTCTCTCTCTCTCTCTCTCTCTCTCTCTCTCTCTCTCTCTTTCTACCTTTCTCTCTCTGTCTCTTTTTCCCTGTCTCTCTTTCTTTCTCTCTCTCTGTCTCTCTCTCTGTCTTGCTCCCTCATGCACCCACCTCCAGTTTCCACACCACACATACCCACACACAACTTCTTTCTTTCTTCCTCCTTTCTTACCTCACTCCTCTTGGCAAGCAGTAAACACACACACACACATATACACACACACAGACACACAGACACACACACATTCACAATCACACTCATTCTCCCACTTTTCTTTGCCCACTCTTTTTGGCAAGCCATAAACACACACACACACACACACACACACACATGGACCTGCAGCAGAAGCCTGAGTGAAGCAGATAGCACACAGGTGGGACGGACTTAAAGGTCAGTCAAAATGTCTATTTAGTCACACACACACACACAGAGGGCACACATACTTTATGCCCATGCACACACACGCACTAACACCATCCTACACCCGACCCCTGTGTGCAGTGGATAGGAGCCCCCACAGTGATCGGAGGGAATTGAAGAGCTTTTTAGGATGAAGTTGCCCTGCCAACACCCAGGGAGGGAGAGAGAGAGAGAGAGAGAGAGAGAGAGAGAGAGAGAGTGAGAGCAAGAGAGAGCAAGAGAGAGAGCGAGAAAACAAGAGAGAGAGAGCACGCGCACGAGAGAGGGTCGCTATGTCCGTTGCTAACAGCAAGCGCTCACACCCCAAACAGCTCTTTCCATCTCATCTCTGCTTTCAAATACGCATAGCTTGAAATCGCTCTAGAGCTGTTTGTATTAATAATTCATCGTCTTTGAAAGAGAGGAATAAAAAAAGAGAAAAAGATCTAAATTCATGCACCCTGGCGACGCTGTGTTCTTTTTTCCCCTCTCCTTTCCTCCCTTCTTTCCCATTTACCTGTGAGTCACTCTGCTAAAGATGCGCTCTCCTGAGCGCCATGTTTTATGCATCTCTTTGAATTAGCATACCTCCCACACTACTTCAATGCTGTGTAACCTCTAAAAGTTGTGAATTGTGCGGCTAATGTTCTTGAGTAAAGGGACCTGTAACGAGCTGAGGTTGGGGAGGTGTGTGTGTGTGTGTGCTTAAATATTTTGTGTGTGCGCTATGTGTGTCTGTGTGAGTGTATGTCTGTCTGTGTGTGGGATGCGAAAGAGCGGAGAAGACATTTTGTGTATTTAAGTGTCTGTCTGTGTGTGTGTGTGTGTGTGTGTGTGTGTGTGTGTGTGTGTGTGTGTGTGTGTGTGTGTGTGTGTGTGTGAGTGTGAGTGTGTGTGTGTGTGTGTGTGTGTGTGTGTGTGTGTGTGTGTGTGTGTGTGTGTGTGTGTGTGTGTGTGTGTGTATGTGAATGTGAGTTCTGGAAACCGAGTGCTAAAAATGTGTGTGACAGCGTGCGTGCGCATGCACATGCAAATTAGTGATGGGCGGGTCGGGGGCATCCATCACTGAGGTGAAGCGCGGACTGGCACAGGAGGGCTAGCGCCACCACCCCCATCCCCACCACCTCCTCCACCTTTCAGTGACACATAATCAAAAGCCTCCAATCCACCCTCGGGCTGAAATATATAGCAGCATAATGCCAGTAGCCACTGCCAAAAGCTGTTGTTGTACTCTGAAAGAGTTTGAATGTCAAAAGGTGACTCTTGTTATTTTATTTTTTGTCTTCTTCTTATTTTTTTGTTGTTGTTGTTGTTGTTGTTGCACTTCTCTCTTGCCTCCTTAATTAGAAAGCGCTTATCGGAGGCCTTGTGCTGCTGCGTGCGGGGGGTGACGCCACCTTGGTGTTGTAAAATTAATTATATCACTAATGTGGACCCCTGTGCTTGTGAAATGTCTGAACTCAACCCTGGCGGCTCATTAATCTCGCGGTGACGCGCACGGACACAGGACAAGACTCCTGGACACCAGGTGAAGTGGATGAGCATTTAAATACTCATGCACAAGTTTGTTGGCTCACATATCGCTTTTTCTGCAGAGATGGACACACACACACACACACACACACACACACACACACACACACACACACACACACACACACACACACCCATATGCAACATCCCATCCATCCCTTTCCAATACACAGAGAAATTTGAATGATGATAGTAGTAGATAGTAGTAGGTAACTGCATTTTGTGTTTCTGTATCTCAATTGGTACAGCCAATGATTCTAAGGTCACCTAACATCACCTATAGAGCCTGACTAAATGTGTACAGTTCAAATCATTGTTATGTATAGACTAAACTGAATTAAACGAATCATGAAACACTGAATGTTAAATTTCACACTGACCCCAAAATATAATAGACTAAAGTTGAAAAGTCCTTTTAATTTTTTTTTAAAAAAAAGCCCCCAAAGTGTAAAGTGACCTCATTATCACGGAGAGAACAAAGTCACCCCAGCCCCCTGATTTATCGTTTCAAGCTGTGCCCCTAACGCCGCGCTGGAGCTCATTACGCTCTCCTCTGGGCAGCTTCCGCCCAACACAGGGGGACTTTTTTGAAGGTCCGGTTTTCGGTCCCGCCGGCAGGACGCTTAAGGATTCCAGTGCGCCTTACCCCCCTGAAGACTGCTGGGATCTAAGCTCACCACCCACCCCCACCCTTGCCCCCCCCCGCCCCACCCCACCATTCTGCCCTATTATCGCTAAGTCATTGCCAGGAGAACTTTTTTGTCAGTACACCTCCTGTCCTACAGCCCCCACCACACACACACACACACACACACACACACACACACACACTTCCCCCTTATCTGTGAACCATTAGGCTCTCTCCAGTAACAAAGCAATCAGGCAGAGACCTCTGGAGGGCCCCTAGTCTGCCTGTGTGTAGCCGGGATCTTTCAGGCCAGTGCTTAAGAACAAGCGGTGTGTGGGCACACCCGCACCCATCACTTTATGGCTGAAAAAGTTCATGGTTAATCATTGTATTATTACACGGCTCTTCAGAGTGCTGCAGAAAGTTCCATTCACATGCATGGGCCTTCCCAACGTTCAGGCCTATGTTAAATCTATATAATCACCGGCAAAGTATATAATCACCGCTGTCAATGGCAACGGGTTGATTAACGTCTTTCATATCCCTCCGCAAGGCGTCCGTTCGCTTATTGCAATGGAATTTCATTGAAAGGGAAAGTAAGCTAAGACGTTGCCACCTGAAACTGTCAAGTTCTATCTGTGTGGCGAACTATTTTTTTTGTCAGCGGAAGACACAAAACGGTAGCAAAATCATTTTTAAAGATTCATTGTGTTAGGTTCTGTTCTCCCTGTCGGGACTTATTTTCTGATAATTACCGGCGGACAATACATTATCCCTTACGAAAACTCTGGAGTGATGGGCGTGCAATTCTACAGTTATTTGATTTGAATTGATTTGATTTTGTTTAATGACAGATTTAAATATAACTTCCCTATACTCTTCAATGACATAACATTTAGTCAGTCTGTTAGTCAGTCCACTGTGTCACATCTTGAGATGGTGCAAAATGCGGTTGCATGTCTGTTAAAATCTAGAGGATAAATTGTGGCATATTTCTGTGATTAGATCCACTGTCGCCTGACATAGCCAGACTCCATTTTATTCAGAATTTGAGTCTGGTACCGCACCATTGGGATGTGATTATGGGGCGTGTTTTAACTGATACAGGGGGAAAATACCTCTGCACACAATTAAATACTGTAAACCATTAATTGGTGCACACAGCTCTGGTGCGGGCATAGAGGCTTCTCAATGGAGCAGGTCCAGACCGAATTTTCAGACCTCAAATTTTGTGGCCGGGGTCAATTCGGGCTTGTTCCTGGAAACTATGGATCTGGAAAGCTTTTTTAAAAACTAGTGTTATTGAAGCCAAGACCTCTTTGGCGGAGGGGCATGAACAAATCCAGCAAAACTCTTAAGAAAAGCCAAGGTATACTATTCGTCTATAGAAAAAGGTTCAAATGTATAAGGGATAATATATTGTCCGCCAGTAATTATCAGAAAATAAGTCCCGACAGGGAGACCTGAAGGGACTTATTTTCTGATAATTACCGGCGGACAATACATTATCCCGCTTATTACACGGCTACTTGCCAAAACGAGAAAAGAAACTTACCGTAACACGATGGTTCTTTAAAAATGATTTTGCTACCATTTCGTGGCTTCCGCTGACAAAATAAATAGTTTGCCACACAGATAGAACTTGGCAGTTTCAGGTGTTGCGTGGCAATGTATTACTAGCTGACTCTGAAGAGCCATGTAATAAGTCTGTTTAAACGTGCAAATTCAAACAGGATTAAAAACATACACTTAAACACATTTTTGTGTCCAGCCTTCTTCAGGATGACAGAGAAAAAAACATTTCCATTTCTTTGGTCTATGTATATTTGTTTACCATGCTTTACATTTGTGTTGTTTGTCATACTGTAGTCTGTGCTCTACCTTTTAGTGTGTTAAGCACTTTGGTGAACTGCAGGTTGTTTTAACCTGTGCTATAAAAATAAACTGACCTAATATCTAGTATGTATTTCTGAAGGTGGTCATCACACTTACTAGTGCATGTATTTTGTGTTTGTTTCTGCTGATTTAGGTATGGTAAGGGCAATTTGTTTGGTAAAATTACTCCATTACCTCTGAAGACTGGAACATTGTTTTCCAGCTGTGATTTGGACTATAGCTATTGCAGTTAGTTGGCATTCTGTTAACACTGGTGGTCTGCAGTTGATAAACAGACCTTGTAGAGTGAGAAAACCAGGCACTGATAGATATATAGATAGATAGATAGATAGATAGATACTTTATTGATCTCCAGGGGAAATTCAACAAATTGATTGTGGTGTAAAAAAGGCCAGAGATTTCTGACTCTGGGGCCACACCACATAGTGGGAGTAGCTGGAGATATGAGTTGGAGTATTTACAGACATTTAAAAAATAATACCATGTAACAGCCAATGTAATGCACCCCCGGTGTTTGTAGTCTGCATGGACACAAACTGTAGGCTTAGCCTAAGCTACCTAGTGAATGGGCTGCTAATTTCCATTCCTTTCGTGAGACAGGCTTGCCTTAAGAACATGTACATTATATGGTATTGACAATGGCCTCTAATAGAAAAATAAATGAGTATGTTAATCACATCCGGATACAGGCTACAGAGCATTCACGCTAGATTAATCACTTGGAGTGGTTAGCAGCCTTTGATTTTCCAACAATTATTCCTTTATAAGAAGCTGGTCAAATGGCAAGCTTTATTTAATCAGAGTGTGGTCAAACGCCAAATCATCATATTTGCCAGAGGCTGTGTGAAGGCCAAAGGCAAGATGGTATTTATTATCTTTATGGAGTGTGTCTCTGGCTTGGCTGACTGGGGCAGAATTTGTCTGTTTTTTTTTGTTTGGAGCAGTTTGTTCATTCCTTCACTTTAAGTGGATCGAGAAGTTTATTCACAGCGGCTGCCAAGACGACACAGCACCCAGAGTAATAAATGTTTATTGTGTCTTGAAATGCCACATCTTTTCTCTCTCTCTCTTTCTTTCTCTCTCTTTCTCTCTCGTTCCTAGTCTCACTCTCTCTGTCCATTTCTTTCTCTTTCTCTCTCACAGTATATTTCTGGGAAGAAGGCCCAAAGTTAAATTAATTGCCTATTTGCTTTGGATGGGAATCAGTAGGTTACCATATATTGTTAGCCAATCCACAGGTAATCTCGTCCTCTGTATTGTCACTGCATATTTGTTTACACATCGTCAGTGGAAGTATGCAAGAGGTGCTGTTTTGGCCTGTGTTCTCAACAGTATTAAATATTTAGTATTGGACTTCAGAACCTTGGACAGCTCCAGGCCAAGCAGTAGGCATTCTCTGTCCTGTTCTCATAGGTTGCACACAAACCGAGACAAATGATAGCTTAGCTGAAAATTCTACCAGAAAGACTAGTATTGTGGCCAACATCATTCAGTTATTGAGCTAGCCAATCATAGCCTACACTAAAGTCTTTCTTGGAAGTCCGGTGATCTATGTCATTCACTCATACAATTCCCAATGAAGTTCACACACTTTTGCAGCCAGACCAACGGATACCTTGTCTTAGCTGAATTACTGAAGCTAAGCAGGTGTGGGCGTGGTTAGTACTTGGATGGGAGACCTCCTTGGAAAACTAGGTTGCTGCTGCAAGTGGTGTTGGTGAGTGGTCAGTAGGTGGCACTCTTCCCTCTGACCAAAAAGATAGATCTCAATGGCCCGGTGCAGTGACAGGGACACTATACTGTAAGAGATGCCGTCCTTCGGATGAGACGTTAAACCGAGGTCCTGACTCACTGTGGTCATTAAGGATCCCATGGCACTTGTCGCAAAGAGTATGGGATTCCCCGGTGTCCTGGCTAAATTTCCAACCTGGCTCATTCAATCTGGCCCCCTAATCATCCCCCACTGTAATTTGCTCATTCACTCCCTCACTCTCCACCTCAAGCTGGTGTGTTGTGAGTGTTCTGGTGCATAATGGCTGCCGTGCATCACCCAGGTGGGTGCTACACATTGATGGTGGTTAGTGAGGTCCCCCCTTCCATTTGAAGCGTTTTGAGTGGTGAGAAAAGCGCTATATAAATGTAACGTGTTGTTGTTGTTAAAACTACTAACACTCATCCCTGCTAATTACAGTGTGCTAATCTTGATGCCTCATTGAGGTGACCAATCCATCCAGGTATCAGCTTGTTATTGGAAATTCCATTCAATTCCAAAAAAATAACCAACCATGTCAGCTGCACTTTTTTGGTTCCAATTTTAATTGGACAATGTCCACGCGACCTTTTTTATGGTGCAAACCTACTACATAGATCCAAACTGGGTTGGATATACATTCTATTAGAAATATAGGTTAGGTTTTATAGGTTACACTTTACTTGACAGTATCGACATAAGAGTGACATGACACTGTCATGAACGTGTCATAAACAAGTCATAAATGTTTGACATAACGCTTCTGTTATTAAGTGACATTTGGTTTTTGTCATACCAAGTTAGGGTTAGGATTAGGGTTAGAGGTTAGGATTAGGGTTAGGGTTCATGTGTCATGACAGTGTCATGTGTCCATGACAGTGTCATGTCACTCTTATGTCGATACTGTCAAGTAAAGTGTTACCGAAATATATATTTTTTTTATCTATGGAACCCATCGCTGAGTTTCCTCTTCTAGCCACCAATGTATGCGCAACACCCTCACTCTCATTAGCGTCTCTGTTACACATCTCACAGGAAATTGATTTGAATGTTTATGGCGTAAACAAATGATGGCTGGAGCAAATGAAGCGCTAAGCATTTGAACTTGAATGCTTTTCAAGTTGTCATTATATCATGGGAGTAAATTGTAATCTACCCCCGCAAATTAGATTAAGCAGAGATTATCTCTGTTATTTTCTAATCAAAAACATAGTCCTGAACCTGAACCGATGCTAATGCACTGCAGATAAAGAACACTGATCTTGGTTTACAGTCTTCTTAACATATTCTAACCTAATTTATTACAAACTAATGACCAATAAATATTTTTGAAAATCAGCTGTTCCTGATTCCACTTCATCAAAGAAGTGTTACCATGGAATGAAATGATATTGGGCAAGGAAGAAAAGGATCATTTCCATTCATTATCATGCATTAGTCTTCTGTCTTTCACAGCTAAGCTGTAGCAGGAGAACGGTGAGGAAGCTTCTCATTCCATCCTATTAACTTCAGTGATCTGTAGACTCTCTAAGAACCTATAGCTCATTAAGTGCTATAGCGCCAACATTATATCTCACCACAACATGGTATGTTTGATATTCATTTGAAACACTCCACTTGAGATGGTTATTATTACATATTTTGTGTTTTGAGTTCTTCTGGCAAACATTACAAGGTACTCATGCTAGGTTACCCTCTCTCATGCTGTAAATGCTTTTATGCTGTATGTCAAAAAAATGTTCCCCTGCACAATTCTCTTCTCCTCTCTCTCTCTCTCTCTCTCTCTCTCTCTCTCTCTCTCTCTCTCTCTCTCTCTCTCTCTCTCTCTCTCTCCTCAGTATCCTGTCCTAACCCCAAGCAATTCCTGGTGATTCATTTACACACACCCACAACAACACACACTCCACTCTCTCTCACACACACACACACACACACACACACACAGAGAGAGAGAGAGAGAGAGGGAAAAACATGTGTATACACAGTTTGTACTGTCCAGAGTGTAAAATAGTCGCCACCCTGAGACTACTCTAACAAGTGCATAATCGGGGGAAAAAATCCCTTCTTTCATCTCATCCCAGTAGCTTTCCTGAGACTAGAAAGATGGCAGCAGAAGAATCACAGACGACCCTGGAGCAGAGCCTCAAATGGCTCCCTCGCACCCTCACTCAGCGGCCACTCCAGGCCCCGCGCCTCACTCTCACCGCATAAATACATGACATTATTTTCCTCCTCTCTCTTTCTTTCCTTCCTCTCTCTCTCTCTCTCCCTCTCACCCTCTCTGCCTCTCTCCAGCTGCTGTCTTCAAGTGGGCACTCACGTCTGGAGCTCCCCGGTGCCCCCCCCCCCTTCTCCCCAACACGCCCGCACTTCACTGCAGCCACACCGCACCACACCAGGCTGCCCCGGCAGGATCCGAGCGTCGCGGAGAGAGCCGGCTATTTCACGGCCACTCCTGTCGACTGTCAAGCCACGGCAGAGATTTATTGGAGGTAATGGCAGCATGATTGAGTGACAAGCAAAAGAGAGGGTTTTTTTTTCTCACTCTCTCTCTCTCTTTTTTTTTACCGGCTCTGTCTGTGTGCCAGGAGGCGCGATGGTGAGAGGGTGAAAGAAAAAGAGAGAAGGAGTGAGAGAGAGGGAAAGGGAGAGATTGTGAGAGGGGTAGAGATGGAGAAAGAGGGGCTAGATAAAACCTCTCAGGCCGTGATGAGCCTGAAGGGAGGAGTGGGGGTGGAAGTAGGTAGAAAAGGCCAGAACGAGGGAGAAAACGTTTGGACAATCCCTGTGTCTCTACATCTCACGGATGGGGCTTCACCTGTGAGCTCTCAGGGTCTTACTGTGCTCAGCTTTGAGATGGGGGTGTTGAGGGGAAGGGTAGAAAGCTAAGACCATTTAATGCTTGATCTGGTGGAAAATAGGAAGATGTATTTCTGCATGACTTCGATGCATGCTGAGGTGTAATGGTCTCACTGATCGTCTCAAACAGTTAAATATAACACATTACATTCCACACACACAATATAATATATCTGCATGTACTAATTAAACACAATGTAGGGCATCAATAGGGTGCTAAAATTAGCATTTGCTGCAGACCTCCACTACATGTAAGTACAGTATGTAAGGGATAACACAGTGTGTACTGCACAGATGTTACAAGTAGGAGAGATCGCAAGTAAACTGAGGCTACAATGCTTCCCACAGAATTTCCCAAAATACCCAGAGTGCTATTGGCGAAAGAACAAATCAATTGGAGAAATACACCTTTGACTTTGAAATACTCAGATAAAAAGTAAAATGTAAAAAAGAAAAAAAAAAAACTGACAGTCTTGCAATAGAATAAACCATCTTCTAATGCTTCCACAAAGAATGTTCGAAAAACAAACACTGGTTGCCATATTGTACTGTCCACACACACATACCTAAACATAATCAACGATTTAGTGTGATCTTACATCCTAATAGAGAAGACAGTTAATAGTGATCAAGTCCTGTTTGTTTCCTGTCTCATTAGGGTTCCTCAATACATCACTATTAATGATCCTTTATTAATATGTTTTGCCTGTTGTCATGCTTTGCTAATGCAAATTTTTGCCATGCCAATTAGGCAAATATTGATTTAAATTGGACTAAAAACATTTTATTTGCATGCTCGTTAATGGCCAAGTGTGAACAGCATGTAACCCTAAATATCTGTCTGTTGCCATAGCACCAATCTCTAGTGCAGATCTACAGACCATCTGTTTGCTTTGAAGCGCTGTGTGATTTTTGTTTTTTATTCTCAGGTACTATTTATAAATGTTCTATGTAGGCTCCACAAATGCTCTGTATACACAAACACTCATAGAAAGACAGATTTCAAGAGAGAGAGAGAGAGTAGAGAGAGGGAGATCATAAAATGTTCATAAAGGTTCTGCCTGCCTGTGAATAGGCAGTATGGCGCTCCCGAGACGAGCTCATCCAGAGCTATTCAGTCCTCCTCTTCCTGGGAGCCACGGCTCCATAGGATAGGATGGCGTCACTAACTGTGTTCAGGTGTGCAGAACCAAGAACAAGAGATATGCATGTACTAATTCCCCTCAACTATATACCCCCCAGCGCACACACACACACACACACACACACACACACACACACACACACACACACACACACACACACACACACACACACACACACACACACACACACACACACACACACACACACACACATATCCTCCTGATATCCATTAAAAACAAAGGTGTCCTACTGTCAGCACGTCCTGTGAAATTGATATCGTCACATGTATCGCTGCACCTGACTTCACGCTTTTGCTACTCAAGGTGTGTATGTGTGTGTGTGTGTGTGTTCAGATGTGTGTAAGATTGTGCGAGGTGTGTGTGTTTTGTGTCTGTGGATGCCTGTGTGTGAGTGTGAGTGTGTGTCCCGTAAATGTGTTTGCTGCAACAGCAGCACACACACTGCTCAACCTTGCACAAGGTTAATCTGTCACTTTTCGTGTACATTTGCATTCATTCTTATCTGCGCCGAGCCACTCAGCTGACAGTCTGCGGTGGTGAGTCCTCCACTCCCAGCTAATCGTCTTTGTTCATTATAAATGATCCAGCAGAAGGGGTCCAACCTCTCCACCTCCCTCCCTCTCTCTCTTACTCTTTCCAGCTCTCTCTCTCTCTACTCTCTCTTCTTCACTCTCACTCACTCTCTTTCTCTCTCTCCACACCCGCTTGAACACACCTCCATGAAGCTACATACACAACATTTATCTACAACGCAGCCCGTGTTAAAGCAGGGCCAACTTAAAGGCCTGTAAAGCGATTGAAGTCCTATAAAGTGATTTAGCAAGATCAGCGAAACGCTAGATTTAGAGGATAGCTACGTTGGCGGAATTAGTTAAGCAATGGCTATGGTTTAATGATGACATTCTAAGTCATTTGGAGTAATCGAGCGAAGCACATAAAGACATCCACATGGGAGGTAGCCTACTGAGTTTGCTTTCGAAGGCTGGCTAAGTGATTTAAGCCCGGTGTCAGTGACGTGAAGGGCCACAGCAGAACTTTATGAATATGAACTCATCCCCCCACCACTTGCACTGCCTTACCTTTAACACTAATCTAAGGAACTGACATGTGATCGGTTTTGATATACCTACTCTTCAACGCTCTGTCGGGCTAATCTAAGATTCAGTTATTTCTGGAACAGTCTAAACAACCCAAGGGCAAAAGTTGACTGGTGCATGAGAAAACGAATATAGGCAGACACAGCAGAGACACTAAAATAGGGGGAATGGACGCTGTACCCACAGAGTGTATTAGCGATTCTGTCGACACGAAGACGAGAGCCAGAGAGCCCGCCTGTTGGGGCTGAGGTATCGGACATGTGTTATGGCTCTTAATGGCGTATGCATATTTCATATCAGAACTTTTAACATCTCTTACACGAACAGTAAATCCAATTAAGGAATGAATTATCACAAGGCTGCCCGCCACATGATCTATGCTGTTAGTTAAAAATGTCAGACATGGACATGGTCAGGATTCATTTGTCTGTTCTGTCGGTCATGGTCAGGATTCATTTGTCTACATTAATTGTGCTCGCCATGCGTTCTTCACAGACTGGCATAATCGCTTTTAAAACAACAACAACAAAAAATCACAAATCATGTGATTCATATTTATGTCACCTGTATAGCTGAAAGCCTTTGATCTGAAATGCTCTTGAATCTGTGGAAACCCTTTGCAACTACTCCTTTTTCTACTGTATGTCTGTAGAGGGAGCTCCCTGCAATCTCCTGTATTTCTTATGATACTGTATATACAGTATACACACACACACACACACACACACACACACACACACACACACACACACACACACACACACACACACACACACACACACACACATGCGCGCACAAACACACACACACACACACACACATATTGTGTATACTGAATTCAGCAGGTTAACTCCAGCATTACAACCACCTGTGCTCCATCCATAGCCTGGCCTGCATAGTGTCTGTGCTCCGTCCATAGCCTGGCCTGCATAGTGTCTGTGCTCCATCCATAGCCTGGCCTGCATAGTGTCTGTGCTCCGTCCATAGCCTGGCCTGCATAGTGTCTGTGCTCCGTCCATAGCCTGGCCTGCATAGTGTCTGTGCTGTGTCTCGGAGCTGATGACACAGGCCCAATCCTCATAATTGGGCAGCGTATTCATGAGCACATTATCGTACTCAAAGAGCACTTGTGTCGATGGCAATAAATTAGGCTCCACTGAGGCACTTATGTCCACTTTTTGCCAGAGGTGACACACAATATCTGTTAATATAATCAGTGTCCTTTAATAGAGAATCACTTATGTAGCTTTGCATGTTAAGTTGCATATAATTGTATCATGAATGTTTAATTTGGGGCTGACGATAGGTAGACATGCTGGAATATTCTTTAGCTGAAATGTTTTCCTAGCAACAGTATGGTGACTTTTTGATACCTTTCTAATAGGAGGTGCCTTCCAGTAACAATGTCCATTTGCTCTGTACCTATCAGCAGGGCAGTTGTGATGCCTCATGTTTTTCTATTCCTGACATGTTTTTGCACGCCGGTGCTGATCTATCTCTGCTCATAGACTAGGCGCTAGCTCTCAGTGATTCATACTTACACCTCCCTGCATATGGCGGATATGACACATGAATATAAATATATTATATCCTCCAAGACTTTCCATATTCTTAGCATACTGCCAGTGTCACAGCCAGACAACCTATGGTAGATGTTTCGTCTGGTTTTAAAGAATGTAAGCCAGTAAACAGCGTTGGTTGGTTGCTTCTGTTACTATATCTTTTGACACACGTATAATGAATGTGAACATTTTGCTCATAGCTACTTGACTTTCTGATCCCAAAAATGTCTGTGAAAAAGTAAGATACAGAGCTTGATACCAACTAGGTGGGAAGCCAACTAAGTTGATGTTCTCACTGCTTAGGAACGTAATAGCATTCTAATCAACAGATTCTAAAAAGCGGCATTGTAAATGAATGTAGGAGCAAATCTCTCAGACTACTTGTATATTCCTGACTTTTTTTTCCACTTTTCTCTCTTATCATTTTTCTCCTCTTCTTCTTCTTCCCTTCACATCCCTCCCTCCACCCTTCATTTTTCTCTTTTTCCTCAGTCAACTACCAGCTTGGCCTGGCTCCACGTGCATGTGCTGTCCTCCTCCCCACCACCTCCTCCTCCTCCTCCTCCTCCTCCTCCTCCATTGGCAGCCTGGTTGTCCGGCCTGAGCGTCAGGTGTGTCATTCTGCCTCCATCAGCTGTTGGCCAGGGCCCAGTGGCTGGGGCCACGGCAGCAGCTGTCAGCTTGTCACATTTGCATTCCTAACTAACACCTGGAGCAGGCCTCCCCCCCCCCTCTCTCTCTCTCTCTCTCCCTCCCCCCTTTCTCCCTCTCTCTCTCTCCCTCCCTCTCTCCCCCCTCTCTCTCCCTCTCTTTCTCTCTTTCTTTCTCTCTCTCTGCGTCTCGGCTGCAGTGTCAACCCAGCAGCTTCTCTGTGGCAGTTTTTTTTCTCCCCCAGTCAACTTTTCTTAATCTCTCACTCTACAAGCCGTCTGTGTGCTCCTGCTTACAGCCACAGACCCAAAACAAGTCTAGATTTATAGCATATCACATACAGGTTAATATGATGCCTAATATACCCTCCACCACTCTAACTTCAATTTTAATTACAGGCAGAATTATGTTATATGCTATAGACGGCCGTTATAGCCTATTGTACTCATAAGAGCCAGATGCAATGATCAGTCATTGTTACAGGCAAGAATTTAATCGTCACTGAGGAGTGATGATCGTGTTCTAGTTGATTAAAAAGAAATTGCCATCAATATTCACAAAACATCTCCTAAAGGCGTATGGCATATGACAAGGTTGTCCTGGATAAAGGTTGTTCTTGACAATGTGGCTGAAAAACAGGTAGGCGTGTACACGTGTAGCACACATGCAGTGAAGTGGTTGAGTTTCAGCACAAAGATTGTTGACATTTTATATTCTGTGTTTGTTGACATTCTGTATGTATTCATTCCATTGAAATATACAGTAAAGTGTCCAAACTTCATATGTCATTTGACACAATGAGTAGTTTTGTGACATTAAAGGAATGAGAAATTTTCTTAAGGCTTAGCTGTACATTCCATAGCAGAAAGAAATGTGATTTTGAGAGGCCATGTCACAGCTTATCCCGCCTTAGTGTCTGGACCTTAAAGATAGCCTCTAAGAAACTATGACAACTCTCTCTATCTCTCTCTCTCTCTCACACACACACACACACACACACACACACACACACACACACACACACACACACACACACACACACACAGGTCTCGATGTACAAAGGCAGCACAAAAAAATGTCTTGCCAGTTTGCGTGGAATTGACTAAGTGTTCACTTCATCACCACTCGTCACCATCCTTTAACATCATTTGCGGTGTCCATAGATGAATGGTATAATTCAACCACAAGCACAGTTAAATGGAGTTAACCGATGGCAACTTTAAAAAGAATCAAAAGTTTAGCGATCATGAAATAATACAATACATGCAGAGCAGTAGTTCTACTCCACTTAAAAAATAAAAATAGTCAAACTATTTGAGCATGTAGGCTATGACAAATGTTTACCCTTTAATACCCTAGTCCAGCAGAAGGGAGGAAGCAGGAAGTGGATAATTATTCTACTGATTCTTTTTTTTGGGGGTTTTTTTGCCTTTATTTGGACAGTACAGTGGAGAGTGACAGGAAGCAAGTGGGAGAGAGAGATGTGGTGGGATCGGGAAATGACCACAGGACGGATTCGAACCTGGGTCCCCATGGGCACTAGGACCCGTGTATGGTACGGACGCTGTAGCCTGCTGTGTCACAGCGCCCCCCTGAATACTGATTATGTTGTCTAATAGACACATTTAACCACAATTTGGATTACACCTGCTTTTAAAAGGCAAACATTTTCACCGCAAAACAGACGTGTACTGTTTTCATACACATGCCGGAATACCTAATCAATTGCAATTAGCACTTCTCCTCCCATGTTTTTATGTGATATTTCCACTTTTCCTTTGGACTTCCTGTATACATATGCATACAGTATGCATGAGTAATATACATACATGCAAATAGCAAATATCAGAAATAGATGTTAATTTGGCAGTAATTCTTAGTACATCTAGGCCTCAATTACTGACACACTCTTTCTCTCTCTCTCTCTCGCTCTCTTTCACACACACACACACACAAACACACACACACACACACACACACACACACACACACACACACACACAGACGTACTCATCATACCACAAAAGAATGTTTTTGGGCAAGGCAAAAATGGGTAGATGGAGATGGATTGGAGATAGCTGGCTTCTCTCCAAAGAGGGAATTATGTTAATGTTTGTTCTAATAATAAAATGTGGATACATTTATAAAACTGGCATTCGACAGAAATGTTCAGTTCTCGACCATATGTTGTTTCGAGGGTTTAGCATGGATAGTGTGTACACACACACTCAAACACACAGACACACACACACACACACACACACACACTCACACACACACACACAGACACACACACACACACACACACACACACACACACACACACACACACACACACACACACACGTGCGCACAGACACACGCATAAACACACACACAAACACAAACACACACACACACACACATATGCACACTTCTGATTTGAGTCTTATTTCTCTGCAACATTGTATTCCTGTGGCACTTCCCTTTTGCAGGTTTGTGTTATGAGTACTTTGCATTTGCTGATTAAGAGTTTTAGCTGGTGTTGAGCTCCCATGCCTATGGGTGTGTTTGCCCTGTTTGTGTGTGTATAACATTGTGTGCGCGTGTGTGTGTGTGTGTGTGTCTGTGCGCGCGCTCGTGTCCGGACCGGTATTTGTTGAGAGTTCTCGCCTCATTAGTTTGTCGGGGTGTTCTAAATGCTCGTGTTTGATATGGAAAACACTGTCCTGACCATGTGGCGTAGACGCTGTAATGAATGCTTCATGCCTGTTTGGCCCAAATGATCCATCAATTCCGATTAGGTCGCAATTATCGGTGCAAAAACACATTCAAATGAGTTCATTATGAGTCGGATCAGGGCGTCCCACCACTTTTTGCATTGGGAGACATTTTGCTGTTTATTATTCTGCTTTCCACATGCATCTGTGTAGGGCTCTATAAAAGATCAACTTTCTGACACAGCAGGACTGTTTTGGGAAAAAAAGGTTTCTGATGGCAGAACATCTCATTTGGGAGGATATTTTATGTTGGGCAGTGTTGTGTCATATCCATATAAGAGACGTTTATCTACTGCAGTGTTGATATAGTACAGTATGTTTTGTACAACGAGAAGAACTGCTGTGTCCTCAGACCACTATTTCCAATTCCAAGCGACCACACAATTAATGACACATGTATATATATATTGTCTGCTAACTTCTCTTCTTTGCCCTGGTGGATAACAAAGTGGCAGCCATAGTTCACTGGTTTCTTTATCACCCTACCGTTCTCAAGAATAGGCCTATGTCACCTTAGCCATAAAGAATAAATCTATGTGTGTGTGGGTGTGTGCTGTGCGTGTGATGGGGTATGTTTGTGTGTGTGTGTGTGTGTGTGTGTTTGTTGAGCCTGTTCCCTGTTGGCTACAGGCTGTGGCAGGACTAACGCCAGCAGCAGGTCAGCACAGAGGAGAGGATGAAGATTACCAGCACTGCCCTTTGATGTGCACCAGGGACCATCCCATCAAACAGCACTGATACAAGCCAGCACGCCAACTTCCAACAAAACACACACACACACACACACACACTCTCTCACACACACACACACACTCACACACACACACACACACACACACTCTTACACACACACACACACTCACACACACACACACACACACACACACACATATTGTACACTCACACACACACACACACACACACACACACTCACACACACACACACTCACACACACGCACACAATGTTACACACACACACACACGCACACAATGTCACACACACACACACACACACACACACACACACACACACATACACACACACACACTCTCACACACACACACACACACACACACACACACACACACACACACTCACACACTCTCTCACACACACACACAAGGGACACACAAGATACTTGTGTTTGTTGTTCTGTACATAAACTTTTCAAAGCTTTCGTGTACTCACTCCACAAACCCATACAGTGAGAGAAAGAGCAAAAGTTGAACAAATCCTGTATTACCGAGCGCACCTACATGTAGCTCACCATATCCACGCAGCCTTTCACACACTACATGGAAAAGAGGAACAACCTGGGCAAATTGATTTACCGGTACTACCCCCCTCTCCTCCCCTCCACACACCCACCCACAGACACTCACACACCCACACACTCTCACACTCTCTCTCTCACACACACACACACACACACACACACACACACACACACACACACACACACACACACACACACACATCATACACCTAACTAGCTCAAGAAACCGTATGGATCCAGTGAAGCATTGCCGGCCCGCTGTGCGCAGCATCGGGGAGCGAGTCTCCAGCTGGACTCTCCGGCCGTGGAGGATCCATCTCTGAGCTGTCCTGATCGTTATCACCGGGTGTCTGCTGCACGTAAGCATATATCCTTAAGGGGCTAAAATCGAGTTTCCTTCATTAAGGGGCTCCAATCGAAAGCTACAGCGGGGGTAGCTGAGGTAAAAGGGTGCTCACCTGAGCAGAGGTGATAGGAGGGAGAGAGAGAAGGAGGGGAGAGAGAGAAGGAGGGAGAGAGAGAGGGAGAGAGGGCTGGTGGAAGGACAGTGAGAGTGAGTGAAACAGAAAACTCTTTGACTTCTCACTCATTAAAGAGAGACTTGCTCTGTTCTCTTTTTCATCAGATGTTTTATTTAGGCACAGGTAATCGGGTCTGATGATTTCATTGCTGTCTTGACCCTCCCCATCCTCTCCTCTCTCTCTCTCTCTCTCTGTCTCTCTCTCACACACACACTCTCTCTTAGGTCCAGTAGTAATGCTTGGCAGGTTGCCAGGCTGATGCAGCACCCCCCCCCCCCCCCCATCACCCCGTTTCTCATTTTGCAATTACTGTTTATTTTCAGACCATGCATAATGTGGGCATAATGTGTAGATTTACCCAAAGGTAGTCCTGTTATTTAAAGTGCACTTGGTCTGTGGCTGCCTCCGAGATTGATGCATTGTAAATAGGTGAACAAAGGAAAAACCAATTTAAAGTAATCCCGATGATGCTGTTGCTGCATTTTTCGAGGGATGTGTATGGTGATTTGATTGGGTTGGTGTTCCAGCGCATGGTTCACCATGCTGAGAAATTAGCTGTGTGAAGACAAACACACACACACACACACACACACACACACACACACACACACATACATATATACATAAAGAGCGAGAGACAGACAACTAGACAAACACTACAGCCAGAGAGCAGTGATCTTCACAGATATTGAACACACATTTATAAACATGCTCACATACAAACAAGTACAGGCACACACACACACACACACACACACACACACACACACTTATACACTCATACTCATGCACACACACTGCAGTAGTGGTCATTTTTGAGATGACCAACAGAGGGCAGTATGGGATATGCTTCATCCTCCGGTAGGGGCTCCCAGCAGCTCTGTAGCTCTATGAAGAAGAGATGAGGAAAAGCAGACGAGAGGAAGGGAGGAAGAGAGCCGTGGATGAGGAGAGAAAGAAAACAAGACAACCCTGAATAATTATACCTCCTCCTCATCATCATCATCATCATGTAGTTTTATCCCATTCATTTCCCCAAGTACATCACCCTTTACCACCATCCCCAAAACCACAGTCTTTACACATCCCAACCCAAAGAAAGGAAGATGGCAGCCCCAGCACCCTCTCCCCCACCACCCTTCAGTGCTTTCATCTCCCGTTCCATCCAGCCCACAGCGGGAACAGGTAGCCCCTACGCTCACATCTCACCTGAGCTCTCTGGGATAGTGGCAGGCAGGCGCAGCTCTCCTGTGGGCTGATTGGAGCTGATTTTGTCCCACGGGCAAATGTGGAGCTCAACCCAACCCAACTCCCCCACATCACTCCACTCCACACCACCCAAATCCCCCCTCCCCCCCCCCCCCCACCCCCCATCTCTCTCCCCTACTGCCTCCACCCGAGTAGTGAAGCCTGAGGTGTCTAGGTGGGGCCGCCCGTGCCTCCGCTCTGCTCGCCTGGCTGCCTGCCTGCCTGCCTGCCTGGCTTTATATGATGATGGGAGAGTGTCAGATTGACCTGCATACCCATCCAGCAGAAAATCAGCACAACGGTAGCGCACGGAAGACAAGAGTGGTGAGAGAGGGGGAGAGGAATGTGAGCATGTTTAACAAATCAGGAAAGGAAGAGAGGTAGCAAGACCTAGGGTGTGTGTGTGTGTGTGTGTGTGTGTGGGTAGAGCATGAGCGATGAGAAGAGGAGTGACGCATTGAGGTAAAGGCACATGCACTCATCACAACTGACCAACAATGTCCTTTTCTTTCTTTATCTCTGTCTCAGACTCACCCATGTAACACTGAGGCCAGCTGACAAGGTTACAGCACCAGAAAGCACACCACACACACACACACACACACACACACACACACACACACACACACACACACACACACACACACAGTCACACATGTGTAACCTCATATAACAGTACACATTCATGCCCATGTTTAAAAGAACACACATGAAAAACATCCCGTGTGCATATCTGTCTGATAAAGAAACTAGAAACTAAAATCAAGAATGTCCTTTGCAATGTTGTTATTTGTCATCGTAGGAGAAATAATGTTTAAACAACTTTACTTGTTTATTAAGTTCTTGATTGATCTATTGAAGTAAAGGGGTGTATAGTGAATGGTCAGATAAAGGATACCCTCCAAATTGTACTGACTGCTAGTCTGGTTAACACGATCCAATGCTCAATTGAGATGAAATGCGTTTTCAGATTTGTCTGGTTACTGGACAAACTGTTTGTAGCAGTGGTCAATAGAAATACTGAATAGAAGTGCTTTAGCTGTCTAGTGGTTCAATGGCATTTAAGTCTAATGTTTCTTAAATCGGGAGTGTATGATAACTTTAGATTACAGGCTATAGAAGCATGCAAGTGGACAAGTTTTCATGCTTGACGTGGCTAGGTTCATTTGTTTCTTTAGGTAAATCAATACAGCAGAGTTTCTTTGGGAGCTCGTACTAAATGCAGCTCTTGTGGTGATGGTGGTTTCTTTTTTCATTAGTGACTGAAGTTTAAACCAAATTGTAATAAGTGTAACATCACAAAACTGGAAAGTTGAAGAGATTGATTTGAACAGTGTCAAACATGGTTTGAAACAAGGAGATCCTTGTGCTCCACGCCCTGTTAATGTGGCACACCCTATATATTCTATATGCTTGTGATCCTGTTTGGTATGTGCAAGTGGAGTTTGACAGGTTGGCTGCTGTGTAAATGTTATTCATATTATTCACTGTCAGGTTTGGGTGGAAAACCATGTCTGGCTATTCCATATGATTATGCTGATTACCATTGTCTCATGGGACTGAATGAAACACACATACACCGATCAAATCACGTGAATGACAACAAGAAACAGGCCTTGATGTCGAACAAACTGAATTTTTTAAACAGCCCCTTGTCATCACTCGTGTTATTCCCTTATGTCCCTTTGAAAGTGTAAGCTTGTGCGTACGAAAGCGGTCCAAATGCATTTCCTGGTTTCATTAGGGCACCGCGCACATCATTTTGATAGAATAGACTGGAAGACTAGAAATTTCATTGTATTCCAAACACCCGTGTGCGAGTGCATAATGCATGCGTGACAACGCTGACGGACTCGGAGCCACTGTGTCCCCTTTGCTGTACAATCCCAGACATGTCAATCAAATTGTTGAGATATCACGGCAGGTCGGTTTTAAGGGGTAAAAAAAACGGAACATCTTTCCTCCGGGTAGGCCATAGTGCACGCCATTCGCCGTCTTTGCCAGCGCTAATTAACGTGCGTGGAGGGAGTGAGTGAGTGACAACATCAAAGGGAGTCAGATGGGTGAATGGGGCTCCAGCGAGTAGAGAGAAGGTTTGAGGTGCACGATCCAACCTCCAAACCCCACCGTAGCTAGCTGTGGAGCTCGGAGCTCATGCAAATAACTGCATCTGCTTAGACCCTGGTATGGTAGGGATCCTACATGTGTTTGCATGATGCATATGAAATGTGGGATTAAAAAGTAATGAATGTAATATATACATTCAATTAATTTTTACCACAGAATTCTACAGTATGTCTTTTTATTGTGTTGACATAGCTCTGTGCAGAACCAGTTCATCTGTATTTTTCCCCATTATCTCTGACCTTGGGCAGTCGAAACCCGAAGTGCTGTCTGCTTTTTACCTCCCATTCCTGTCATCCACCCTCACTGACCTCTCTTTCTCTCCCTCCCTCCCTCCATTTCCCTAATCCACCATTTGCTGTAGTCTGGCCCAGTTAGAGTTGATCCTGTCTGGAGTCCACCTCTGTGCTGTCTACTCTTGAGCTCTAGGTGACCAACTGTAAAGCTACCTGACAGGTACGACGTCCCCTAGAGCCAGTTACCCCATGTTGCCAACTTTGGCTCATCACCATGGCACATCGGCCCCCCAGGTGCCAAGGTGGCAACAGCACTAAGGTTGCAACGTGTGGTAAAAACATCTATTCAACTATTTTAGATGAAATTTGGGGAGGATGAAGGGGTGACGTTTTTTAATCAGTTATTGAGCTCCAACATCGGCAGTGGTGGCAGCAGCAGCAGCGACCTTCACACTATTCTTTCTCAAGAGCCAAACTTGCCTGTTCCTGTTTGCATAATTTCGATTTGCACATCTAACACACTTTCAAGAGGGCGGCTCTTTCTCCAAATTATACCCTTGCCTCGTGGGCAAGGTGACTATCAAAGGTTCCTCCATCAGAATGTATGCATATTTGTTCCAGCTTTATCAACACTTTTTTTTTCTTTCGTTTTGACTCGCTTATTGCTTGTTGATTACGGATCAGAAAGGTTGGCTACATTCCATCGGCTAACAAGGCTGAATCATATCAGTTATGTCCAGATTTTGTGGCGCCTTTTCAGAAGGGGTAGAAAAAAACTGTCACGGTAAATGTGCCATGCCTAACTCTTGCCAGTGCACCGTAAAACTTTGCAAATCAGTTTACACAACTTATAAGCACTGCAACCAACTCTAGCTGAAGCCAACAAACTTCTCAGTAATATTACTATATATTTGTTTGTGTGTGTGTGTGTGTGTGTATGTACTGTCATACTGCTAGAATATTTGTGCAGTTATATCATTTACTCTTTTATATGAGTTCTAATGTATTTTTATATTAATTGTTAGTACACAAGCGCATTTTTGATGCTAAGCTGAGCATAACATTACTAATCCAACTGTATCACTCTCTGGCATAAAGGCATTCTACTACAGCATTCTGCCCTCTTCCTCCCCTCTTTCTCCCCTCTTCCTCACACTGCCCCAGTGCCATCTATTGACAGCTGTGCCATTTTGTGTCACATTAAAATGTGTTTGCACGCTTGCGAGGAGATCCGTTCGCCCCATCAATGACTGCAGCCACAGACACATAAATACCCCTGAACGGGGCCATTGAGGAAGCCCTCGCTGAGGCGGATACGATGAGCGCTCGACTTTTGAGTCAACGCCAGTGTTATTTATCCCTCCTCCGAGGAGCCTGGGATATGAAAAACATGAGTTCATGAAACAGTCTGTAAGCTTTTCAGTTATGACTCAATGGGTTTGATTTGTAAATACACCGAGCCTTGTATGGCTTCTTGAAGACGGGCAGGGTGTTTACCTCAATGGGTATGCAAATACAGTGATCTTATGTTACAGAACCGCCTCAACAACCTTCATTTCTTTACTCTCATTGCTTTCCCTCTTTCTGCTTTCCCCCATCTGTGTTGAAACTCATATCCACATTCTTTTGTTCCTCTTAGTGTTTCAACATCAACTCTTTTCATCTCTTCAGACTAATTCACACTTCTAAAAAACAAGTGTCTTGCCGTATCCACCATTTACCATTGATGAGCACCTGAAAACAATGCCCACTGATTTGTGTTTATGTGAAGTGCCACCAAATAAACTTAGTTCAATTCCATTGTGGCTTAAGCTGATACCTCATAGTCCAAATTTTGGGAACAAATCCTGACACAACCTAGACTACAGTACCCTCCATTACATTCTTCTATGTATGTCAAACCCACCTAAAGTGTTTCTTGAGCACAATTTTCATTTAATTTGACAATAGACCACACATCCAGGCAAAGTCACTGTACCATTCAGTAACTCCTGTCGTTTACATTTGCAATTGAATGACTGGAAAAGCTTTTACCAGGCATGCCCTCCAAATAATCTATTAGCAGTGAGGTCACTTATGAAGATATTTTGGTGGACCCCAAGTTGATACCTTTTTCTGCAACTCTCACAGTGGTTCTTATGAATTTTTAAAAACTATTAATTTCTTTGAGATTTTCCTTTTTCTCAGAATAAATTTGCTTCCCTTCAAGATTGGATTTTCCCTAACTTTTTCATTGTGAGATTACAATAAATCGGCAAAAGATTATTCTTTGTACATGTTTTTAGTCAACTTTACCAAAGGTGCCAATAATTCTAGAGGGTAGTGTATGTGAAACACTAGTAGAAACTCACACTAACAGTGCTCTGGGCAGCAGGACAGTTGTCTCACTCTCACACACTTCACCCCCAGCTCACCTATCTAGATGCACTGGAACTCGACAGTCGTCTGTGTCTGAGTTGTGGAGCAGCAGTTGAGCCTGGTGCCTGTATCAATCATAACAGAACTAGCAGCCATTTTATGGTAAGTGCAGTCCAGCAAGGCCGAAGCTACTCCTGAGTCATAACCATCAATAAATCATCTAAAAATACAGGCCAAGACTTGTCCTCTCTGAACTTTAATAGGGATCCTGTCAGAGCTGCCTAATAGGGGGGCACCAGTATATAAAAAAGACCAGAAAGGGTGCATGGGCTTGCCTTTGCAGTCAGTAATTTTCCATGAAATGATCTGTAATGGTCAATGACCAATAATCAGACATGAAATCAATAACCTGTTATAGTTCCTTACAAACATATACCACAAACTGTTTTTTTGTGATTTATCAATGTTGCTCTACATTTAACAACAACAAAAAAAAAACGAAAAGGCCAGTGCTCTGCTGTTTTTTTGATCCAAAAATGTGTTCGGGCCCAACTCAAGGAAAAGGTCAGGCGTTGTTCAGTGGTGGAACTCTTGGCTTTTCTTCTGTCTCTGTAAGAGACAGCCACATATATTAACACTGTCATTCCTCAATGGCTTTGTCCTACCACTTCTCCGGGAGCAAGAAGAGCTGGAGTAGAATCCATTTCAGATTTTAATTAGCTGCCTTTGTGATTCCAACACACGCACACACACACACACACATACACAGACACACACACATACACACATGTGCACACACTCACTTTCTCTCTCTAACACACACACACACTCACACGCACATATTCAGACCAACATTATCCCTTCAAAGCTTTAATTAACAACTGCCTCTTGGTTTCAAAACATCAAACGGCAGTTTCGAGAGAGCGATGTCTGAATGTGTCTGTGTGTGTGTATGCATCTGCATGTGTTGATGCATGTGTGAAAGTGGTCCCCAAATTGAACGTACGGTGAAACACCCGTGCGGGTTTGTATGGTGGTGCATGCAGTCTGCATATATCATAATTTCACCCATCTGACGTCATTCAGGCCACTAGGGAACAAGCGGTGGGCCTTTTACAAATCACTGCAAATCTCAGAGATGTTGGATTTTCCCCAGTCTATCTCCCCCTCGCTCCTCTCCAAGATAATTACCCTGCATGTAGCCGCAGCAGTACTGGATGCAAAAGAACCAGTACACATTAGCGGATTAGCCGCTAATCTGGCGTTAGCACCTAACACTTATACCAGATGAATACATTCAGTGTCTGAGGCGAACGCCGAGCATAGCAATAGACAACTGCCAAGCTTTTGTTCTATTGGAATCTCGCTGTAAGACTGAAAAAAGAGGAAAACGACACTTGCGGTTGTCTTGAATTGTTTTTTTTCTCAAAATGACAAATGCATTTGATCAGATTATTAGCTAGAGGCCTATACAGTCCACGTTGTAAGCTTCCTTCTGAGATAGGATTAGTGCATTCCTTCTCCAAAGATTATTATTAGATATTGCACCTGTATACTATTTGATGTCCCATATGTTTCCATTAACTTGACTAAAGAACCGAGAGATTAGACTGCTGATGCTCCTAGCTTTAACAGTTTTACAGTTGTTTATGGTCTCTGTACTCAACCACCACCTCTCTCCCAACCCAGGTCCTCTCAGGGAAAAACTTTGATGTACAGTGAAGGTGTTGTGGTTTGGCCGGTGAGTGTGTGTGTCTCACACTGAGCACACATAGTCGTTCGCTCACTGTCGTGATGACTACATGAACAACATGTGGTTCTGTTTATTTATATTTGTTTGGGATGGAGAAGAATAACCCCCTCTTGAATAATTTATTTATTTTGTCATGTATGTAAGCATCTTATCTGACGGATGAGTACATTGGGTTGCCGTTACAGAGCTCGGCCCATTAAGATCAAACCTGAGGAACAGATTTGTCGTCAAGACGATCCCCACATCTTCTTTAATGCACGTTTTAATTACTGTGTGATTATAAACTGACAAAGACCAAAGCACTCTCCCGGAGGCACATGACTATTTCTGATGTCACTTGGCCCATTTATCGGTGTCACGCGGACACAACGACTCAATCATGGGCGGACAGCTTATCACGGTGATCCACAGTGGTGTCCCGCGTCTGCCGGGTGAAAAAAAAAAAAAAGCATCTGTGTCCAGCCCTTTCCACCTGTGGGTCATTCAAGCCACACACATCCGATGTGGCAATCGCTAACCCCTGCTGCGGACAAAAGGGCCTCTCCGCCAAACAGACAGGCTCTGATGACATTTCTGAATGGGTAACACACACATGGAGGGCAAAGAAACGAAAAGCCAGTGTCTGATTAAAGCAGGCTCTCACCGAATGGGTGAGCGTCTGATAAAAGTAGGCTATCACCGAATGGGTGAGCGTCTGATAAAAGTAGGGCTCTCACCGAATGGGTGAGCGTCTGATAAAAGTAGGCTGTCACCGAAGCACACGAATGTAGCGTGGAGGTCATCTATGAGAGTTCGGGAGTAGGCTGAGGGTGAAGGTGGTGGTTGGGGTTGTGGGGTCTTTTGCTGAGCATGCCCTCTCTTCAAGGCTGATCAATGGCAGACACCATAATGAATCTGGATAGTGCTCATCATCATGGGAAATCAATGGCTTCCCCGCGCGACGCCACCACGCAACAGAGGTTGCGAAAGGACACAAAGGGGTTGCGTGTCACATTTTCTTCCTTAATAGGCACACTGATGTAGGCCGCGGCCTTCCCTGGAGTTTATCATTATCATGACATTCATTAGGTCTAGTGCTTTGTGTGCAGCCTACACAATGTCATCATCCATAGTTTTGATCATGAGTAGCGGATAATTGGGAGGCGTTTTATTAAACAGTTTGAGAGTTCAGCATGATAAGAGGCCTAGGATAAGTGTGCTAAGATGATGAGTAAGCACCGACTTAATAGCATTAGTACACTTGTGTAAAGCACTCATTATGGACAGAAAGAATGTCTAAAAATGGGCTTGTTTTTGTTCTTTCTTTCTTTCTTTCTTTCTTTCTTTCTTTCTTTCCTTCCAGAAAGTTCTCTTTCCCATCTCTGTTTTTAACCTTTCAGTAGAAACCAGAGAAGAAGTGAACCTTGACCTGCTCGGCGAGAGTCTCAGGTAATTAGCGCTCGGTGGCAGACTGGTCTCGCTTTGCGGCCAAAGACCGGAGAGCTTGTCTTCATTAAGGCACATCCCGCTGACCTGAGGCCAGTAGCTAACCCGCCGCACACCTCTAATCCCTGGATCCTACTCTTCATCCTCCCCAACATCCGCTGCAGAGCCTCTCACTCACCCTCCTAGGCCTTCTCTCTGACCCCCCCCCCATCTGACACACACACACATACACACACACACCCTGATCAATGCTAAAGCTGAGAGCAGTTTTAACAGGAGAGCTGGAAATTCAAAAGGGTCAAAAGAAAAAAAAAAAGACAATGTAGAGTGAAAGTAAACAAAAGCAAAAGGGGAGTGGTTCCCTATTTAGGAATAGGACACCGTGTGAAAGATCACTTGAATTGATCATTGGTTCCGTCTCTGAAAAATGTTGCTGAGCAGATTGTAGTTTATCTTTTCATCATTTATTTTGTGTGTGTTGTGCCGGGCTGGTTCAAGATGCATGCAGCCTCTTGTGGATTGTGAAGTCACAGTATTGACACCTCCCCTAACAGATAGCAGAGTATTGGCATCAGGGAATGAGGCATTGAGAGAAGGAATGCCATTGATCTGTTTGAGAAGGCCCCACCACCCCATCGTCTGCACCTCCATGGCACAGCACTATTACCACCATCTCGCTAATTTGTCTTTGAGCAATTTGCTTAGAGGGATTTTTAATCAGCATTCCACCTCATGATTACAGCAGATATGCTGAGGAAATAGATAGGATTAATACATTTGCTTGAGCCAGTGGCTGTACATTTTTCTTTCTGCCGAGTGTGCAAAGAGACTCTTCCCAGGCACC
This sequence comes from Alosa pseudoharengus, assembly GCF_046254945.1. Taxonomy (NCBI): domain Eukaryota; kingdom Metazoa; phylum Chordata; class Actinopteri; order Clupeiformes; family Clupeidae; genus Alosa; species Alosa pseudoharengus. The sequence continues at coordinate 33,354,177 of NW_027468640.1, forward strand.
ATTTCCGCAAGCAAGAAAGGTGTATGACTGAAGTGCAATGAGAAAATGAGTACAAGAGTTTGTTTTTTCTCTTCTCTCCTGTTTTTAAAGGATACGACAAGCGCAGGATCTGTGCGCCGGGCCGCCAGCCAAGCCTTTGAACGGTGTTCCAAGTTCGACTTGGCTAGAGGAGCGGTCAATCTGCGGGGTTCGTGGAGTAACACACTCTGAACCCTAATCCCAAATCTCCCCCTCCTGGTCCCTCACTGTCTCCCATTGATTTGTTTCAATTAATCTTTTATCGCCTAAGCTCATGGCAGCATCCACGGGCGATGCCAAACATGAAATCATGCGTCACGCTGAAAATCTGGGCACGGGACGGGACTCTATGAGCCTCTCTCACAATGTCCTCCGTTATTTATTTATTTTTTTGGTTCTTTTTCTTTTGGAACCTGAGCGGGTTTACAGTGCGAGCACTGGCAGCCGGTTCCAAGGGAATGAGAGAATGGTAAGGGTAGGGGGAAAGCCGAGGACGCACTATCAACACCCTCTTATACAGGGATTAGCTTCAGCTATGGAATGGCCCGGATTCTGGTCCCATTGGTGCGTTTGGGTTTTGCTTTGCCTTTTCCCCCCCCTGTAACAAACAATGTTGTTGATTTATTTATTTTTTGCATTCTATGTCAGCCCGTCTCTTTTATGTTGGTTAAAGCTTCCATCTATTCAGTGTGGCCAGTGAGGAAAAGACATTGGGCCTTTTCCTCCTTTTGTTGCCCCTCAAACGTTAGCTGGTCCATGCCGGTGCAGACATCTGGTTGTTGAAATGCCTCCGTTGTTTTTTGAGTGCTGCTCGGAAATGATAAACATCCATTCAGTGAAGATGATGCTTTCAGACCAAATGAGTCATGCCCCCCCCCCCCCCCCCCCCCCCCCCAAAAAAAAAAAGGCTGCTGCATTTGATGTTTAGTCAAATACTTGCTAAAAGGCTCTTAATAAAAAGGGAGCCCTGATTTGGAGCCACACAGCAGGGCACATCACTCTCATTATCTCACATCATAGAAGGCTGAACTAGTTCTTGTCAATTGTCCAGAAACATGGTCATGCATGTACTCATGCATCTGATGGGCAAGCTACTTAGAAAATGTAGTGAGCTAAGCTACCAGTTACTCTATTTGAAATGAAGCTTAACTACACAAAATCTTCCTCAAGATAAAATGTAGCAAGCTACGGTACATGTACATACATTTCGCAAAATTAGTTTACTACATCAGAAGCCAAACAAATGAGCATAAACCAATAAAGTCAGTGCTATTTCAATGATCTATCCAACATAACTCAGTCATAACAGATACAGTAACTTAGTTACCTTGATTTACACATGTAGGTTCAGTTCAAAAACAATAACCAACATCAATTTGAGGAAAAAAAGGCTCCACATTATAGCGAAAGGAAGGTAGGGCCTACTGAGAGAGCGTGCATATGTGGCTTACTAAGAGTGTGCTTAATGTGGTCCAATTTAGATATGGCCATTTCTTAAGTTTGCAGGATAAACTGCAAGCTAACTTTTTACTCAAAGTACAGTAGCAAAGGCATACACTATGTACTGTAACTGTGCATGTGTGCATGTTTGCATCTTCATTGATGGGTGGATTTTCGCCTGTATAAGCTTCACCTCTTAATTATCCCAGTTTCATTCCACCTGGCTGAAATGTTGGTGCTACATTTAAAAGTACAATTACATTTATAAAGCCTAAATGATTCATGTAGGCTATGGGCAGCCAGAAGGAAGCTCTACTGTGAGCTCCACAATTGTCCTGGAACATGTAGCTTCTGTAACATGTACTACTGTACATGGCCAAAAAAACAGCTAAGCTATTGAAAAGCTATCCGCTTTACCACCAAGCTACTGAGAAATGTAGTTAAGCTTGTGGTTTCACTACAAGTCGTAAAGCCACTGCCCATCACTGCATGTTCTGCACATTTAGGCTAAAAGCTGAGTAGCACTCTCTTCCTCATTATCTCATCTCATCTAAATGTTTGTCTTTTTTTCCCTGAAATTTGGCCTCTGAGCCCTTTTCCACATTCAAGCAGGTCGGTGTATGGCAACTCGGTAAAACCGGCCTTTTCCAAAAGGCCACAGCCGCAGTACATGTTTGGGAGAGCAGCACGTTCGCCCTCCACTCCAGTGTCTGTGGGATATACCTCTCAACTCCAGCTAGCGTCCTGAAGACGCTTATAGTAAGTGAAGGGTGTGTAGTAGCGTGAGGGAACGAAGAGCGTGTGTGTGTGTGTGTGTGTGTGGTGGGGGTTATCTTGCTGTTCGCTTCGAGCGGTCCCCCTTTGTTAGACTTCCCGCCATCAGACGCTCATTTAACATGACAGGCCCGTCTTTTCCAGCCGTGTTTGGGCTAAATCTCTTAAAATGCTAACTCTGCTGTGAGCGCTCAGTCAAGGAGAGATATCATACAATGATTAAAGTTTTATACTTTTCAAGTTGCTCATCTTTTCTCATTTAAGAAAAGATAAAGGTTCAAGAGAAGACAGTAGAAGGTTATTAAACAGAATTGGTTGCTGTGTAGTTGGTGTGAATTGGGTTTTAAATGCCTTTGCTGTGTATTACTGCACACAGTTTTGAAAACTTCAGAGTGAAGAAATATTTTATCCCAACTGAAGGCATCAGTTCAGTCAGATTGTGTGTGTGTGTGTGTGTGTGTGTGTGTCTGTCTGTGTGTGGGTGTGTGATGGCTTCACATCACAGTCTCACAAGTATTCAGAGCAACAGCAGTGCCTCTCATCTTATGTGTTTACTTTTAACAAGACCATTTAGCAGCGAGGTGTTAGTGGGTCATTGGAGTCACCCGGGGATTGTGGGATTTGTAGTCCCGCGGTGGTCTAAAGGGCTGGCAGGCCCGGCAGACTGATGATTAAGCGAATCCAGAGGGAGTGACTGAAACCGAAGATGAAAGGGGGGAGATTAAGAAAGAGGGGTTGCACGGTGATGAGAACCTGGGAGATGGAAGACAGCGATGAGATGAGAGGATAATGGAGTGGGTCCCAGGCTCTCTGAAGGAGGAAGGGCAGTGGAGAGGTTATGAGATGCAGACGAGATGTAGAGAGGAGTGGAAATGATCAGAAACCTCGGGAGCTGGCAGCTTTCCCGGTCTAAAGTTCCCATGTCTCTCTCAGAGGCGAGCCAGAGTAAGAAGAGAAGAAAAGTCATCTCGGGCGGAGGCAGACGATGCAGTGGAGAGGGGTGCATGCAGACGATGCAGTGGAGAGGGGTGCATGCAGACGATGCAGTGGAGAGGGGTGCATGCAGACGATGCAGTGGAGAGGGGTGCAAGCTGACGAAGAGAGTGAAGAGAGAGACGGAATGGGAGTGAGAGGGCAAAAGGAAGATTCACACACACACACACAGACACACACACACACCAGACACACACACACCAACACACACACACCAGACACACACACACACACACACACCAGACACACACACATACACACACACGTACACACACACACACACAAACACACACTTTTCCAACGATCTACACACCATCCACTGCCCTGAATATAGGGATAGAAACTGTATTCAGTGAATCGATTGTGCATTTTCCTAGGGGCCAAGTCCATTTGGTTGTTAAACATAGTTGAGGGTGAAGTCCATACCCAGTGAGAATTAAGCTCTGTTTTATTAGTTGAGGATTGACGCCTACTAGAGGGCATCAAACTTGAGTGTGTTTGTGTACGTGTTTGTTTGTGTGTGTGTGTATGTGTGGGTGTGTGTTTTGAGGAGGTTCTATCAGCTTGAGCTCTCTGAGGCTACAAATCTCAGTGTTGAATCCTGGTGATTAGGTGCGTATTGATCTATTTTGGGCAGCAGGCGAGCTTACCTGCACCCACTGGCAAACGTGACACTGCATTTTCTCCTAAGTGGGGCAGAGCAATTGATTTGCTGCGCCAATGAGAACTAGTTGAGTTTCCAGGCAAAATAGAATTGCTTTAGTTTATTAATTTATTTTCCCTCCTTACTTTCTAATAGCCCCCCCCCCCCATGTATCCTGCATGCATTTCACTTGTTTTTGATATAAAGGCCTAATAAGGCAGCATGCCTCAGACATGTCTGATTTTACAAAGCCATGACAGAAGTCAGACAACACACGGACAGGAACTCAATTACTGCCGTCTACATGAAATGCTTACATGCTTGAGGGAACCCACTGTATTAACGTCAGTCTAGACATCTTCTCCAACATACAGATAATAACATGGACCCATACACCTTTATCTGTCTCCGACTGCATCAAAACCTAGGTCTTCAGTGTCTTTTACTTCTCTTTAAGGACATAGAAGAAAAGGGACCAATAGGCGTCAATCTTTAACAGGGATACCTAATCTAATGCAAGATGACATGCAATCATTATTTACATCAAAAGGGACTGTTTGGTGTGGCAATTTTGTGACATCCACTGCTTTTGGTTTCTTGTTGAGATTGTAATATCCATGGCGTTAGTTAGGACTTCAGTGCTTATTAGGCGTCAATGGAAGGAAAGTGAAGGCGACAGGGATGACCTTATTCCCGAAGCGAGGAGCACATTTATACAAGTCTGGTTTGCTCTCTCTCTCTCTTGCTCGCTCTCTGTCTCTCTCTCTCTCTCTCTCTCTCTCCCTCTCTCCCTCTCTGAGGGAGAGCCGAACTTCTTTTCAGTTGTGTCTTGGCAAGCTGTTTCCTCTCTCTTTTTAGGAGAGAGATAGACATGAAGAGGTTGACTTTTATTTCTCTAATTGGCGTCGAGAAACGTTCAGCGAAAGTTCAAACATGCCTCTGCGAAACAGGTTTGTGCCTGGTATTAATATTAGATCAAAACGACTCTGTGGAAATGAAGGGGGCATAAACAGTAAATTTCTGTAGGTGCTGCCAGCCTAAAAGGCGCAATTGATTTTGTTTATGTTTCACTGTTGTATCAAAGGTGCTATGTAGGGTAGGTACATTTTTGCCCGATGTTAGCATAAATGAACAACAGGAATGAGGATGTGTCGCTTGCTGTGCATTAAGATACAGTGTATGCCTTCCTACATTTGCTATGGCATTTGAACCTTGAATATATATATATATATTCATACATACCACATAACATACATAAGGGATTTTTCTGCTGAGATGTCTTTTCATTGTTTTGTTTTGGGGGGGGTTCTGCCGTGTGGTGATGATGCTTGCGATTTTTCCCTGTTGCCCAGTGAGAAGTGCTGTTGTGATGCAGCTGACATATTCCTATAACCTCAGGTGCTGTGCTAAGTCCACGTTTATGCGCCCATGCTTGTTAAAACAATGGGCCTTTTCGGAGAACGGCCTGATCCATCGTGGCATCGGTCTGAATTTAAAACCTACTTTGCTACTGAACTCTTGACCTCGTCTGATCCACATATTAGACATTCAGGTATTATAAGTCCAGGCTTTTGATGCTTGAAAATAGATTGGACTACAGGACAGGTTGGCATAAACAGTTCACTTTCAGAAATGAGATCGTGCCATGGAGGGAATTGTATACCCTCAGTCAGAGAACATTAACAGTGCATACATTATTGAGCCATCTGCTGTGTGTACAGAAATGGGCAACAGGGGATTCAGTCAGAAGGTAAGGTACATTGCATTGCTGCCATTATATACGTCATATGGAATGGACTCAGGAATAGTTTTGCAAGTCACAACCAGTTTAAATACGAAGAGATTGAATTCTGTTCCTATTGCATACCACTAGTTTAGATAAGCATACCATTTGAGATAAGCCAAGGGTATGCAGATATTTCCATTCCTGGTCTGATGAGTTGTGGAGGTTTATATTTCATATAGTGAATATAATATCTCACCTCAGACTATATGAGATTTTTGAGAGTACTGTTCCTTATCCCTGGATCATCTTATTTTACTTCTGCTGCCAGTGTCCCCAGCAGTGAAGGGGATTTTTTTTTGTTGAAAATCCTGCTGCAGTCACAAAAGCAGTGGAATTTAAATTCCGCTTTAACTCCAACCCAATACTCCTCATCTCCAGCAGCCCTTGTCCTGACAGCTGGGTGTGCGGAATATTCTACCGTTTCCTGTGAAGACACGAGGACTGGCATACACGCTGCCCACTGTCTGTCACTCCCTCTCCCAAGATGTCTTCGAGTTTTTTTTTGCCCCCATTTCTTTTTCCCCAGCTCTCTAAAAGACGCTTGACGTCTTGGACATCTTGTTCCTGACATACTCTCCAAGGGCTTTTTTCCCCACTCTTCCACTCTCGTTCCTTTCTGTTGAGAGACAGAGGCGAGTGTGTGTGTGTGTGTGTGTGTGTGTGTGTGTGTGTGTGTGTGTGTGTGTGTGTGTGTGTGTGTGTGTGTGTGTGTGTGTGTGTGTGTGTGTGTGTGTGTGTGTGTGTGAAGTGGGCTGTGTGGGGTGAGTACTCACTGTGCCGTGGGCCGCATTGACAGATCGCTTCGTTGCCGGGACGGTCCGGAAGGATCTGGGGGTCAGGGAGGTGGCGGAGAGGCACGACAGACTGACATGTCATCCTCAAAACCGTCTCAGGCCTCCCTCCCCCGCCACAAAGTGTATGTGTGTGTGGAGGGGGGGGGGGGTTGTAACTGAGAGCGAGTCAGGGTCACAATCAGACCGTGAATATACCACTTCTGTCCCTCTGTGTCTGTGTGTGTGCGTGTGTGTGTGTGTGTGTGTGTGTGTCTGCACTATTCAAGCCTCCTCAGCACCACACATTCAGGCTTCTTCAGTATCCAAGCATAGTTACGTTACTGCCAGCTCGATATAGAAAAGGTTTTATTATTTGCCAACATAAGATTTTTTTCCCAATGTGTAATACCAATAGCCATGCTCTCACCCTAACACTGAAGTCACGTTGTTGTCATAGCACCAAGCTGCAGTGAGTGTTAGATCAATGGAATAATTTCTCATTGCCAAAGCAGAATCTGGGCACCATTTCTGTGTTATAGCAGACAGGCAGACAAAGTTAACAAAGCTAACTAATTACTTTTAGGCTAATTAGGTGTGTGTGCTATAATGTATTGTTTAGGGTCATATATTAAAGATCAAATTGCAAACATATCCTCATTCTTTCATTAGTCTTTTGTTCTGTTTGTCTGTGTGGCGGCAGGCATCACTGTAATGGGGATGGTACCATTGGGAGAGGAGCACTTTCCAGGCCATTAACAGTGGGCTACGAAAGGTCAGAGGTCAATCAGATTGGCTGGGAGTCATCTGAGTTACATGTCTATGAGAACCCTATAATACAGTCATGGCATGCCATGGTTCTGTCTTTTGGGTTTGAATGAGAGAGCCCAGGCCTAGCCTCTAACCATTACCAGTCTCTTTGTGACGGATGCACGCCAGTTCACCACATCAATCCATGCCCTTTATGCGCAGACAGGCTGATATCAAGAAACCTGTGGCGAGGACATTTGCGTACATGATTAACACCTCGCTCTAGCGCCGGGAAGCATTTCCAGTGGCACCCATCTCCTTCAGTAGCCAAATCCATCTGCGGGTGGAGCCCATTCCACAGTCAGACAAAATTGAAAGAGTAGCAATGCCTCAAGAAAGAAATGCAATTAAATAACAATCTGTTACATTGTAATTATGTGTATGAGAACCAGCTTGCTTCAATTAGAGAGTTACATATTACAGCGGAAAGAAAATTGGAATTGGGTCAGGAGGGTGTCATGTCTTCTGATGGTAATGGCCCCCCCTCCCTTTCACTTCTCTCAGGGCCTATCATGAACTGAGGATGCTACAGGGGTAGAGGACTATATTCGTGATCTCTCATCTGTGAGAAATCTCCATCAAAATAGTTGTTAAGAACACAAGAGTACTATTCCCATAAGGGATTTTCTCTCTCTCTCTCTCTCTCTCTCTCTCTCTCTCTCTCTCTCTCTCTCTCTCTCTCTCTCTCTCTCTCTCTCTCTCTCTCTATCTCTTTCTCCCTGAGAGATACTCTGTCCAAACAATCTTCATCTTCTCCTCCCCCCCCTTGTCTCCCATTAGCTCAGTAAAAGAACTCAGTGAGATGTGCACGCCTGTAGTGGCTCAGAGGAGTCTGGTGTCAGGTTGAGTTTTCTCTCTTTGTCTGCTCCCTGCCCTTACTTCTTTATTTCATTACCGCAAAGCATCATGGAATGCGCCCGTGCATTCTGTTTGTCCCCCTCTCAACACGACAGTGTTTGACCCTGATGTCACTCTACTGCTGCGCTCGTACACCCGGGTCTTCCTTGGGAATCAAGGCACAGATATGAGAGATTAAAAAGCTTTTGCCTTAACTTGAAACGGGACACAAGCACACAAAATAACACCCTTTTTTTTAAACTCGGAGAACTCCATCTGATGACTACTTAGGGCCGCCAGAACCCATTAAACGGCTCAGCGGCCACTATTAATGGCGGACGTTGGGAAGGGTCAAGGGTACAATCCTGATCTGGAATTGAGTCAAGTTAAAGCAAGAAATATCTAAAAAGCGCTCCTGAGTCCCCTGCTGACTTGAGGGTAATTTAATCAGGGCTGCCTGAGAGGCCCACTGGAGAGGAGGAGAGCTGCTTCCCCACAAATGGCCTGCTCTTCTTTTTCTCCTTCTCTTCCTCCTTGCGTTCTTCCCCCTCGCCTGTTAGCCTTTTTAGGTAGCATCGGACAAGCTGGCTAGTGTGATGATGAATCTGAACAGCAAGACGGATTACTGGATGTTGCCATCGCTGAGCTGTACCTCTCTCTCTCTCTCTCTCTCTCTCTCTCTCTCTCTCTCTCTGTAGACAGATGATATAAATACCGCAATCCGTGGGACAAAAACAATGTCAACAGACCTTGAAATTAGATTGTAAAATCAAATGATTGGACTGTGCTGATAGACTGATTCTTGATCTATGGCTTCTGCTGAGCGGATGCATCCTAACTAAATGAATCGGCTCGTTTTTTGGCAAATGTTCTGCACAACAGCTTTTAAATAATCCTTGTTGAGGCAGTGTGTTTTTTTTCTAGCGCCACACATTTCACACTATGTTGGCTTCCAGGCTGTCTTCATGGAATTCATCCTTGGAATTTGAGTCATGGGTAATGTTGCCTTGTGATAGTGGAGTGGGCACATGTGATTGAATAAAACAAACATAGGAACATTTCAAAGTAATTTTAGTCCAAAGTTGTTCAGTGTCTCTGTGTATAAAGCAACCCAACCAAGAGATAAAATAAGCAAATGTCAAAAAACAAGATATCACTCAAATATATCATAGCATTGGTGTAATTAAGAGACAATGAACACATTTTGGTTTTGAGTTTTTTATTGGCTACGTAACAGTACAATGGCCACAGTAAATAAAAGCAGGGACAATAACTAAAAATAAACTCCTGGAACTGGAAAATAACTTCTGAAAGTTGTTTTTAATTAGTCATATCAGACAGGTCAAAATATCACATCTTTAAAAATGGTGTGAGTGCCAATGCTAATTGACAAATCTTTCTTGTACAGTTCTTTCCATCACTATTTAATATTAAACCGCAGAGACATCAAAATTCCCTCAGTGCCACTGTCTCCACGTATATAAATATCTCATTAATATTGGACAACTTTTCCCCCCAACACCAATGACACATTCATATGGTGGTAATAATTACTACTTAATGAACACATTATTTCTTACTCTCCCTTTAAAGTAGTTGTTAGTTTCTGGGGGGCTTATCAATTTCACCAGCTGCTTGATGGCACATTTGCACATGACAGCACTTTAATTGGTTCCTCCGCACAAGTTCAATGGTCAGTAATGAGAACTGTCATTGACGCTAGTCCTTTGAACACATGCGTAGGTGTGTATGAGAGACCCAGTGCACTCCCAGCCTATTCATGTAGCAACACCTCCTCTGCCACAGTGGTGGCATTGTCTATAGCCCGAGACCAACACCGACTTTATTTATCATGTGTCAGTCAGGCTTAAGGATGATGTTAAGTCATTGTTTAAATATGGTGCCCAAGGAAATGGGCCTGAAGTTGTCACTCAAAATCCATTGAGACCTCACCGTTGGAGGTCATTGACATGTAAAAAGCGCTGACAAGAAGGCAACTATCAATTAAAGAGCGTGGTTAACAAGTAGCTTTCTACAAAGATAAATAGATAGATCTACATCATCTATATATTGTCCATCGTCTATCTACTGTACTGTTGCAGTGACATGGACAGCTGGTACCAAATGAATTAAACCAGCCAAAAAAGCTCATTTGGAATACCTTTTGTTTTAAATGTATAGGTTCACATAGCTTTTTCAAGGTAAACGGACATTACTGGGACATATGGCGTGCCGCGTTGCCTCTGAGCCTCTGAAATGAAGTCAGAATTTTTTTCGACTGTGTGTGTGTCTTCTTTACCTTGCCATCCTGGTCCAACGTTGGTGCATTTGCTCCTCAAGCCTGTGATGACGCTAACAAACTCTGCAGTGTCATCAGCGTTCCGTCAACGGCTGGAATGCCAAAGCAGGTTTGGGTGGGTCAGTATTGAGCGAAGTGACACGCTCCGCGGGAAGTGTGTTTGCTAAGCTGTCAGGAGAAGAGGAGTGAGGCGGGGAAAAACGGAGAGAGAAAAACAGGGGAAAGCAGAAGCAAAGGAAAAGAGAGAAAACAACAAGAAAGGAAAAAAAAGAAAAGGCAGCAATGTTCTCATTACTGTCACCTGAAGCTGTTGGGTTTGCTGTGGGGAAGCGCCTGGTCGAGTGACAGATTGGGGTCCGGAGAAGGGGAGCGATTTCTTCCAGTGGAGAAATGCACACAAAAGCGTTGTGTAAAAAACATAATTTCCTTATTTTTAGTGAGGAGAGAGAGAGAGAGAGACATGGATGTACAGAATGTCTTGGAATATGATTTTATTCACAGGAAATTACCACTTATTTTTCAAAAATACTATTGCAGAGTTAGAAATTTGCTACTGTCTGATCGCAGATGTTAGACATTTTCTAGTGGAGAGTTTGAATGGTTGTTTTTTCAGAGGCAGTACTAGGTTTAGCTCCATCACTGGTGATCTTGTGGTGATTTGAGAAAAATCATTAAGGAAAGAAGAGCAGGTTAGACATATTATTTTGTCTCTTTCTTCTTCATGAGGCAATTGTTTCTCAGTTCAATACAATTCCCACAATACCAAGTTGTACTGTCGTTGTGCCCACTGTTGCAATGATAAAATAATAAAGAGATCTATCTGTCCCCTCTATTTCAACTGGCTCTTTTAGCACATTAAATGGTTTCCATGATGTCCTATTCCTTTATCTCTTTTTGTAATACTTTCATGGACATCCATTATGCATGTTTCAAAGTTTATTTTGTAGCTCTGTACTTCGCCCATCTCCCACTCCCTATCTCAAAAGTTGTCCAAAAAAACATGGCATAAAATTTCTGTCAACCACATTACATGCAGCTGAGTTAAACCAAGCTCTTGTTGATCCCCCTGCAGTGCACTGGCCACACATCTCGCTCTCACCCTCTCTGAACACAACACCCCCAGGTGTAGCTCTGACCCCTACCGAGGCCGTAGGAACAACCCCCCCTGGTGTAGCTCTGACCCCTACCGAGGCCGTAGGAGCTGCATCACCGGCAGGTCTCTGACCCAAGGTCTGTGGCCTTTGCTAACTCCTCCTCGGAGGGGGAAGTGATTCCTTCATGGAAGCATAATCACTGTACATGCTCCGTCAGATGAGGTTAGCTTTTGCTTGGGGAAGAGGGCAAGACTTCTGGGCTAATTGCTGCCCTGTGTAATTTTGCTTTGCTTCCTCAAGAACGTATAGATGCTGTTCAAGGAGGAGAGAGCAGAGTGGTATTAAGAGAAACGTTCAGATGTCTAAATCAGTTAGGGGTGCGTGGATACACTCGTTCACCCTTCTCCACCCACTTCTTTCTTTCTGTACTTCTTTCTCACTCTCTGTCTCTCACACATATAGAAAATGTCAGGTGTTTAAATCCCATGTTTGTGGAACTGTTTACATCCCCTGTTTCCATTATAGAAGTGTCCAGACATAATCACAACCAACACAAGCAACCCTTCCATGCATACTTTAATGTGAGATTTACATAGCACATTGTGGGGTCTTGGAGCTTTCTCGCCTCCGATTGGCCAATCTCCTATCAGAGTGCCTTATGGGAAAAGTCTGGTTAAATAGCCCTCCCCTTCCCTCATCAGAAACTGGAAGGTGATCAGATTGGTGCGTGCTGACACGAATGAGTGAAATGAATAGAAATGGAGGTGCTGGGATGGGGACAAATGGAACCTCAGATTGAACATGACACTCTCTTTGATTGTAATCTTCATGTGGACGTTTTAAAGAGGGTGGAGGTGGATTGGAGGAGAGCCGGGTTGATTTGGGTCGGGGTTGGCTGGTGGGTGGGGCGATAAGGACAGATGATGAAATATCCACCATTATGTGGAATTTGAATGCTAAATGTATTTTCTGGGTTTTGATTCACACCCCCCAACCCCAATTCAATTGCCTCTCTCCCTCACATACACACACACACACACACACATCTTTGTTCGTAATGCTATTAGCTTTCTCATTTCAATGGACAAATCTGAATAGGCCTTTTTCCCTCCTTTGCAGCTCCCACATTGCCATCATATGATCTTGGAAGCGTCATTTGTATGGATTTGGTTGTTTTCCCCTGGCCTCTTCCCTCACGGGACCAGCTGGTTTAAATATCTGATTTGGTGCCCCGTCGTCCCTGTAAGTCCCCTCATGTTTATTCAGTGCCGCGCCGCTCCTTCTGGACGGTTTATACCCGCCTCCACCCCCCTCCCCATACCCCCACCACCGTGTAAGGAGGGCAATCGGTTTTACTTTTATGAAGTGTCGGCCTCACAAACACAATGCTTACAGATACGGCAGCCTGCTAATTCATGATTTAATGTTGGCTGTGAAGTCCGAGTCGAATTGTTTACAAAGGTTGGGAACTCGTCGGCTTGATGGATGAATCAGAATGGTAAACAGCACTTGACTGATTATTGTTTTTCCACTGTGATATTTCTCTGTGTGCCAGCAACCAAAAAGCCAAAACAATACATTTCAATAATATTCTCAGGTACTATCATAATGAATTCTCTTCAGCTGGAGTCATACACCGACTAATAGGAACAACTAATAGGAGCAGCCTACACCTGTGCGGCCCAAATCGTAGGAACAAGGATGCATAAACAGTGTATCAGTACTCAATAGTAAGAACAAACACACATTAGGTAAACACATTACCACAGATTTATTTTTTTCTCCAGACAGAATCTTCTCGCAAATTATTTTATTTTCTGTTGGAAATAAGTCTGCAGGCTACATTCATCTGGTTGCACTGCACAAGTCAGACGTTTTCCATATCTGGCCTTATTAGAGCTGAACCCATCATCCTTATCATATTTACCCACTGCACTTATTAAAGTATTGACCATAACTCTTACATACACTAATGATAAAGTTCCCAATTAGATCATCTCACCAGCTCAAGATATTATATTCACCGTCCGCAATCTTTACCTAATGGTCATACAAAGATATCGCTCTGTTGAATTAAACTATTATAATGACATAGGAGGAAAGCCTCAGAAAGTGGCCATCTGTATCAGTGTTGATGCTGGGGGAAGATCATTCAGTGGAGCGCTTTCAGTAGGAGAGAAAGCCAGGGAAGGCCAGCATCTGTTTCTACCTCAAAAGCATCTTTAATGAAATCAGACCAATCGAGTACGGTTTTAACGTGAGGGGATTAGGCTTCTGCACATACTTTGTTCTCCTCTCTGATTGCTTTAGAAAAGGAGAACTGTTTTGAAGTTCAAATGGGAGGCTTTCAAAGGCTAATTTCCCAAACATAACCACAGAGACAGTTTCAAAGTGGAGAGAAAGTAAAAGTTTTCATGGCTTCTCAGAAAGGGCTCCAACAACAACAAAAAATGAGAATGTTTTGTAAAACGTCATAGATGTCTTTGGTCTTTCTTCCCCCCATTGTGTTCATGTCTTTGTGATATGTACTTGGCTTGCAGCTACTTGCCTTTTTCTAAGCAGAATTGCTTTAATTGAATTCCAAAACTTTGTCCTTGGATTTTGCTTGTTCAAAAAAAAAAATGAAGTTGTTTTTTATTTTTACCATCATTTCTCAAAACAAACAACCTTTTACAAATGATAAAAAAGAGCGTTCAACTTTACTGGGGTAAATTGACTTCTATAGAGGCTGTATACAACCAAAGGCAAATGCCCCATGATGGTACCTACTTTTACGTTCCCGCAATTTGTAGGTCTCCATACAGACACACACACACACACACATGCACACAGCACACACGCACACACACACATACACATACACACACACCTCATTGAGTCCAGCCTCTGAAGAGGAGTATCTCTGATGACTACCATTACCATGCCAAAAGACAGATGTTAATGGCCAGTTCTCTTGCGATGGCATTTTGTAACATGTTATTACTCTCGTCCAGATGTCAAGGGAAAGACATGCTTTGGCTTCCCCATGCACTGTCCATTCACACCTCCCCAGACTGTGAATGCTGTCATGTTCTCTCTCTCTCTCTCTCTCTCTCTCTCTCTCTCTATCTCTCTCTCTCTCTCCCTATCTCTCTCTGACTCGCTTTCTCTGTCCATTTTGTTGTATCTCTCTCCACTCCTTCCACATGTTCTCTACCCCTAGCTCTCTTCCATCCTTCACTCTCTTGGTCTCTCCTCCCTGTTCTGTCTGTCTGTGTGTCCTCCTTCACCTCCTCCTCTCCATCTTTATATTTATTTTCTCTATTTCCTCCCTATCAAAACAATCTTTCTTTCTATGTCCTCTCTCTCTCTTCTGTTTCTTTGTAACTGTGTGTGTGTGTGTGTGTGCATTGTTTTTATCTTCATTTTCTTTTTAATTGTCTTATTTCATTCTTATTGCCTATGTGGAAAATTCACTATCTGTCTCTCTCTATCCCTCTCCATTTTTTCTTCTTCTCTCTCTCTATCTCTCTCTCTCTCTATCTCTCCCTCTCTCTCATCCCCATCTTGGCATGTAATAGTTGTAATGGCACGTCCGTAGGCACCTGGGACCCTCTAAGCATTTCTCCTCTGAGTTTTCCACAGCCTCTAAGATGTTATCCACTGTTTTACTAAATGACTTCTGCTCCTGTGCTCCTCTGCTCCTGTTTGTAGTGTGTGTGTGTGTGTGTGTGTGTGTGTGTGTGTGTGTGTGTGGGTGGGTGTGTGTCTTAAAG
This sequence comes from Alosa pseudoharengus, assembly GCF_046254945.1. Classification (NCBI taxonomy): domain Eukaryota; kingdom Metazoa; phylum Chordata; class Actinopteri; order Clupeiformes; family Clupeidae; genus Alosa; species Alosa pseudoharengus. Next base: position 33,369,396 of record NW_027468640.1, read on the forward strand.
ATATAGAAAGCCAGAAGGAGGAATAGTGATAACACTCCATTCCCTATCTATTCATAAGTGTTTGCATACACATAGAATGTTAGCTGTGTGTGTGTGTGAGAGAAAGAGAGACAGAGAGAGTGTGTGTGTTTTGGAAACAGTAAACTAAGAGAAGAGGAATGTAATGACTTTCCTTCATGCAGAAATGCGTCAGTACACACTAACTGTGCCAGTATAGCCACAGTGTCATACTATATAATTCACAGTGTCTATATAAGTGTGCCAGTCTCCCTGACTAGCCGTGTGTGTGGCTATTTGGTGATCCAGGCTCTGGGGTGGTGTGGGAGGCCTTAACGAACATACATCGGCTGGCTAATTGGCTGCACAGGGAGCGGTCTGGGCTCCATTTGCCAGTGGTTTACAGAGGGCAATTCTGCCGTCATTTAGCAGGTGAAGTGCATTACGCATCTGCCGAACGGAGGGGGGTGAAATCATATTAGCGGCCTCAGTAATGACGCCATTAGGGTAGACTGTGATAGGGAACGGCAAATTATTCACATTCAATGGGTCAAAAATCTCTTTCCACAACCACACACACACACACACACACACACACCATACAAAAACCATTGGGGAGGATCAGAGATAGAGATTTTAGCGAGATTCCATTTTGGGGAGAGGGGAGAACGTGTTTATTGCACCGGCTGCAACCATTTTGCGTTTTATCATTATTAGACCGGCGGCTCTGGCCTCCACTCCACTCCTCCACACCTCCACTTTATTGGGTCTGTGATTCATCAGCGTGATCCGCAGTTATGGCATGCTGTCCTCTCTGTCCAGGAAACAAGTGAATCTTTACTAACCTTGTGCTGCTGCTATTTCTAATCCCCCCCAACACACACACACACACACACACGCCCTGCCTGCTCCCTGAAATCAGATGACGGATCAAAGCATCATCTCTAGTCAGTTATTTACCTGCCTCACCCCCCCCCCCCCCCACACGCGCACCACAAAATGGGTGAATAAATATATTAATAATAATCATTTAAAAAGTGCCCCCTCCCCCCCTCCCCTCCCACTAGATGTTCATTCAGTCACCAGGCTTGCTGTGTAAGACTCTGTTTATGTGTGTTCAATTACATCAGTGCGTACAGAGGAGTGTGCCCAACAGGATTAGCCTTTATATTAGTGTGTGTGTGTGTGTGTGTGTGTGTGTGTGTGTGTGTGTGTGTGTGTGTGAGAGAGAGAGAGAGAGAGAGAGAGAGAGAGAGAGTGTGAGTGTGTGTGTTTGTAGAGTGATGGGTCTACCCAGCGTTCCGACTTTGCCTGGAGCGATCCTGCCTCCCCACTGTCATCCCCCTCCGCCTTTTCCTCCTGCATCCTCTCTGTCTTTTCTGACTCTCTCTCTCTCTTTCAGGCACATACATTCCATCTCTATCATTATTCTGCACCTCTCTCTCTCTCTCTCTCTCTTACTCACACTCTCTCACACTCTCTCTCTCACGCACACACACACACACACACACACACACACAGACTTGATCTCGCCATAGGACTATTCTGCTCATCTCTGTCTCCCTCTATTTTTCCTTCCGTGCTCAAATACACACATTCTCATTATCTCTCTCCCTCCCTCTCTCTCGGATGATGGGCCATGATGTTTGGGAAGCATCGGACGGCCCGGCACACAGACGGAGCCTGCAGCGAGACTCTCTCTCTCTCTCTCTCTCTCTCTCTCTCTCTCTCTCTCTCTCTCTCTCTCTCTCTCTCTCTCTCTCTCTCTCTCTCTCCAAAAAACAGATTGTTGTTTGCAACATTCCCCCAGACAGACAGACAGACTGCCTCCTCCTGCTCTTCTCTCTCTTTCTCTCTTTCTCTCTCTCTCTCTCTTTCTCTCTCTCTTTCTCCCTTACTCACTTGATCGCATTCTCCTTCTCCGGCTATGGAGCTGGGCACTGTGTGCATCCAAACCCCTTTAATGAGATGGGGAACAAAAATGGACAGATTTGCAGAGAGGTCAGTTTCTTTCTCTCTCTCTCTCCCCCTCCCTCTCTCTCTCTCGCTCTCTCTCTCTCTCGGTCATTAAGTGTCTCAAAGCAGAAGATCATCTTTTTTTATTTGGATGGAGAGACAGAGATCCACACTTCCTCAGTAACTACTCACCACTCAGTTTCTGGTGATGCAACATTTCCTTGCCTCTCAAATACCAGAATATACATCATACCACAACAATTCATGAAAGCAAGTGTAAGGGAAGCCAGCTTACAGTAGCTTACAGCTTCACAAGTTGGTGACAAATGCTAACATCCATGGGTTGTATCCTCCTTGCCAGCACACCTGCCTCCCAATGCAACATGCTGTAGGTTGCAGGTTCGAGCCCAGAGGTTACACAAGAAATGCAAATATGACATACTTGAATACTAAACACTAAATACATGTCAAAATACTATTTATATGACAAAAGGAGAGCATGAAAGATTGTAGGCTGAAGTTTCACATTGTCTATATGAGGAACACTAAGGTAAAATTAGTCAAATGTCTAATGCTGTGTGACTACAGATTGAAATCTGCAGGCATAGATATACTGGAGATGAAGATAAAGAACCTTTTGTTTTGTTGGATTTATGAATAGGGACTTTATTTTCCACCTCACTATAAAATACTCATGTTTAATGACAGGCAAAGTTCATAGTCTAAATTCTAACTAAAGCTAATTTAATGACAAAATGTGATGATGTAATACCATGAGCAAGATCCTAAAGGTCATTGGTGGGTCAGCCCAGCGCTCCCACAAGCCACTCAAAAGGGTTACTTTATGCACCAGACATTTTGTTCATTGCACTTTACACATCATCTAAATTGGGGCCCATCGTCTAGTCATGGTGGAAAACCAAACCAACTCCCTTAGCATAAATTTTTAACATACTTTGTGCACCCCTTTACAGGGTTCCATGACTGCCCTGCATGTTGCAAAGCGTTGCTAAGCGCATACCCATTCAATCCAAACTTGATGGAAAAGGTCACGTTTCCACACAGCACAACAACGTTACATGGTGCAGTACCAGGCATTCTGGGTGTGCAGTGGTAATAACAGACAAAAGTCAGTTCATCAGCAATATGAGTTTAAAGACATGATTTTATTGTAAAATAACCACAAAATGTTGGTATTGCTCAAATCCTCCTGATCATTGCTTATTACCTTATTATAAATTTGATTAGTGCTGATATTAAACAGGGCTTGCAAGACTAGACTAATGAATCATATTAACTGGTTACAGTGACATTAACAGAGAGCTCAATGCCAATGAGACACTGCCTTACAGTAAGAAAAACAGCCACCAAACAGCATGAGCATCATAGTGTTCATATCATGATAGTAGCTGGTATTATGGTTTCTTCGCTGGTACTTCAATGCTATGAAATTACTCCGATAGGATGACAGCCTTAATGCTGAGGTTGAGCTAGTGCTTGCTGACACGTGCACGCCGTCACAAACTCCTCAACTGTCAACGGAGGAGACAAGAGAATGCCGCTACATTCATACCCTTCATCATTACTGTCTCTCTGTCTGTCTGCCTGCCTGACTGTTTCCCTCTGCTCCCCCCCAACACACACACACACACACACCCCTGTCTATTCCCCGAGGGTGTTGTGAAGCACTGTGTTGTGTAGCGTGCGCATTTCCGATGGCATCGGAGAGGGCGAGTACAGTCAGTCACAACAATGAGCCACACACGCGACCTCCCGCAAAACCCATCCACGGCAGATGGTCAGATGTAACCTGTGGCCCTGACAGATTGCTGTTATTGTGATCCCTCACAGCTTTATACGTTGAAATGAGGTGGGGGGGGGGGCAGAAGGGAGGGTAGGGGAAACAGAAAAGGAGAAGAGAGAGAGAGAGAGAGAGGAGAGAGAGGAGAGAGAGAGATGGGGGCAGGTGTACTAGGTTCCCAGTTGTTCTGAATTAATATGCATTTTTTGTTGTTTTTTTAGCATTCTATCTCATTATAAACTGTGAATTATTCATGGAGAGATTGCTGCAGACTTGTACTCGAAGGAAGAAGTAAATGAATAAAATGAAGTTATGGAGAGAGAGAGAGATTAATTGGGAAGTAAAATAAGAACAGAGCAGGAAGAGGGGGGGATAGAAACAGAAACACAGACATCCTGTAGGTTTGAAGGAGTCGATGTTTAAAAAGAGATGTCAGGTGTGATGCGATCACAAGAACAGTGATTAAAATGAAATTATAGTGTAAGAAGAGTAAAAGAGAAGAAAGAAAGAAAAACGACAACCTCCTCCAACCACCCACCCACCACTGCCTCCACCACCACCACCAACTCCCAAACTCCTTGTTAGCCGGCTGCTAATTGCATAGGGAACCTCCGATCACTTGTCATCTATAATTCAGACAAAACAGGAAGTGGATGGGTCTAATTAGACACACCAACTCTGGCGCAACCTTCCTCTGGCTGCATTACCCTACCACCATGTTGTGCTTCTCCTGACACGCATGGCATTTTCAGCTAGCCACTGGGAAAGGCCAAACCATGAGCCTTTGACAGATCTATATTTAATGGTACTTCACCATTCCACCATGCATATTGTCTAAAGGGATGGAAGACTGTAATCACAGATAATTATTGTCAATAACAATGGTTGTGATGAAGACGATGACGACGGCGATGATGATGATGATGATGATGATGATGCTGAGGTGGAGGCAGTGAGTGTTGGAACAAATCTAGTTGAGAACAGTTTCTGTGCAGTGGTACGCACACACACATGTTTGTCATGGCCGTAGTGCGTGTACATACTGTGTTCTGCCCTCACTGTGACCACTGTCCTATGGGTGAGATTTCACGTGAGCTTTCTTCTCTTTAATGTTTTGAAAATATAATCCATCCACACTGAGTATGTTTTTAATAGCAAACTACTGTATGTTCACTATTGTGTTGTGTTGTGTTGTGTTGTGTTGTGTTGTGCCTGCTCTGGGCTCTTAAATGACCATGGGCCTTGGAGAAGGAAGGGCCTGCTTTTAGATGGGCTTCATGGTCAGCCTGCTGGGTACAGCTGTGTGTTTATGGATTGGGCTAGTTGCTTAAAGGAAAGATATTCATTCATATACAACTGATGGGAGGGGGGAAGCAAATGTAAAGGACATTCAGGTACTTTGAGGTCTCAGTTGAGCAGTAGTGCATTGGTGATTTGGAATACGAGGATGGACAATTTTAATTTAATTGCACCACGGAGCACATGTTCTGGGCTTATTAGAATTCTCACTGCACTTGCTGTCGGTGTAAACAAGGCACTGCTCCACATGCCTCAACGTTTGAAGGCCATGTTTGCCCATCTCACATCTCAATTGGACATGCAAACTAGCAGTACATTGATGGACGAAGAAGGAGATTATATCACTATTGGGATCCAGGGTAAAGAAGAGCATGGGAAGGTTTGCTTGATGTTATGCACACACACACACATAGACACACATACACACACACACACACACACACACACACACACACATAGACACACACACACACACATACACACACTGTTGATGGATCTCATATACTGTAGGATAACAGCACACCACTTGGCTTTTACCCTATTAACCAGACACACCACTGAGATTTAGGTGGAGTGGTGGTGGTGGTGATGGTGTGTGTGTGTGTGTGTGTGTGTGTGTGTGTGTGTGTGTGTGTGTGTGTGTGAGAGCATGCTAGTCTACCAGAGAGATGAGCGCATCGATTCAAAATCAGAGAGGTGAAAACATGCGTTGAAGTTTCCACCTGACATGTTTTCATTGCTTTCCATTGGCTGACCACAACACGGTGCCTCCTCTGACACCTGATGCAATATGGAGCACATACTTTCCCCTCACACAGCCTCAGGACTCTCTCAACGAGCCATTGTAGGGTGCTGGACAAGGCTCTGGGCATGTCCTGTAAGTTTTGTCAATCTAGAAGTATCTTAATGAAATTCTGTGAGTATCTGTTTGGTCAGATTTGCATTGTAGAACTTAGGTTTGCAATGTAAAAATTTTAATAGATTTCTCATGAGTTATCGTAGTCCCTCATATAATTGACCCCAACATTTTATAATGAAGACCTACCTCCTGTGAAACAAAGTTCTGAATGGTTGATGTGATGTAAGTGCCCTGCAAGATACTTTCTTGGACATACAGTAACTAAGTGGAGCACTGTGAACGCTTGTCTTTCTGAGGATTGCGATGCATTGGAACTGGGGAATTATTTCCGAGAAATTGTTGTTGATTTGTGTCCAGTTGTCGTGGTTGTTGCGTTTTGTGTCCACTGGTGTCAGACGGGGTTCCCGTAACACAGATCGCTACTCCAATGTTGTGTGTGAGTGCGAGGGTGTTCAATTTATGACCGTGAGGCTCTCACAGTACACAAAAAGGAAACACCTAGTGCGAGTGCCCTTTGTTCAACGGGTTCCGGATTTGCAAGAGGGTTTATTTGACGGAGAGAATCTCTCTCAGTAGGTTGAAATCCATGAACTGAAGTTTAAAGATGATGAAAGTAGGCTAAATGAGAGCTCTTCTTTGGTTATGTCCGTTAACTCTTGATTTTCTTATATCTTCTTTATATAATGGTGACCTTGCTCATGGGGTGTTTCTCAACCTCATGTGCACAGGTCAGTCCGTTCCTGTCCGTTGACTTTTGTTTTCTTTATTTCTTCTTCATTCCATGGTGACCGTGCTCATGGGTAGCCTATAAATCTAGACGCACCCTAGCGGTAATTTGCTGCCAGGGTAGTCTAGCAACTCTCCGTTGGCTTGCGAGCTGGAAAAATTAAACTTTGATAAGGCCAATCACATCGTGTATAGAGTCGGTAGGCAGGCTTAACATACTGATTGATGGCAGAGTTGCAACGGTTCGGCGTGAATTCCCTGCTACTTGAAAACAAAGAAGATGGATGTTGTTGTTGGCGAACAGCGTGACACGAGTTAAACTTTTTTTAAGTTGGCAAAAGTCATGGGACTCATGAGTTGCGTGCAGAGGGAATTTGAAAGACAACCGATTATCCCTCCCCTCGGATTGAGCACTGCGAATGATGAGTCCCCAGACCCTATGGGCTGTATTTTGGGCACCAGCGCATGGCGTAAAACTCGGTTTCCACCCGTGCAAAGTTTAATTCGGTATTTTGCACGTTTATTTTTTAAACATTGCGCCCAGGGATGTGGCAATTAACAACCTAGGGAGGGGCATGGCGCGTTGTCTAAAAATCGCTATCGTACACCACCTAAACCTGGTCAGAAGTCAATGGCGAGTTGTTCATATGCTATTTTAAGAGCGCATGTCAACAGTCATATTGGCAGGTGCACACACCATCCTTCTATCATTCATGAACGCACACCAGCGCACGTCCATGCAAAGTATTACAAATTGCACGATTACAATGGGAAACATAATTAGAATAAAGATATTACGAAATACTGTACATCTCATGATAAGTAGTTATTCACCATCATTTGCAAATTGGTAATGACAGTTAAAAGTGATTAGGGGATAGGCGAGAGACACGTATTGAGCACAGCTGAAGACGCACTGTCATGAGATATAAGCAACTCCTCTGCAGGATAAATGTTGTTCTATTCAGTCATTTGAGCAATATTAGGGTAAGTGTTGCTTTTCCAGCCTATGTTTTCGATGGTAACCCATTGTCAGTCAATAGTGAAAGTAACTGCATATAACTGTCTTCGTTGACTGACACCTTGGTGAAGTTAGTTTCACTTTGCCAATGAGTTCAAATAATAGACGAGTGCAAATTTATGCGTGAAGGCTATGCTAGGTTTTAGTAAAGCATGGTTTAAGAATGACTATTCCATACGGTCTCGCAAGCAGCCTCCTTCAAATGCTCTGTTGAATGCCAAAATACCGATGCATTTATTTGACATATCGCGCTTTGCGCCGTTAAAGGGAATGACAGGTTTAAATGATGTTACGCCCCAAACACACCCATATAACTGATTAAAAAACCTAGGAACACCTTGTTGCGCCATGCGCTCCACGTTTGATAACGAAACCCCTCCCAATGTGAACTGGTCATCCTACTAAATTTGAATAGACTTTTGACGAGTGACGATGCACTTTAGAATGTCATGATAGGGCCCTACATCTTGATGTGGGTCTGGCTCGTCAGGCTAGCTCATGGGGAGATTCTCAACCACATTTGCACAGGTCAGTCCTTTTCTGAAGGTTGTAGAGGTCAAGAGATCCGGTGTGCAGACTCCTGTTTGTCACCAGCGTTTTGAAGAGAGATGATTCATCCTTTGAAGGTTAGACCACGGACAACTGAGTCCGGTCTCCAAAGAGATTTATATCTCTAACCAGGTTTCTGTGTCCTCGCGTGCATGAAGTGCTATCAGGCCAGCACAAGCCTGGGAACTTTGTTCAACAAACAATACATTTGACAACAGAGATTTGGGTCTGCTTCGCAGCATAAGACTTTCCTTAACTGAGTTCGCTACTCCTGTGTATATCAGTGCATTGTGCAGTAAATGTTTGCCCATAAATAGTGTCAGCGTTTAATAGCTTTAAGCTGTCTTTTAACAAACCCCGAACCAAAGGTTAGACTTAGACTTTATTAAGTACAAGAAAAATAAAAGTAGTACAAAATGCGTTGAAGGCTCAACAGCTTGGTCCAAAGAAAAATGAAAAAGAACAGAGATGATCAAGAGGGCCGTTCTCTTTTTATACACTTTCGAGCTGGCTTAACATGTCCAAGTTTGGTCTTATTCTGTCTTGCTGTCTTGCTCTTACTGCTAGTACATTATGTTCTCACGTTACGTTCTTACACTATGTTCAACACACATTTCATCTAACATAACACACTTTGAATCTAACATAAAATATTTGATATCTAAGCAAGGACACTTTATGTTTTAAGCAAACATTCTTTAAGTTTAAATAAACACTTTTAGTTTCATAAGCAAACTTTCTTTAAGTTTAGGCAAAATCACACAGGATATATCAGCAAAAACAATGTTATGCTTTAATATAACACCTTCTAATTCTAAGTTTCTAAATCTTAAAACCCTAAGTCTAAGTTGTTTCAACTGGTTATCTATCATTACATTGCAGCAAACGCACATTTTTAATTGTTTTTGAGCAAGCTGGATTTAACTGTTATATAATTAAAAATCTTTTATTTGTAAACTATGATACTTTCCACATTTTCGCTTGTTACATGCAAAACAAGCGAAAACTTGTTACATGGTCCCTTCTAAACACACCCAGTGGTCTTAATCACAATTCCTCTGTGACACGCACAGCACTCAGACTGGACTTTAAGGAACGCTAGAGTGGAAACTTCTTAATTTCGCTCACAAAAATAAAAGCCTCTGCGCCAATTATAGACGCAGTGATGGAAATAGTTTAATTTCTTCCAGATGGGCACCGAGGGTTTCATATGTAATGTGTTTCTCTTCTCCCTTTCTCCTCCCCTTCCTCCACTTTTTTGTTATTCGCTCTCCCGCTTTAATTGGATTTTGATAATGATTATGATCCTGTCATGAGAATAGCGAAGATCCTCATTTGCACAGGCTCAGTGACCTCCTACTTAGACACTTTGGAAAGCTAGAGAGAGAGAGACAAAGAGTGTGTGTGTGAGAGAAAGAGATAGAGAAAGAGAGAGAGAAAGAGAAAGGGACAGATGTAATCTGAAGCATCTCGCATGTTGAAATGAATTCTATTCTTATTAAATGAACCCCCTTCAAAAATCAACTGTATTAAAAAATCCCATGGAGTAAAAGAATTGATCAGTGCACGTCAGCCTATTGAGGGATCGCCTATGAATGATGGCAGTGCTGGGGATCGATACAGCTCGGCTGCAGCATTGGAGGGGTGTTGGTGATTAGCTGAGCCAATGCTAAAATAATGCATTCTGTTTTCAAGGATAATTTAGCAGCATCAACATCATAAATCATTTCGGTGTTTGCTGCACGTATTTCTCTCTCTCCCCCCCTCCCTCTCTCTCTCACTCTCTCTCACTCTCTCTCTCCATCAGGCATGCCGGTTCAACCATCGCCCCATGCATCATGCGTGCGGGCTGTGTGAGAATATGAAATGGGGGGAAAAATAACAGGGGCCTTGTTGCCCGTCGCCCTGGCCTGCCGGAGCAGTGTAATGTGGATGATTTAAGCAATTTGATCAGAATTGTTTGCGTTTGTACGGCAGACTTGAAATGGCTGCCTGTGTCAGGGTGCCAGGCTTCATCTCCGTCTCTTTCAGCAGCCGCAGGAGAAGCAGCATGTCTGAGCGCATATTGTGGTGTACTGTGGCCTAACACATTTATATGACTGTGTTGTTTTCTGTGTTATCATAGTGTATTGATTTTAGGCATTTTTTATTCCCTTGTAATGCTTGACATACTGTGTCTCTACATATCTGCGGTACAGGTAAAATACAAATGATAGTATATACACACTGTATTGTAAAGTCATAGATTAAAATACTCCATTGCCATGTACATACCATATAATTACGATTTACACATTTTTAGCCATAATAGACTCAGAAACAGAATTAGAGAGGCAGGTAAGTGTGTGATCACAGGAAAGGCCAACAGCTTGGGCAATCAGCTACATGGTCTTGATAGCTGGGGATGTGTGTGTGTGTGTGCGTGCGTGTGTCAGGTGTTTTTGTGTTCTAGCACAAGCATGTCCTCCTTCTCGGTGAGGTCTGAGCTCAACACCTACTGTGCTGCACAGAGTAACCTGCTAACGTTTTAGCACCTACTGTGCTGCACAGAGTAACCTGCTAATGTTTCAGCTCCTACTGTGCTGCACAGAGTAACCTGCTAATGTTTCAGCTCCTACTGTGCAGCACAGTTGCACAGAGTAACCTGCTAATGTTTCAGCACCTACTGTGCTGCACAGAGTAACCTGCTAATGTTTCACCACTGTCTGTGCTGCACAGAGTAACCTGCTAATGTTTCAGCACCTACTGCAGGTGATACAAAATGCAGCAGCTAGGATTCTAACAAAAACTAAAAGAACTGACCACATTACTCCAATTCTTAAGTCCTTGCACTGGCTTCCAGTAAGTCACAGAATTGACTTTAAAGCACTATTGCTTGTTTATAAATCAGTGAATGGAGCAGGACCTAAATACTTGTCAGACATGCTTCAGCAGTACACACCTTCTCGTCCTCTCAGGTCCCAGGTGAAAAACCTGCTAGTAAAACCTACAGTTAGAACTAAACATGGTGAAGCAGCTTTTAGCTGCTATGCGGCTCAGCTGTGGAACCAACTTTCGGATGACATCAAAAAGGCCCCAACTGTAGCCAGTTTTAAATCTAGACTTAAGACCAAACTGTTCTCAGATGCTTTCTGCTAACTGTGCCGAGTAACAAATTCTGAATCTGCCTTGATAATTATTCTACTTTGTCTTTTATTACTTTTTTTTACTACTTTTGCCTTTGTTTTGCTTACTAATTATTCTTTATTTTTAAATGATTTTACCTTGTTTTATGTTTCCTTTTTATTATGATCTTTACCTTTTAACTATTCTTTGACTATATTGCCCTTCTATGCTTTTATTTGTTATTATTGTTTGGTTTTGTTTATGTAAAGCACATTGAATGACCTCTGTGTATGAAATGCGCTATATAAATAAACTTGACTTGACTTGACTTGACTACTGTGCTGCACAGAGTAACCTGCTAATGTTTCAGCACTGTCTGTGCTGCACAGAGTATCCTGCTAATGTTTCAGCACCTACTGTGCTGCACAGAGTAACCTGCTAATGTTTCAGCACTGTCTGTGCTGCACAGAGTAACCTGCTAATGTTTCAGCACCTACTGTGCTACACAGAGTAACCTGCTAATGTTTCAGCACTGTCTGTGCTGCACAGAGTAACCTGCTAATGTTTCAGCACTGTCTGTGCTGCACAGAGTAACCTGCTAATGTTTCAGCACCTACTGTGCTACACAGAGTAACCTGCTAATGTTTCAGCACTGTCTGTGCTGCACAGAGTAATCTGCTAATGTTTCAGCACTGTCTGTGCTGCACAGAGTAACCTGCTAATGTTTCAGCACCTACTGAGCTGCACAGAGTAACCTGCTAATGTTTCAGCACTGTCTGTGCTGCACAGAGTAACCTGCTAATGTTTCAGCACCTACTGTGCTGCACAGAGTAACCTGCTAATGTTTCAGCACTGTCTGTGCTATACAGAGTAACCTGCTAATGTTTCAGCACTGTCTGTGAAACCAGCTGCAAATTCTCCCCTTTTTCCTCCACACCACTAATGATGGCGCTAATATTCTCTCTATCTCTCTCTCTCTCTCTCTCTCTCTATCTCTATCTCTCTCTCACACACACAGACACACACACACACACACACACACACACACACAAACACACACACACACACACACACACACACACAAACTCTCTCTCTCTCTCTGTAGCTTTTTCTCTCTCAGACACACACTACAAATCACCTTCACAACCACCGTTATGCCCAAACCAGTATTTACTTCTTTCCACAGTGAGAATTTGTAAAATTCCACTTGCATGTCTTGAAACTCATGGCGGTTGTACTGTAGCTTTGGTGCATAGCATATATGGCCTTTCTTCATTCGGTATACTGCGCTCCTTGAGAGGTCGGCTTGATCAATCACAATGCCTTACTTACAAGATGGCTGTGTGCCGACATTTTTTTTTTCTTTTGTGTCGTAAAAAGCATTTCTCATTTTCTCTCATTCCAACTGTACTTCTCTGGCTGATTTCATTCTGTAGGTGTTATCTCACAGGGACCGGAGAGGGTAGACCAACTCTCTGGCAGGCTGGGCAGAAATTAATGAGCGACAATTAAACAATTGGCAAAAATTAGTCATTATCTCATTTTTGGAAGCTGGCGTCTTCCAGCTTCACACATCTCACCTGCGCTTCAGGGTTCCAAAAATTCATTACATTTCCCCCTACACCTACCACCACCACCACCCCAAACTCAAAAGTTGAGCTTCAAATCATTTGGGAGCTCCTTTCAGAACTGGTGTTGTGAGTGATGGTAGAGTATGTGTTCCATGTTGAATGAGCACAGAATGGGCCCTGTAATTGATTAGCATTTACATTTTTTATCATTTAATTACAAGACACACATGGTACTCATCAGGGGCGATGATAGCATGTTAATTATTTTCCGATAAATCACCCCAAAACATTATTCAACTGCACGTATAAGTGTCTCGTGTGTGTTTTGGTGTCTGTGTGTGCATGCATGTGTGCATATAGTGAGACAGAGAGAGTGGGAGAGAAAGCTAAAAGAAAGAGAGAGGATGTGAAAATTCACACTTTTGTATGCATCTCGTAGTTATCTGGGCGCTTAAGTGGTCTGTAAGCTGTCAAGGGACTGTTTATAAATGAATCTGTGGCAGTATTACGACACATCCCTGATGTGCCATCGATTGCTGCTCAACTTAAGAATGCCACACTTCAATTATGTATCAACGCATGCTGGGATCGCTGTGGCCAAGTACTGCTATGGGGACAGTAACACCACTTACATGTCTGTTTGCATGCCATTGTGAGAGTGTGCTTTTTGTGTGTGTGTGTGTGTGTGTGTGTGTGTGTGTGTGTGTGTATCGTGTGTGTGTATCGTGTGTGTGTGTGTGTGTATTTGAGCGTCAAATTATACATGCAGAAGAGCAACCACAAAAAGGCATATTTGTTTCCGTGGCCAGGCTAAGTGAGCTGGGCGGCTGGCGAAGCAGCACGCTGTGGCCACAGAGGTGTACATGCACTTGTGCTCATCACAACCAGCAGTGCTGCCGTGTACATGCACTTGTGCTCATCACAACCAGCAGTGCTGCCGTGTACATGCACTTGTGCTCATCACAACCAGTAGTGCTGCCGTGTACATGCACTTGTGCTCATCACAACCAGTAGTGCTGCCGTGTACATGCACTTGTGCTCATCACAACCAGTAGTGCTGCCGTGTACATGCACTTGTGCTCATCACAACCAGCTGCTGGAGCTAGATAGAGCATGTCACAGCTGAACAGCAGCACTGGAGGAGACAACTACAAACACAATGTTGACTCACGTGGCTCTCAGTCTCTCTCTCATTCTCTCTCTCTCTCTCTCTCTCTCTCTTTTCCCTTCTCTGTTCTGTAGCTGTTGAAATCCACCAAAAGTTAATTTGCCGGACGAGGCCAACCTTAACTAAGAGGATTACATTATTAAACGCCTCTCCCCTTTAATGATGAGATTGCTCCAAAAAGCCTGTTTGCCGGATGCCAGTGATCTGCATTTAGGCAGATCACGCACCGAGGAACCTGTCAATCAAACTCCATGGGCTGGGCGGGCTTATCTGCACCATCAGCTCACTGTTAGTCTGTGGCAGTGTATTTTTTTTTTGTGTACGTGTGTGTGTGTGTACGTGTGTGTGTGTGTGTGTGTGTGTGTGTGTGTGTGTGTGTGTGTGTGAGGGTGTGTGTGTGTGTGTGCACATATATGTCTGTCATGCTCTCCCTGTCTTCAAGGCTTGTCTGTGGGTTGATGTTTTTCTTGTCATCAGAGCGGTGTGGTGAATGACACTAAGGAACGGTTCCTGGCTTGTTGTCAGCCGAGTGCGTGGCAATTTGCTACAAAAGCTGGCCTCATGAATGCACTGATTAAATGGAGTCTTTGATGTGCTGGGGAGCGGCGGAGGTAGTGAAGAGATTGCACAGCCACACAGCTTATTGTGTACCTTTAAGAAGAAAATAACAGCAACAGTTGTCTAATATGGATTTAATCATTCTCTTTGTGAAAATACACTTTGTTTGTATGTTTGTAGGTGCGTGCATGGGTGTGTGTGTGTGTGTGTGTGTGTGTGTGTGTGTGTGTGTGTGTGTGTGTGTGTGTGTGTGTGTGTGTGTGTGTGTGTGTGTCTGTGTGTGTGTGTGTGTGTGTTTGGGGTGTTCAGATGGTAGCAGGAGGTTATGATGGGGTTTCCTTTTTTGGTCCAGAAAAGGATGAATTTAAATTCATTGCCATGTGTTTTTTGTAATTCTCTTTGGTAATTGAAATTGCATGGTCCACAGCATTATTGCATATTACTCCAGAGTCCTTGGCAAACTGGAACTCACTTGTGTGGTAGAAAGAAGGTAATTGGTTGAGTTCTTTACCCACGACATGATTCATTTCCGCTAGGTGGATGGAGACAAAGAGCTGGCAATGTAAAATGAGTCTCTTTTTTACCCATACAACTTTCTATTAAGTATTGTAATAGACATAATTACCTTATTACATGTGATTTGCATAAACAGTTTGAAATGAAACAGTGCCTTCCTGAATATTGAGATGTGTGTGTGTGTGGGTTGGGGGCTTCGACTCGGGGGTTGTAATAAACAGCATGACAATAAAGGGCTTTGACATCGCCAGGGAAAGAACTAAACATGTAAATAAAAAAGAGCTTGCCTCTCCTGAATGGAGTTGCCCGGGGCAACTGTTTACAGTGACACAGCATAAATCACTGAGCAGATGTCAAGGTGGAAGCTCTCATAAGTGCATGCATATATATATATATATATATATATATATATATATTGTGTTTATATATATACACACATACAGTCACATGCACTCTCCCATTTCTACATTTGCCAGTGTAAAGCGACAAACACACAAACACACAATGCCCGCAACCAATTTATGTATTTATGTAATGTCAAACCATAAATCAAATGCCACACTTGCACTTATGAATCCTTGTAATGGTGCAGACATATGTTTAGGCTGAATATCGATGAACAATTGAACACTCTAGGATATGTATAAAAGTTATCTAAGGCTGCTGAAAAGACACTCACAGACTACCTGGGGTCTTCATGTCACCTGAATTGACTCTGAGATATGTGAAATTGTGTTGTTGTGTTTCTGGAGTGCTATTTATTACTGTCTGCATCAGGGGCTTGTGTTTTGTCTGGTTATGTCGCTGATTGGATCACAAATGCCCACAGCAAAAAAGAGGAATTACCAACATGTTTGTGGGTAGAGAACCCATCATGAGTGGGCGTGGGTGAGTCTGGGACGCCAGACACCACTGTTGAGCCTTATGGGAGTGCTGTGGGCCTAATTCAGTGAAGCACTGATGAAGGAAGGGGCCTGCTTGCTAACTTTTTTGGTCGGGCATTCAGGCTACTTGCAGCGCACAGTGTACAGTTGAAGGAGAGCATTTACGGATGGCAGGCACAACGTGTGGAGGGGTTGCGGCTGCCGCTAGCCAACACAGCATTGTTGCTGTATCTGGTAAATAGGAACCTGTGGGAATTCCCCACTTATGGGAAATACCATCATCACATGCAAAAAGAGTGTTTACTTTCAATCTTGCAGTATGTATACAATAGTATGTATGATGAGTTAGCAAATATTATATTTCAGTCACTACTGGCATAAATCATATTCATTGGGCTTAACACTTGTATTGATGGCATTTAGTTTGATGTGGCAGTAAGAAGTTGCTCGGTTCAGGTACGGCCCAGTCTAGAAATAATATTTGCCCTTGCAGGGTAAACAGAGAGATTGCAAGGGATACGAGATTGATGTACCACTGAGAAAGGAAACAATTGAACAGCTGAATAAAGACCATTCATCCACCCCCATTAAAGGCAAACAAAACACACACGCAAAAAAACAAACAGATAGTGACTCTATCTGGATTGAGAGGGCAGGCTTCAGAGCGACGTCTGGAGATTTTCACTCATGAGAGAATACGTTTCTCGAGTCTTCATCCTGAATAAACCCGGCCTTCATGGACCCATCCGTCTAAGGGATGTGGCCATAACTTTGTTATCATATTATTGGAATGGGCACATTTTTCAGTGACGGGCATTCTGGAAGGCAGATGCATGCCAGACGCTCTGAATTCCACCATAACCATCGAGCCCGGACAGGATAATGAAATAGTACACCTTCTCGAGCAAAGATGATACTATAAAATCTGCCACTGCGCTTTGTCAAAGATGCACGCATACTGATGGTGTTTTCGTCCTCTGCAGAACTGCACAAGCATAGACAGACCACTGTTGTGCTGCTCTTCCAACCTCCGCATTGGCCAAGTCATGCGACGTTCCTTGTATATATTTTTATGACATTTCCATTTTTATTTATATTCCAGAAAATATGGTACATTTTATGCTGTTACACCCCCTCAGCCCTCCTCGTTGCTGTTTCTGAAAAATAGGAAAACATACTCATAAAAGTAAGGAAATATGGCCCAGTGTTTACCACAGGTGTTATTAATCTTAGTGGAAGGATGTCTGCATCGCTTTTCTACGGCTGGGGTTTTAACAGGCGACTTTTCATCAGGGTATGGACACATTCATAGATATGCAGCCTATCAGGGCCAGGGGTCAGCACCCCATCAATGCAGAGTGCTTAGAGCTGACCGTGCAGCCTGGAGAGCCTCCAGAGGAGGAGTAGAGTGGACCGCTGTCCGTGGTGCTGAAGCTGTGAAATAATGGTGGAACAGGAACGTCTTCTCTCACATTCTCCCCTTTATGTAATCTTTTCTTCTTCTTCTTCTTCTTCTTCTTCTTCTTCTTCTTCTTCTTCTTCTTCTTCTTCTTCTTCTTCTTCTTCTTCTTCTTCTTCTTCTTCTTCTTCTTCTTCTTCTTCTTCTTCTTCTTCTTCATCCTCTTCTTCTTCTTCTTCTTCTTTTTCTTCTCTTTCTATCTTTCCACAATCTATATTGACTTTCCACTATTCAGTGGCTTCAGCTGAACTGTTGAGAGTACTGAAATCAGAATTCGGAAATACTTTATGTCTTTATTTGTCTCTTATGTACGTGTCATATTATGTGTCCTGATGTTTACACTCAGAATCATGATTGGATAGAAGAATTCAAGATGTTACGTGTTCCTCCACAGATGAGCATATATTGTTTTGACTTCATTCTGATCCTGTCGTTTATCTTTGTGTGACTATTATGTTTTTGCCTTGTGTCACAGTTCTGTACATCCCCTGTGTCAGTAGTTATCTGCTCTGGATTGCCAGGTTGGCACCAATCAAGGTCTGATTAGTTGTGGTCCACGTAAGCTAGGATGACCAATGCCATCTCTCAGCAACCTGGAAGAATACTCAAACCCTGACTATTTGCTTGTTTAGTTAGATAAGCTGGTGGATCTTTGTGTGAGGGCATCAGTGTTGGGCAAGTTACTTCAAAATCGTAATGTACTATGCATTACTTATTACTGTCATTTCAAAGTAATTTGTTACATTATAATATTACTGTCTCTGAATTGTAAGGCATTACACTACTATTGCATTACTTTTAAGTTACTTTCACCAAAATATCTAGAAATATGGATTTGCCATTCTAAATGCAGTTTATTACGCTCAATGCAGCTTGCTCTTCCAATGGAGGGAGATGTGGTATAGCATAATGACTGAGCTAGGCTTAAGGCAACAGTAGAATGCAATAGGCGCAGTGCTCATAATGCAATACAAGGAACAATCATAGTCAGAATTTTGTTAAAAACCGACAAAAGGTCAAAGTCTGGTAAATTGTGATAGAAATACTGTAACTTTAAGGCCTAGGCCTACTCATTAAAATCAATGGAGAGCCTACTATATTGTAAATCAAAGCTTAAAGGAACCGTATGTAAGATTGTGGCCAAAACGGGTACTACAATCACTTTCAAATTACTGTAGAGCGGTGTATCCCCTTCCCCTCCCCTCTGACTGGCAGAGTTGGCAACCGGATGACGAAACACTACTGACTTTGTGATTAGTAGATAGGTGGAGGGTGGCGCATTAGGCCAAAACACAACATGACAACATCAACATCAGTTGAGGGCTGCAACTTCACTTTTTAAATGACAATATCCTGGCCAGACTACTGTTGTCAGTGATATAAGAATTTGAAATGAACATGATTTCTTAATGTCTAGTGACATATCAGGGCAATTTTATGATTAATTGAAATACATTTTTTACATACGGTTCCTTTAATAAAGACATGTCAAGATGGTGGCCTGCTGGCCATTTCGGTGCCCTATGTGAGTGGCTTTGAGTGAGTGACATTTAAATGATAACTCAAACACCTAAAGTAAAATAAAAGGCCTATTATTTACAGACCATTACTGTGTATTTTTAAACATTAATTTCTGAAGAAATGCTGTTTTACTTATAAATGGTGCACTGTCACTTTAAGAGCATTGATCTTTACGTTGTCATAATGCCCTTTTGCTAGCTCTTGTTTACAAGCCTTATTTGTTTGAGTTACATTGATAGCACAATATTAACAATAATATGCACAATGTTAAGTTGTTTTAAGCAACCTTCATTGCTTTGGAAATGGAAGTATGCAATGACATGTTGCTTCACATTTCGTTTTGCGAATACAAGTGAATTATGAGCCTGGTATCCACCTAGCTATCTGAATGGAATGCGTTTCAGTCGACTCAGCATATCATGTGCTTCATGTAGCCTAAATGCTTGGAAAACGAATGATTGAAGACCCACCAATTCTAGTACTACGTGGTAATTGAGAGAACCCAAAAGGTATCAAACTTGCATGTAACATCGTGTTAGTGCATTTTGACATTGTAAACGTTATTGATGAAGAGTGAAACGCAGTTTGCAGTAAAGCTACTATTCATTGGTTACATTTGGGTGCCCCCTCTGTCCTTTGGTGCCCAGCGCAAAGTGCGTGATGCGCGTGGTGGGAGCGGTGGCACTGCCAGGCTACACAATCTTTTTCTGCATTTCTATCCCTTTATTCTCTTCAATTCAAGTTCACAACACAAAGCTGACATGCACAACAGCATAGTTTGTGTTTTATCAAGAATCAAAAAGATTAGCGTGGCACTACTTTAGATGTTTCATTAATTTACTTGTGCTATTTCGCGAGCTGAGAGATATTTCGGTTTCGCACACAAAGTGCACTAACTATTATGTTCTTCATAGCCTTGTCTCTGACAAGCTGAAAATAATGAGCGTAGGCTTATGTCCATCCCGCAAATAGAGTCCGCCTGCGAGTCTGCTGCAGCCACAGTCATATTCAACCAGTATCAGGAGATAACGTTCTACTATTTTGCGCGGATTTTTTCTCCTCTGTTGTTCTGGCGTGGTGTTTGCGAATATGTATCAAAACAAAACAAGCGCTTAATTTTGGGTTAAACTGCATTGTAACGCGCGTTACTGAAGTTTGTACCGAGTAAATATTACCCAATTTATTTTTTGTAATGCCTTACATTACCGCGTTACCGCAAACAGCAATATATTACAGTAATTACATTACTTTCGTAACGCATTACTCCCAACACTGGAGGGCATGCTGTCTGTCCCTTTATTTGCATCACTGTCAATAAAACTCTCTTTCTGATTTTTCTTACCATTGCCTGACTGGGTTTTTATTCATCTGTGGTGTCAAAATGACCATTGCTATTCGGCTGTTCAGTGGACTGTGCTGCTGCTGTCCGTGGTGCTGAAGTGGCGAGAGTGAATGGGTAAGTTTGCTGTGATGTTCTTTCATTTCTCTTTTTGCTCTGGTCTCTGTGCTTAGCCCCTACTGTCTCTGCCGTCTGAGTGTCTGAGCTAGTTCTTTAGTTAAGCTATTAAACTGCTTGGCTTTTCATCTGGTCTGCTTTTGTGTACATGTCAACTGATTCCGGGATGTGCCATGGAGATAAACAGAAGAGCAAAAAGTCATTCCTGTAAAGAAAACATCTACAGATGTGTTGGAACCAGGTCAGGGTTAGATAACACCCATACCAGGAGCAGGCCCAGAGCAGATCAAATCATCAAGAATACTTACCACGCTATGATCTGTTTCAATGGCTGACCTCTGCTGAACTGAGAGACAGAGAATCAGCCACTTTCCCCAGACTATACAGGCCATGAGCACACAACTCACACACAGCACTTTTTATACTTTATATAATTTTCACTTATCATTTTAGACTTTATACTTTTAGACTATACTTATACTTTACACTACGTTTATAAAATGATTCAGTTTAAAAAAGTGTGTATAAATAGTCTCAATACATTTGAGTGCATTTTTTGATGCACTACATTAGGACTATACATTAGAACACATGTGCCATATACTGTAGGTTCATCATTACCTGTGTCAGAACATATTTCTGTTAAATAGATTTAAACCATGTATAAAACCCTTTTTCAATCAAAACTGTTTCCTCTTTCATGAGACACACCTGCTGTGCTTGGATGGAGATGTTGGCCCCTGAAGTGGACATTTGAATCCATACAGACAAGAGGGACAGTGGAGTGAGGAGAGGAACATGAAGACGGGACCCATAGTGCCATGGGAGTCGCCTCCTCCCTCTCTCTCTCTCTCTCTCTCTCTCTCTCTCTCTCTCTCTCTCTCTCTCTCTCTCTCTCTCTCTCTCTCTGCGCAAAGCGAGAGCCGTTTTAATGAATGCCCTGTGTGCAGTTGTAGGTTAATCAAGCGTGGTAAATATGAGAGAGGCACAGGAGCAGGAAAATGGAAGCTGTAATTACAGCTCAGGGTGAGAGTGACCCTTGACAGAGTTCACCTCTCCCCTTCTTTCTCTCTCTCTCTCTCTCTCTCTCTCTCGCTTTCTCCACCTCCTCCTCCTTCTTCTCCTCCTCCCTCTCTCCTGCTCCTTCAACTCCCGAGTGTGCGTCTTTGCTCCTCTAACCCCTCAGCTCCTCCTCTCGGTGTTCCTCATCTCTCCGCTGCTCCCCACTTCACCCACCTCCTCCCCATTGTCTTCTTGTCTTCCACTCCACTGCTCTGTGCATCACTCCATTCCTCTGGCTCATCACTATCTCCTCTAATAAAGAAACCTTCACCTCATCTCCTCCTCTTCTCCCCTGCGTTCCGCTCCACTTCCCTTCTTCCCTCCACCTCTTTTGTTTGTCTCCTCTCCCGCCATCTCTGCTGTCCTGGTCTCTCCTCCAATCATGTTGTTCCCCCCCCCCCCTTCTGTCTTCTCCTCTCCCCTCCCTCTCTTTCCCGCTGTGGGAACTGAGTAAGTATTGACCACTTTGAACTCCTTTAAACATTTGTCATCAATTTGATTCTGGCTTTTTCTCCTCTGTGTCTCTATCTCATCTGAGAGCTGTGCTGCATGAGACTCGTTAATGAGAGCTTTCATACAACTTGGATAACCATCAAGTTTCATAAGTCAGTGTCGAAG
The DNA here is from genome assembly GCF_046254945.1 of Alosa pseudoharengus. Classification (NCBI taxonomy): domain Eukaryota; kingdom Metazoa; phylum Chordata; class Actinopteri; order Clupeiformes; family Clupeidae; genus Alosa; species Alosa pseudoharengus. Next base: position 33,391,522 of record NW_027468640.1, read on the forward strand.
GCAGAGTTCTCTCTCTCTCTGTCTCTCTCTCTCTCTCTCTCTCTCTCTCTTTTTGTCGCTTTTTGTCTGTTTCTTCTATCCTTGACTGTACACACAAGCCTCTCATCTATTTTTCAAAAATGGTAATTTCAAAAGGTCACAATGAAATGTGCACTGATTTGTTTACAAGTGCTCACGGCAAAACAATTTTTTGCTAATTAGTTGCTGTGTTTTGGGCCCATATTTGAAGACTGGCGCTGGATGGTGCTTCTGTTTCTGCTGAACTGGCAGAAGAGAAAGAGAATTCAGAAAGGGGGGATAGACACACTTTCCCTTTCATAAGGGTGGTGGGGGCCAGAGATTTCCCTCTCTCTCTTTTTCACTTCGCTCCGATGGTCCCCCTTTGATGTAGTCGGTAAGCTTCTTAAATGTTTTTTTTTTCTTCCCCTGCTCTTTGTATATTGGAATTATGGACTAAGGTAGCCTTTCTTTCATATTTCTGATCTTGCCAAAAATCTCTCTTCTCTCTTTTTCTCTCCCCCTCTCTCTCTGTCATTCACAGTCTCTTTCTTCCCCTCTCTCTTTATCCATCTTCTCATCCAGCCTCTCACTCTTTCGCTCCTTCCCTCTCTGTCTATCTGTCTGTCTGTGTGTCTGTCTCTCTCTCTCTCACTCACCCTCTGTCTCTCTTTCCCTCCTTCCTTCTCATTCTGTCTGTCTCTCCATCCCTCCTGGGTATCCCTGTCAGCCTCAATAGCCTGCACTTCTTTGAGGTTAAAATCTGTAATCCACTGAGCGGCTGAAATTCAATACCAGCTAGGTTGAGGGGGAGCGTCGCAAAGGAGGTGGCTCTAGCTTTTTCACCTCCACCAATTCACACACACACACACACACACACACACACACACACACACTCACACGCTTCCACCTCTTCCCCTGCATCACAGCCATCAGCCTTCTGAAGCGCACACTGTCAACTCCTCAAGGCCAAACAGCCACTGATAAGTCTCCTTAAGCCAATTAGCAAAGGCCTGGAACATGCAACAAGAAAGACATAAAAAAAAAACTCGCCCATCCAGAGGCCATGGAAGACAATGGAAGCGAAGATGCCACGGCACACAATTGTGTTTGGCCAAAGGCAACTTTTTGACAACAATCGGACACCAGATTAATGAAGCAGATATTGGCATCTACCAGAAACGTGCAATTATTTTCTGTATAATGTGTATGTGGTTTTTTTTTTTGTCGGTATCTCTGATCGAAGTGTACACAGGGAGTAATGAGGGAGCTAATTACCAGACCAAGTGTGCCACGGCTCCCTTACTGCAGGCTGTGCCTTTTTACTTATCGCTCTTTGGGTTTATTTATTTATTTCCTTGTTTATTTTGCTCTCTGGAGAAAGATATGAGATGTTCCCAGATCTTTATCTGCTGTCAAGACACAGAGAGAGAGAGAGAGAGAGAGCGAGGGAGAGGGGGAAAGAGAAGTTGGTGTGGTTGGAGAGAAGAGAGGAGTGTAGGAGTAGGAGGAAGGAAGAGAAAGCATGATGGAGGGAGCATGACAGAGAAAGAGAGAAGGAGAGACATCATGCAAGTTTCTCCCTCACACACACACACACACACACACGCACAAAATGTTCATAGCTCAATGTCATTCGCTCAGCAACATTTCACGAGGCCGTCGTCGTGTTTTCATTTTCAATATTTGCCCCGATAATTGCACGCAGGCACGCGTGCCACGTCCACACATGAGTTAGCTGTTAGCTCATGGCAGATTTAATCCTCTCCCGCCACGATAAAGTCCATGATGGATCCTGACACCTGTGGGGTAGAATATTAATAGAGAAGAAGAAGAGGAAAGGGGGAGAAATGATTATCTAACTTCCTAAAGGTATGGAAACGGGAGCTCTGGGCACGGAGATGAAAAAGGGGGTGGGCGAGGGAGGTGCAGTGTGGCAGTGAGAGAGTCCCATGTTGCTGCTGTTGCTGCTTCAGCAAAGCCCTTTCTCCCAACACGCCCGCCTTGCCATTTACATACATTAGCGGAGGGCTGTTCATCTTGGAGCCGGGCCTGACCTTTGGACAACACTCTAAAGGATTGGCGCTCCAGGCCCTCTGCCATCACCTCGCGCCGCTCACACCACCACTACAGGCTGCGGCCGCAAGATGGATTGTTCTATTACAATACGGCACGCTGTGGGTGTGGACAGAGGTGTGTGTGTGTGTGTGTGTGTGTGTGTGTGTGTGTGTGTGTGTGTGTTGAATAGATTTTTGATAGATACATGCTGGAGAGGAGTGTTTTGTTGGAAGGTGTGGGAAAAGTTCAGTCACGTGTGTGTGTGTGTGTGTGTGTGTGTGTGTGTGTGTGTGTGTGTGTGCAAGTGCGTGCATTCATTTGTGTATGTATGTGCGTGTGTGCATTCATTTGTGTATGTGCGTGTGTGTGTGGAAGAGAGAGCAGCTCTGCAGCTGCATACAAAATGGAAGGTAGTCCATGTAATGAGGGTGCTACAAGACTCCCCCAACTGATAGCAATGCTGACGGACATGGGGAGAGGAAGCGGCACACAGTCAGAGGAACACAGGAGAGGGAAGAGAGGAAGAGAGAGGAAGAGAGAGAGGAAGAGAAGAAGAGCAATAGGAAGAGAGAGAGGAAGAGAAGAAGAGTGAGAGGAAGAGAGAGGAAGGAGTGAGGAGGGATGGATGGAGAAGCGCAGACACAAGGTTTGATCTCAACAGCAGGGAAATCCCCAGGGTACTGGCATGCAATGAGCCAGGAGGAGCCTGGGGAGTCACACACACACACACACACACACACACACACAAAATCTTTCACTCACATGCTCAATCGCACACTCACATAGAGCACATACACTCACACACGCCACACAAATAACTCACACTCTTCCACCATCTTTCAGATCTGCACTAATAGATAAAAAGATTCCGTTCTTGACCATAACAGAGGCCCCCTGCAGTGCAGCGGTATCTCACTCCTCTCTTCTTCCACACTCTTTTCCTCTCCTCCCTCTTTTCTTCTCCTCCTGTTCAGCTCCCACACCTCTGAGTCAGTCAGTCAGGCGGGCTGCTCCACCACCTCCACCAGCACCACCCAGAGCCCGAGTGATTTCCTCCACCATTTGATTGCCCACAATGCAATTACACCCAGTGGAGAAAGCAGCCGACTCCTCTGAGTGGTTGAGGGAGGGTGGGTGGGAGGGAAGGGGTGGGTGGTGGTGTGTGTGTGTGGGGGGGAGAGGGTTGTGGGGGGGGGGGGGGGTCATGCCATATGCAAAATGTCATGTGCACATGTGTGGAACTGATCTGGCACGGAAATGATATGTGGTAACTCGCTACTCACACGTTTCTCTCTTTCTTTTCCTTCTTCATCTCTCTCTGTCTCTCTCTCTCTCTCTCTCTCTCTCTCTCTCGTTTTTAACGACCATCAGTCGATTAACCCAAAAAGCGAATGGACACTTAGCGACCACGAGGCGGCTGGTGGCATGGCGTGTGGCCTCCAGTTTGTGTAATGTTCGATTAACGCGCCGCAGACTTGAGAGAGTCGTAAATCGCAAGTGTGTTTTTTTTTTCCATTTAATTAATTTTATTTTTTTATCGACTCTGTGCTGATTTATGGTAATGTGACACTCAGGCAGTGGGCGGTGGTCTTCACTCATGCAGATGCTACGAGGCTTTCTGAAGGGTTTGATGGGCCGTTATGATCAGGAGGAGGGTGTGCTGTGTTTGGAGAATGGAGCTGAAGAGGTTTCATTTACCAGCCGTGGCAGGAGGAGAGAGAAAGAGAAAGTGTGTTTAGAGGTATGCTTTATATTTGGAGAGGACTCTGTTTGTGTTTGTTTGTGTTGTGTGTGGGGGTGGGGCGGGGCTCGTTTTATTTTAGGAGGAGTGTGTGTGTTTGTGCATATGTGTTTTCTGTATATGTGTAAAGGAATGAGATATCCTAATACAAATTCAGTTTGGGGCCTCCTATTTATGTCTCTTTTTTGCCTCTATCTCTCTCTCTCTCTCTCTCTTCCTCTTTGTGTGTGTGTGTGTGTAAGGGAGTTATTTGTATGCTCTTATTTGCTGCAGTGTGTATGTGCTGTGTCAAGCCATGTGTTGGTATAATTGCCTGTGTGTGTGTGTGTGTGTGTGAGTGACTGTGTGTGCGTGTGCGTGTGTGTGTGTGTGTGTGTGTGTGCCTGTGAGGCAGTTAGTTGAGGACATCAGATACGACACACAGCAGGAAATAGGCTGGTGCAGGGTGGGGTGGTGAGGGCTGGGGTCGGGGTGCGGGGGATTCTGGGGGACAGGGAAGCGGCGCTCACATCGCCACGTCAGTCTGCGCGTAACCGCGGGCGACCGCTCTCACTCGCTTGTCACGTAGTGTAGATGCAGGAACATACAAAGTGTGTGTGTGTGTGTGTGTGTGTGTGTGTGTGTGTGTGTGCGTGCACACAAGAAGGGGGAGGGGGTGCTCCTTGTCTGTCTGTCTTTCTGTGTATGTGTGTGTCTCAGTATGTGTGTGTGTGTATGCATGTGTGTGTTTGTGTGTCTGTCTGCCTGTGTGGTGGATGAGTACCTGCTTTTTGTATGATTGTATAATTGATTGTATGATTCGAAGCCGTCTGTCTTTCAGGTGGTTTTCCGACAATGAAATGGCTATTCCACCAAACTTTTTAGCCACGAGGTAGATGAGGAGTTCTCCCGACACACATTCTAGAGAAGCACGCACGGAGAGTAGAATTAAATCCAAAGTTTGTCATTTATTCCACAGTTCGGTTGACTTCCAAGAAGTGAAAATAAAGGATGCAAAATCAGATAAACCAAACAGTAGCCTATGTGCTATGCGTATGTGCTATGCGCTCGGAAAACTCTTCCAACTCGTCATCTAACCTGCTGCAGTGCCAATCAGAGGGTCAATTAAGGCCTACACATTCGCAAATCACAGGTATGTCAAGGAGTGGCTACGTCACTACGTTGAACACGTGCAGGTAAGTCTTAAGGTAAGAAAGAAAATCAAACGGCATATCATGGGTAATACATTGCTTCATATTAATATTAACTAAAAGGTATTACTTCCTGAATATGGCTCCTACAGTGTGTGTGTGTGTGTGTGTATGTGTGTGCGTGTGAGTACCTGCTTTTTGTATCATTGTGTGTGTGTGTGCGTTTGTTAGGTGCCTAGAGCTTTGTGTGTGTGGATGTCATGTCTTTGTGTGTGTGTGTGTGTGTGTGTTGTTTCTGTAAGTGTGCAGGATTGTGAGTGTGTGTAGCACTGATAGAGCCTGCCAGTTGTATGTCTTGTCACGTCGCACCCAGAAAGCGAGAGAATCGCCAGACACTACCTTGTCTTTTTATTTCTCCTCTATTTTCTGCTTTTGTGTCTTAGTGTGCCCAGTTGTAATCGGAATAACTTTTGTTATCCGTCTTTTTTTCTCCTTTCAGCTCATGCTTGCCAAAGAATTTGAGAGGATTTTAAAAAATTTGAGTGGATTAAAAAAAATGTAAAAAAATGGATTGTTTAAACATGTGGTTTGTTAAATGGGATGACATGTTGTCTATTCTGCTTTAGGCAAGGTGTGTGTGTGTGTCTTTGTAGGTATGTATCTGGCCCCTGAGTGTTCATGTTTGTGTGTCTTCCTCTTTTTCTGTCTGTGTGTGTCTGTATCTGTGTCTACCATCCTCCTTGGGTCAGAGATTTAGGCTTAACGTTGCAGCTCCTCAAGCAGCAATTTCACCTCAGCTTTCAGTCCAGTAACCACTAGGTGGGGAATCCGAGCACTTTATTTCACAATGATTATTGATTGGATCAGTCCATGAAGACGAATTACCACCCATAAGTGACAAATAATCAATGGAAGTCTGACATCAGGCTCTTCCTTTCATCAAAGGAGGGTCCCCCCCCCCCCCCTGTCTCACTGGCTGCCTGATGTTGCTGCAGAATGGCATGTCATCTTAAATTACAGACAGGGAGGTTTTGTCCATCAAAGGATCACATCTAGGATACACCCCATGGTGAACCATGAGTAACACACAACCCCCCCCCCCCCCCCCCCCCAGACCATCCCAATCACTGTCTGAATGAGAGAGAGAGAGAGAGAGAGAGAGAGAGAGAGAGAGAGAGAGAGAGAGTTTTGTGTATGTGTTTTTAAGTGCTTGGTGTTTCTTTGCTGTGTGGACATTTGAGCAGCATGAGTGAATGAAATTCTCCTTGCTACCTGCCTTTTGTTTGTATGTGTGTGTGCATGTTTTTGAGTGTGCGTTCACGTTTGTTTGTGTGTCAGTGTGTGTGTGTGTGTGTGTGTGTGTGTGTGTGTGTGTATGTATGTGTGTGTGTGTGTGTGTGTGTGTGTGTGTGCGTGTGTGTGAATGCATATGTGCAGGGACGTGCACAGGAATTTTGAGGGGCAGTTGCTCTGACCTGAAAAAAGGGCACCCCCCCCCCCCCCCCCCCCACCTCCAAAAAAAAAAAAAAAGTTACGGGCTATATGCAGGACTGAGAATAACAGCGTCTTTTTTTAAATATATACACAAAGAAGTAAAACACTGAAATACAGCACTCAATCACCTTAACTTATCATTATTATTTTCTTTCCCACTAGTGGTATTTATGTTCTGCTCAGGCAAGATCTTTGATGACCTTTAAAATAGCCTATGTTTTTTTAGATTACAATTATTTAGCATGCAGCTCTTTAATCCTGTACTTTCTAGCATGGTCCTCTCATCTCATCTCGTGATCATCACTTAGGCCTTCCTGTCCTCTGTGCCTCCTCCTGGTCCACATTTTCCTCACATACAGTAGTCTGGAGGCTTATGACTGCTCTTTATCTTAAATGTAATGTAATTATGAAACATTGCCATTAGTAGGCTAGGCTAAAATATGAGTCTGATTAATTAATCAATTCGTCTACACAGTGTCATGTCATCTTTATCACAGTGCAAAGTCTCTGTCTCACCTGCTGGTTGGCTTTTTCGCAGCCAACCCTGCAGTGATTGCTGCCTCCCTGAATTGTCTCTCCCTCTCCTGAATCTGACTCTTTTCAGTGGGCATCTTGGCTTCAAACAATACCCAAAATACTAGTGATAGGATTTAGGTATTTAAACATTTTGAATAAAATAATTAATGTGATGCATTACTTGCATCATTCATTCTTCTTGCTAAAACGAAATGTGAGAAACTAACTATCAGCAGACATGTAGCTTAGTTCGCCTAATGCCTACCAAAAAAATAGTAGCCTATAAGCTATGTGATAACGGGCTGCTTCTCTGCAAGCTATATGTCTGATTATTTAGGCTAAACGTGGCAAACTCAGCCTGGATTTATGAAGATTTTAATTAATTTCATAAAACTTGATGACGATGATCGTTCGTTTGTTATACATCACAAACTCACCTTTTCCGACAACATTGAGTCGTACGACAACCGCGACAATCTCCTTCTAGGGCCGCTTATGCAGGCTCAGCTCAGGTCAGGGTTGCCAACTATTTCAAATGGAAAGTAGCTAAATCCAGCTCCAAAAGTCGCTAAATGTCGCTAGATGACGTCACGCTCTAATTTACATATCAATTACTGTGCCGTCCTCAATATGTCTGCTAATATCCTGATGGCCAGTTAAACTTTTTCCCCACACCAAGACTCTGAAGATTATACAAAATACATACAAAAAGGCAAGGACAAATTAGCGCCATGCCATTCAACCTGAAACTTAACTTAACAATATTTTCCTACTCGTAACAAAACAATTACGTCACCAGGTCGTGACCCCCCCCCCCCCTCCCCAAAAAAAAAAAAAAAAAAATGGCCCTTTAATTCCCCTTTACACTTGTTTGCTTTTCTCCTAGGCCTACTGAAATAGGCAACTTGAAGAGCCTAATTTAAATATATTTAGTTTAATATACTTGTATATTAGGGTAATTGATACACTTTACACTTCTGTTTCTTGTCATAGTATACACCAGAATGAGCATTAAGTGGCGGAAAAGCAGTCCTTTCCAACCTATTCCCAACTGCTGCATTTGCTTTGCACAGCTTGAAGTCTGATTATAACTTCACCATACGCTACACACAATTTAACCTTACAACAATGACTATATTTTTGATTTATTTAGTTCATGTCACTCGGACAGACCGACAGAATTTTTTTTCCCTCAGCCGACAGTCTGTCCTGCCTTGACAACATTGAGGCTACATAGCATAAACGAATGCTTTAGGTTTTTCTAACTTGTATGCTCGATTTTAAACTATCTGCTTGTGAACGAAGTTGTAGCCTACTTTCCTCTGTTGAACGGTGCTGGAAAGCGTGTCCCTGTTTCCCTGTCATGTCATTGCTCTTGTCTCGTTGACTCTGGTTGTAATCTCACCCGAAGTTGCTGCACCTTCCAATAACGTTGTCTGAGCTGTTAGATCTATAGAACATCTACTTCCGTGGATAACATGGGCTGATACTACATTGGCCAGTCATTACTTTTATAATCATGGGGCAACGCTTTGGGCGAACTCGATGTAGGCTAATTCACAAACGAAACAGGTATGAGACTCTTACACAGCACAGCCGAACTCACTGCTCACTCAGAAGAGTAAAAAGGGACATTACATGCCATCACATCAGAGTCTCAAAAAGTCTCCAAGAACACCAGAAAAAGTAGCTAGATTTGTCGCTAGTCGCTTTTTACAAAAAAAGTCGCTTGGGGGGTCTGAAATCTCGCTAAATATGGCGACTAATATGGCGAATAAGTTGGCAACACTGGCTCAGGTGCCGGTCGCGTGCAGCGCTGCAGCCACGTAAACAGAGTTTGCCCTTCCCCTACTGACTTTCACTTTCGGTGCCCGAATGAAAGTGAATGAGGCTTTGCGATTTTTTTTTATCTAGGCCTATGTGAAATTCTGCATCCATTGTACGATTTATTTATTTATTTTCCCTATTGGAAGGGCAACATGAGTCAAGAAGGGCATATGGGCAGTTGCCCGGGCAACCTGAGCAACCCCCCTGTGCACGTCCCTGCATATGTGTGTGTGTGTGTGTGTGTGTGTGTGTGTGTGTGTGTGTGTGTGTGTGTGTGTGTGTGTGACAGTATCAGGGTGATCCTTGAGTGGTTCTTGAGAGGAACTGCCAGATGAGAGGTTGGACTGAAGTGAGGGGATATTCACAAAGGACCCAGAGATTGCTGGAGCAGTGCAGTGGAGAGATGGGGGTGGGTGGAGACGACCATGTGGGGTTTGATTGTGGCCCTGAGTGACTTGAGTCAGTGGAGAGGAGTGATTATGTGTGGAGAAGGGTGGAGGTGCTCCTCAAGAAGACCTGTCAGCAGAGAGAGGGGTAGAGGGTGGAGGAGGGGAGAAGAAGGCCTGCACAAAGGATGGATTGAAAAGGCAGGTGGTGGCGGCAGGGATTGAGTAATGATGACAGAGAACCAAAAGGTGGTGTGTGTGTGTGTGTACGTGTGTGAGAGTGTGTCTCTGAGTGTGTGAGAGAGCAAGAGTGTGAGTGTGTGTGTGAGTGTGTGTGTGTGTGTGTGTGGTGTGTGTTGTTGTGATTGTGTATGTGTGTGTGTGTGTGTGTGTGTGTGTGTTGATGGGGTGGTAGTGGTATGGAGGTGTGCCCCCCCCCCCTCCCCCTGACAGGGCCTCAGTGGTGGCCCCAGATCTATTAAATCTCTGGGGTGCTGGGCTTGTCATCTTGGCTGCCTTAATCCTGCCGCCTCAATCTCAGCCAATCTCCCCCGTCGGCAGCTCACTCCAGCAGGCCCTGCAAAGTCCAACTTGGATGACTGGAGGAAAGAAAGAAAGAAAGAAAGAAAGAAAGAAAGAAAGAAAGAAGGAAAGAAAGAAAGAAAGAAAGAAAAACTTGACCATAAATATAGAATATGGATTTATTTGTCCACACCCCCCTCTTTCTCTCAACAAAGGTGTAAAGAAATAAGTGAGAAAATGTAATTAGGTGTGTTTCCATTGCCTAGGCCATCTCCATTGCCTAGGCTTATTCATCCCATGAGGCCTTGAGGAGTTGAGTTTACTGGAAGACCCTGAAAAACAACACAGCCCCTGGAGGTGCTCCCCTAACTACATTAGCCTGCCATCGTGCATTATGCCGAGTGTAAACAAAGCCACCGCTCTGCCATCATTCCCCTCCGTAAGATGCTATTTGGCTGAACAGGCTAATGCCATTGAAAGCATTAATTGGGGAAAAACTCTAAATGCTTTTAATAGGGGGGGCCTCGCGGACGAGCCCACGCTCACAGTAGTCTGTGTCATATGGTATCATTAGGCAAGGGGAGAGGAACAAAGGCACACACAGCAGGTCGCCCCGCTACAAGGAGGTGGCTTTTTGGTTGCCTTGTCTGATGTTTTACCCCTGGCAGGGGATCCTGCCGGCTGTTTTCTGTGCTATAGCTGTCATCTGCCCTTTGTTTCATCTTTTTTTCCCTTCAATTTCTTTGCGTCTGCTTTTTTGAGTGAAGACCGTTTTAGCGCTTGGCTGGAAAGGCCTGGAGACAGGACGCGACCTGTGTTTTATGTCTCAAGGAAGTCAGCTTCCTCCATGTCTAGGCGGATGACTCGTCCTTTACTTGTTGCTTGTTGCCGCTTTGTGCGGAGATCAAGAGGGGAGGTCTGATGAAGGATGCTCACCAAGAGGAGATGTTACATGGAAGGGAAAAGGGACAGGGTAGTGGAGCAGTGAAGTCAGACAGGGTCACAACAAAGGCAGATTGTTGCGTTCTCCAGGCATTTGTAGTCTAACATCAGCAAGATTTCAGGATGGAAAGTTAATGCACTCTCCTTGTGTTGAACCCAGAATACCAGACTGTTTGATATAGCAGATTGTTGTTGTAAGAGTATCAAATTATATGTTTTGATCTGAGGAGATGCACTGTGTTTAATTAATGCAATGTTTAATTGTATACCATTTTTAATTTGAATGTTGATAAATAAGGATCAAGGAGAAAGTAAGTAAAAACAGCAGACAATCAAACCAAGAGAAAAAAAAACATCTGGGAATTTATTGGAAGTTATTATTGCAGTGTTGCATTGGGCCATTAACACAGTAGAATGGGAACAAAATAATCAACAATGGAATCAAATAACTTAATAAGAGTCAAAGAGAAAGAAAGGAAGAAAGAAAGAAAGAAAGAAAGGCAGAAAGATGTAGAGAGATAGTGAGGAAGGACAGAGGGAGTGAGGGAAGCATGAAAGGGGGAAAGAAAGAATAGGGCGCGTCTGTGCTGAGCAACTTAATTGCCAGTTCCCTTCGGTGAGTTGGTGGCGCATCTAAATGGCGCTTTGCTGAGTTTATGACCCTCGCCCGTCCCTGACAGGCGGTGATGAATGTTCCGGTGCACCTTCTTTAACATAAAAATGATTACTGGGTTCTCCTTCACTGCAGACGATTATTTGCAGCCACAAATTTAAGATTTATTTTCATTTGTCTCCTCCTCAGGCTTCTCCCTTAAAAAATAACATTCAGACGTTAAAGTGATCTTTGACTAAGAGTTGGACGGGTATGGGAGTCTGAAATGGCAATACAATAACTGTGATTAAAACTAATCATGATTAATTTGTTTAGGCCGTGCAAAATGTGTTGTCGAGGATGGTGATTGTAATTGGCCCACTTAATCATAATGGAGAACGAAACAGGAATACTGTCTCGCCGGCTCCTGGTTGGTTATAATTGAAAGCAGTCTCTGTGTGAGCTTGGCTTGATTGCTCTGGCCTTACTCGCTTCTGGTCTCCACTGCTTCCTCCTAAATCCCATTGAGTTATGCTTGGATTGATTGACTAGGCCAAACGTGTCGGCTCCATCTCATCAGGTCATCAGACCTCACTAATAGGGATAGATGAGACTCAGTGCCACTAACCAGCAGGCTACACCTTCCACTTACTACACATAGGAAGACCAGTACCACATTTATTTATCCCTGCTCGCCTCTAGTCTGTGGGTATTTCCCAGTGTACATCTCAACTGTACACCCACCAGACTACTAGGCAATGCAAAACCCTCTAGAGGAGAATAGTCATTAGTCTGACAAAACACATGCCATGAATAGATAGTGATGCACACTGTAAGCCATCATGATGGCAGATACTGGCTTTTGGGTCAAGACTACCGCCACTGACAAATCAAACTAGACATTTCCAGGCCGTGTGTCCAAATACAATGCTAGCGGTCTAAAATCCTGATGTCATTTGTTATGTCATGTTTATGACACGGTTAAGTCAGCCTTATCATTCGGCTTTAAATAATATAAAAATCTATCAATCAACCAACCAATAAATCAATCAATCAATCAGCTGTACTGTACCAAATACTCTACTAATGGATGACTATAATGTATATAAATGTCCAGAGACTGTATAGAGAAGGGAATGACATAAATCTGTACATCGCTCACACTTGGTGTTCGGGTTAAGTAGGGTTAGTAGCATGTAACAGTGTATACTCATCTGAGTAGTACATGCAGCACCATGACAGTGTAATAACAGTGAACAGACTGGGTTAGCAGTCCATGTAACAGTGTAGATACAGTTTACTTGGATTTTCTAGACGGTAGAAACTGTACTCAGAAACCACTGTATGTACCCCCTTAAAGATCTCAGCCTCTATAACCTAATCTTCCAGTGATTTAGGGTCGGCCATGCCTGCCTAGCGCTGGGGCCCTTGAGTATTTCAGTCCCGCCCTACATACCATGCCCCACCCTTGGCAAAAAGGGTTATGCTCCTACCCACTACAACAGACTTACAAGGGGCGATACCAAAATGAGGATGTAGCAGTTACATTGAATGGTATTGTCCCTGGTGTGGCATGCACAATTTTACAAATTTTATAGAAGACATTGATCAACCTATTCATTTATCCCATCATTTACCTGAACTAATTCTCAAGCTAAGAATGTATTACTGTAACTGGGTAAGGGAAGCTGACTCCTAGAGTTAAGGATGGTATTTAATTAGAGTGAATAATGGCATCTGTCAAATTATTAAAGTAGATTAGTCAACAAGTACATAAATTAAATATATATTTATAGTACCTTATTAAGTGGCTTTAAAGACTTCTAAACTTATTCAGCAGAAAGTGTAATAAACGGGTCAATTCATCAGAGAGTTTAACAGATATGTGTAGTCTTACACTGGGCCATTGTCCAATAGCTCCATTAAAGATTGGCCCAGGTGCTGCTCAATTTAACAAACAACAGGCATCAACACATTGAGGCACATATAACACACACACACGCACACACGCAGACACACACGCACACGCACACATACACACACACACACACGCACGAGCGCGCACACACACACACATGCACATGTGTACACACATGCATATGCATACGCACACGCACACGCACACACACACGCACACGCACACGCACACACAGACACACACACACACAAACACACAAGGGGGGGGGGTGCTGTATGCTATGCTATTTTCTCATGGCTTGGACTTATTAGAGCATCTCCTGTTTCATTCTGAGGCAGTGCAGTCAGGGCAGGTTTCTAAAAAAGACTCTGATATAGCGTGAGCAAGATCAGAGGCACCCAAGACATGCAGCACATGCTTTAACAAGAATTTACACTTACAGGGGTGTGTGCGTGTGCGCGTGTGCGTGTGCGTGCGCATGTGTGTGTGTGTGTGTGTGTGTGCGTGTGCTGGTGCGTGTTTTGGCAACACTGTTACAGGTCGCATGCTGGAGCCACTTCCATCCTGTTTACTAAGGCGAGCACCAAGAATGTGTGGAATGTGAGGGAGTGAGTGGAAACCAGGCAGCTGAGGAAGAGCTACCTCTGCAGGGGGAAAACACAGATAGAGTGAGACAGAGAGAGAGAGGGAGAGAGGGAGGGAGGAGAAGAGGAAAGAAAGGTAGGTAAAGAACCAGCAATGACAGAGACAGAGAGAGACGGAGAGAGAGGAGAGCAGCGGATAACGAGAGCGACAGGAACCCAAACGCGCGGAGAGCTGCCTGAGCTGCCTCGGCATTGGCACAAATAGATAAATAAATAAAACATAAAAGCCAACCTGCGAGGATGGAGAGGAGAGGAGCCGGATGTGAAGATGTGGTGGCGGTGTCGGAGGAAGTAGAGGAGGGGGTGTGAAGATGTGGTGGCGGTGTCGGAGGAAGTAGAGGAGGGGGTGTGAATTCCAAGAGCGGATGGTGTTCTCTGTGTTCTTTCTCTCTCTTTTTCTGCCTCTCTCTGTCTCTTTCCCTCTCTCTCTTTCTCTCCCCCTCCCTTCCTCTCTCCTCTTAACCACATGACTATCTGTTAGCAGCCAGCTCTCCGGGGAGTGGGATTGTGCTGAGGCCAGCAGCCAGCCAGCCAGCCAGCCAGCCAGCGACGATTACCGAGCAGAACGCAGGCTGTCTAATCAATCTCCGCACTTACCCGTTTCCCCCTTTTAGGATTTTCGCTTTGATCATGGCCAAAGAGGATCTCACAGGTGAAAGGAAATAATGAGGATTTTATACGCAGTGTGTGTGTGTGTGTGTGTGTGTGTGTGTGTGTGTGTGTGTGTGAGTGTCTCTATGCGTGTGTCTGTCTGTCTGTGCTGTAGTTAAATGGGAAAAGATCTTTGAAAATCCAACATTAAAGTAAAAGTCAAATAAAATATTTGTACTTAAATCTGATCACCCAACCTGGTTGTGTGCAGCAGTATACAGTACTGTGTGTATGAGTGCGTGTGTGCGAGTGCGTGTGTGTGTGCGTGTGTGTGTGCATGTGTGTGTGTGTGTGTGTGTGTGTGTACTCCTTCTCCTTCAGGCTGGATTAATTCACGCGTGCATCTGCCACCATATCCGTATACAGCCTGTGTGTTGTTTGTTGTATGTTTTTATCTCATGCTCTCTGTAAAAAGCCCTCTCTCCTCACACACTTTAACAGCACAGATGATGGCTGCTCTCCTAAAAGGCCCAGACAGGACAACACACACACACACACACACACACGTGATGGGACGAATAGCGGCATCAGCACTTTTCCACCTCCATCAGTGTCGGGCTCTATTGATCACCCAGGAGAAGGAGAGAGAGAGAGAGAGAGAGAAACAGAGAGAGGTGGCTAATGGCCGCCTGCAGAGCTCTCCTGGTCCTCCTCTCCTCTGCCCACAACCCCACCCTCACGACGCCAGTGAGTTGAGATGATCTCTGCCCGGCCTATGGAGTCATTACTTGGGCAAAGCTCTAATCGCCAATGGGGGGAGAAAGCCCACGGCAATGTTGGCGGTGGGGGTGGGGGGTTAAGGATGGACGATAATTATGCGAAGGGGAGGCTATTTGTGCCTCACGCAGCAACGTGATTACGTTACACGGATGGATTAAGTGCGTGACAGGAGGGTGCTTAAAGAAAACGAGGCAGGAGAGGGTGGACAGAGAGAAAGAGAGAGAGAGAGAGAGATAGATAGGGAGGGAGGGAGAGATGAGATGTGTTCGTAAGGTGCCAAGGTATAAGGTCTCGCCTAATCAAAACATTCGTCACATGCCTTTGGGGGCATACAAGGTGAAAAGAGAAGTTTAGACTTTTTTAATGTATTGATATTCAGTCGTGTAAAATAAGAAAAGATTTCTGGGTAACACTCCATAATAAGGTGCCATAATAAATAGCAAACTAGTAATTACCTAACCCTTTGTTAATATTTGTTAATTGTTACTAACATATCTATTTGGCACAAGTTAATAGTTTTTTCATCATTAATTCAATATTTGTTGCTTGCATAAAATCTGTATGTTAATGTTTTAGCAAATCTATTAACTAATATTGTATTAATATGTTAATAGTTAACTAAATGTATTTTTGGCACTAATTAACAGTTATTTCTTACATCATTTAAATGTTAAATGTTTATTTACAAACTATATGTTAATAGAAAAGTTAATGACTTATTATTATTTAACTAATTGATATTAAACTGTGCTTCTGCCTATCCCAATATGAACCACTCCCCATAGGACCCTTACAATAGATAGATAGATACTTTATTAATCCCGAAGGGGAAATTCAAGAAAAAAACACGGAGCTACCTTGACATGCCGCCACTCTTGTCGGCGCCAGAAACGCTTGCAATAAAGTTGGTTAAGCTTAATTAATATATTAGTAGTATATAGCTATAAGCGTGGGGCCCCTTATAATAAAGTTGGTTGAGCTTAATTAATATATTAGTAATATAAAACTATCAGTATGGGGGACCCTTATAATAAAGTTGGTTAAGCTTAATTAATATATTAGTAATATATAACTATCAGTATGGGGACCCTTATAATAAAGTTGGTTAAGCTTTATTAATATATTAGTAATATATAACTATTAGTCAGACAGTGAGGGGACTGAGACCAAAACTGGCTTATCACATTTATTCCTTTAGGAAAAGTTAAAACAAAACATGCCTTCAGGCACTGGCATACATAAAACAGCATCTGCACAAGCAAAATAATAATAAGTTGTTGAATATTACATGCATGATTCCTATACCATCACTGTCAGCCCTACTAGCAAGGGAGACGTGCGACATGGAATGTTCAGGTGCACAGAACGAGTTTATTAATATTCTGAGACTCACTAAACACTCACAGACGTAGACCATACGGAGGTAATGCATAAACATAATGCTAAACTAAATGTACATTAATTTCCTGCTAGACTGAATTGCACTTTCCTTGAGCACTAATAGTACAGTACGCTGTGTTTGGAAAATAGGGTCCCGCTGGATTTTCATGTAAAAATTTATTTTTTTGCATATTTTGCTAATATAGAGTCTAAGGATCAAGATTTTTTTTGTCTTCAAATTTTCACGATCCATCTTTAGTGTTTTTTTCTGTATGTTTTAAAATAAGCGATTATATCTAGTCCGAAAAGTGATTTTCACATTTTCTTCTAATTTTTTGACAATTAATTCCACTTTTTGCACACAAAACCCCCAGATAATGTAGAAAGGTTGTTGGTTCTAAAACAATATCCATAGTTTTCAAACTTTGAGTGTCTGAAAAGTGTAAAAACACCTCCACCCTTGTTGCCTATGTCAAAAACGATTTCTTAATCTTTGCTTTTCTTGATGCTTTCCTTGACCTGCCATGTCATTCTATTGTCTACCTTAAGAGAAATTTGTCTTGGAAATAATCTATAATAATAATAATAGTACAGGCAACACAGGTGACATAGGCATGGGTAGTTGAGTAACAGTAGGCAAAATTAACAAACAAAAGAATATAAGGTACAAACAAACAGACAAACCACGGATGGCCCTCTCACAGCCTGAACTAATACAAAAAACAAAAAACTCAAGGGAAAACATTGCTCAGACACTAAACCATGTGCATTTGCTCTCTTTAAAAGCTACGGGTTATCCACAGCCAACAGGCCGGGCGTGCGAGAGAAGCAATGAAGTCTTAGAATTAAGAATAAAGCCATGTTCTTCCAACAACAACAACCACAAACACCCATGCGGCAAAAATATCAAATGACCGGCTGTGTTCTCCCAGAGAGGAAGCTACGTATATGATCACCACCCACAGGTGGACGTGTGCGCCAGCGCTGCAGGTCAGCCTTTTTGCATACACACCTGTCTTTAAAGTTCACCATCCTGGTAGCATACCTATCTACTGCCAAGGCTTGAAGGGGACGGGGAGAATATTTACTTCTGCTACACTGGCAGAGAACTCATGTGAAACAGACTGTGGGAGGTGGAAGGGGTTTGAATGCTGTCCGGCAGTATTATGAGTGGAACGTCTTAAGGGGGCCCTTTTCCCCATACAGCCTGATCTTATAGTGTGTGCCAATTCCATCAAGACACTCCACAATTTCATACTTGGTAGACACCCATGTATCCTGGATTTTGTGGCGACCATGAAAATGGTTCTTGCAAAAGAGTTTACATATATTTAGCAGACACCAAAGTCACTTACATACTGTATGTCAGCTATATTACAAGAGATCACATTGTCCCCGGAGCAACTTGGGGTTAAGTGCCTTGCTCAAGGGCATAACAGTGAAAGCCGGGAATTGAACCGACCGACAACTTTCAGGCTACTGCACGCTAGCCCAGCTCCTTAACCACTACACTACCACTGCCCACTAGAAAAAGACTAGAGTGCCAGGTGGTAATATGGGTACAGTCAGTGTCAGGACCGCACACTGCAATCTCCCAGAAGAACTACATTTATTGAGTTAAAAACATAACGCAACGTTTCGACCCACCAGGGTCTTCATGATGACCCTGGTGGGTCGAAACGTTGCGTTATGTGTTATGATGGCAGTGTGCGGACAACTACTCTTCTTTCCTTGATAAGCTTTTTGGTCCTGCACCTGGCCTCAGTGAGGTGGGATGTGCATACAACCACTTTGAAGAGGACTACAGTGTTAGGACCACCATGCCTACGATATGCCGCAGCCTCTTCTAAGTGTCTCCTAGCACTAGCATAGACAGAAGTCAGGTACTCTTGATGTTGCACCACCCAATCAGTCGGTGGACTGACCCTGTGGTCACCTCCAGTATATCCAAGTAGGTGGTCGACTGGTAACTGTGGCTTCTGACCGAACATCAGCTCGTATGGGGAGTGCTGTGTGGACTGGTACACGGTGGTATTATAGGCGAACAGGAGCTGAGGGAGCAACTGGGGCCATTTACGCTTCTTTTCAGGGGGTAAGGTCCTGAGCAAGTCATGAAGTGTCCTGTTGAAACGTTCACATTGACCATTCCCCTCTGGATGATAAGTGGTGGTTCTAGTCTTTGTTATAGGTGTCACACAGGTGTTTCAACAGCTCCTCCTCAAAGCTGCTCCCCTGATCAGAGTGGATTCTCCTTTGCACGCCATACACATAAAACCATCTCTCAGTTAGAATCTTAGCTACGGTGGAAGCTCTCTGATCAGGGGTGGGAAAGTCCTGGGTAAACTTTGAGAAAACATTTGTGACTACCAGAACATTCTCTTGTCCTGTGCTAGCCCAATCCAAGAGAGTAAAGTCAATGGAGATTATCTACAAAGGCTTAGGGGCTAGCATATTTCCCAAGAAGGTTCTGGCTTGGGTTGTCTTGCTTTAGCAAGCACAGTGCTCACACTCAGAACACCACTTTTGCACCTCATGCCACATCTGGGGCCAGTAGCACCTCTGTCATATCAGATCTGTGGTCCTGTCCACCCCCAGATGGCCGTGGTTGTTGTGTAGACTAGTGAGCACTTTGACTCGCAACACCTTTGGCAGTAAAAGCTGCAGCACTGGATCCCTGGAAGGAGGAGACTGGATCGCTCGGTACAAGGTCCCATCCACTTCCTGTATCTGGGACCACTGCTTTATCAATTGCGGACTTCCCTTGGTTCACTCCACTTGTCTTAACGGGTATGTGGTCGTCCCTGTCACCAAAACCACAGGTATCTGGAAATACGGGTATGTGGTCGTCCCTGTCACCAAAACCACAGGTATCTGGAAATACAGGGATCAGTCCCTTGCAGGACTTTCCGGTCTCTTTTGGTTCGACCAGGGATGGTGTCCACCATACAAGATTCTGTCATCCAAGAGTCTTGGATAGGTGCACTTGAGGCTTGCATGTTGGCTATGGCAAGCGGCAGGGGGACGTCCAGGCCGTGTGACACAAATCGCAAAGTGTTAGTGGGGCTTGTGGGAAGCCTAGAAAGGGTATCGGCATTGCAATTAGCTGGCCCAGGACAATATTTGATGTTGTAATAAAGAGGGCAAGCTGAGAAACCCAGCAATGTTCCAGAGCGCCCAGTTTCGCTGACTGCAAGTATGGGAGGGGATTGTTGTCAGTGTACACGGTGAACGTGTTGCCCAGGAGATACTTGACATTTTTTTCTGTGATTGCCCACTTGACTGCAAGGAGTTTGAGTTTCATGGCACTATAATTTGACATGTTCCTCTCACTTGGCCGCAAGTCCCGGCTAGCAAAGGCTATTGGTCGCTGTAACCCATCCTTCTCCTGTGACAAAACTGCCCCCAATCCTGCATGGCATGCATCCGTCTCTAAGATAAAGGGACGACTGAAATCGGCATAACCTAGGACTGGTGCTTGAACAAGCCATTCTTTTAAGGCTCTGAATCCAGAAAAAGTTCTGAAGGCAAACCTGAACGTATACATTCAATGTTAACTATCCAATATTCAGATGTCTGTAATTGAAATGTATGCAAATTAGTGCATAATTAATGAGATATTGTTAAATTACATGCTTAAACATATATTTTCAGAAAACTTGTAATGCAAAAAAATATTGTCTCTACATAACTAATCAACTAGTAAAGTTTCATAAGAATATCAAGGAGTTAAATTTTTTACCCTATTCACCCGTTCTATGTTGCCTATGGAGGCCAGTTTTAGGCCGCAAATGCTAATTAGCAGGTTTAAAACTAAAAAATCAGCTAAGTAAATATGATATTCAGAATCAGCACCCAAAAATTAGGCAGAATACCCTCTTTACCAGTGTTTTCTCACATTTGACCCCCAAGTGATAGTAGTCCCAGTCTTAATTATGCATTATATAAATGATGATGTCATCTAAGTGTGAAAATGGATCGTGAAAATTTGAAGACAAAAAAAATCTTGTTCCTTAGACTCTATACTAGCAAAATATGCAAAAAAAACAATTTTTACAAGAAAATCCAGCGGAATTACACAAGACACCGTACTATAAGCTAAACTACACTGAATTCATGGAATGTTGCTAGCGGAGTTTACAGCTAGTCACATTAGACTCGTGTGAAACGTTCTCTAAGTTGCTAGAATTGCTACCAAATCCTAACAATACATGTAAAGTAATATAGGCCTAATACAGGTGGTATATCGAAGTTTTCAACGTAAACAACATTTTACAGTTACAAAATTAAAACAAAGTGGAGAGTGCTTTATACAGTCAACCTACCCAATGCAAAGCATACCGCTTCTGAACAGCTATGGCAACAATGCAAGGACAAAACACAGCAGAGCTGCAGTATACCGTTTCTCCAAAGGGGCCTCCAAAACACCAATCTCAAAAAAGCTGCTTAATTATGGCGAAAATCACATACAAACACTAAACTATATTTCTAACTCTGTTACACCCCTCCCCTGAATTTCACCAAATTCAAGCAGCAACCAAATAGTACTTCCAAAGGCAAAGAGTACACTACTTTCAAACACTAGACAGGGTCACCAATTACAGGACAGCCAACCACAAAGGTATCCAATAAGGATGAAGTGGAAGAAGAGATGTGCAAACTCACACAACCAACCACTGGCAGTAGGGTGCCTTATACACCCCACAAGACCATAAAGCCATAAACCAAAAATTCCATAAATTCTCCACAAACCTAATCAGAAAAGCTAGATAAATAATAATATGACATTACCTTTTATATTAGTATATAGTTTGTAAATAAACAGTTAACATTTAAATGATGTAAGAAATAACTGTTAATTAGGGCCAAAAAGACATTTAGTTAACTATTAACAAATATTAATACAATATTAGTTAATAAATTTGTTAAAATATTAACATACAGATTTTATGCAAACAACTAATATTGAATTAATGATGAAAAAACTATTAACTTGTGCCAAATAGATATTTTAGTAACAATTAACAAATATTAACAAAGGGTTAGGTAATTACTAGTTTGCTATTTATTATGGCACCTTATTATGGAGTGTTACCGATTTATGTACTAGGTGTTTTGAATGAGATCTACTCTTTGGCTACTTAGAGTGGCCAGGATTTGGTCAGTTTGAGCCGCAAAACAGATACACACTTCCAAGCGCTACTGTACCATGACAGTGCAGCCTCCATTAATTAACTTGTGAATAATTAATTTCACATCCCTGTTTTGGGGAGACAGGGGAAGGAGAGAGCAGGAGGGATGGAAGATAAAAAAAAGCAAATAGCTGTCATGAGTAAATATGTCTGTGGATGCTGTTAATAAATCCCCCCCCTGCTGCCGTGACCTTAGCAGTCCCACAGGGGGCAGTATGGAGAACCAACCCCCACTGGGTTTGGCTGGCAGAGCAGTGTGTCTGTGTTTGTGAGTGTGTGTCTGTCTGTGTGTGTGCGTGTACTGTTTGCGTACAAGGGGAGAGAGAGAAGTAGACAGAAATGAAGAGAGGAAAGTATGTGTGTATCTCTGTGTGTGTGAGTGCTTACATATATGAATTCTGTGTGCACAATTGTGTGTGTGTGTGTGTGTGTGTGTGTGTGTGAACAGCATACATGTTATTGTGTGTATTTATGTGTGGGTGCATTCTTGTGTAGTAGAGTGTGTATGTGTGGTTGTTTCTCCTGTGAGTGTTTGTGTGTGTGTGTGTGTGTGTGTGTGTGTTTGTGTGTGTGTGTGTCTGTGTATGTGCGTGTGAGTGTGTGTGTGTGTGTGTGTGTGTGTGTGTGTGTGTGTGTGTGTGTCTCAGTGTGTGTGCTTCAGCCAGACAAACATATCACTCCAATCTCCTCCATAAGAGATGTGCTCCAGTCGTTTTCAGGCAGACTGAGCGCTCTCTCTCTCTCTCTCTCTCTCTCTCTCTTTCTTTCTCTCTCTCAAATGTGCTGTGCTTAATGCAATTAGTTGGAAAATGTGTGCAATGTGAGCATGGAGGTGCTGTCGCTCACTCTGACCCAGATGGAAGTACACCAGACACTGGACTACTGTACACTACCCACAATGCCAGAGGAGAACATTCTTATTGAAACTGACATCTGACTATGTTATGCCAAACAGTTACACCCGAGAATGATGAGCAAAGTCATGACGAGGCTATTTTTCTTTTGAAACTTTTACTGTAGTTCCAAATGGACTTAAATGGATTGCCTCTTGTTGCTAATAACTATGTAGTGCCA